>NW_024468977.1:0-407478 GCF_003184825.1 Aspergillus fijiensis CBS 313.89
TTCTTCTTCTTCTTCTTCACCTTGCTCGGTGGCTTTCTTACTTTTTGAAGGGAAGAATAGTTTGTTTTCCTCCAGCTCATGTCTATAACCGGCGTGCACTACCGAGCCATGCTCTAGAATATATGCGAAGTCGCGGTCCAGGATCTGGGACATTTCGTGCGTGATGATAATCGTCGTCTTGCCCCGTCGCCATTCTCGAATAGCTTTCATAGTTTCGACGCGGTTGGTGCCATCTAGAGCACTTGTCGGTTCGTCCATGATCAATATAGGAGTATCTCTGAGTCGAGCTCTGGCGATCGCAACCCGCTGCCTTTGACCCCCACTCAAAAAATTCCCTCCGGGTCCAACACATGTTTCCATGCCTTCGGGCATAGCCTGTATAGTTCCCTCTAACCTGGCTAAATCAATGCATCCTTGAATGTCAGGTTTCCGGAGCCGACTGTGATCTCGGCTTCCAAATGCGATATTCATGAACACAGACTCGTTGAACAGCACGCTCCGCTGTTCGATGAGTGTCACGTTTTTGCGAATCCAGTTCGTACTTAACGTCTGAATGGGATGTCCATCGATAAGAATCTCACCCGATGTCGGCATGTAGAAGCGGGCAAGTAGCTGCCCAAGTGTGCTTTTTCCGGAACCGCTTTTTCCTATGACGAACGTGGTCTCTCCAGCTGGAAAGAAGAAGCTCGTCGAGTTCAGACTGAGTCTGTCTGGTTGAGACGAGTATGAGAAAGAAAGCTTTTAGGCACCGGCGGATTAGCGAGTGAACCAATATGAAAAAGGAGTGTTGATATACTACACACGTTTTTCACTTCGATGTCGCCATGGCAGACATCCGGGCATATGGCACCGTCTAACAGCCCCGGGGCTTTACCGTCCGCTCGATCACTCAACGCGTTTCGCAGGGCAAGGGAAGCGATCTTGCCCTTTTTCATTACAGCTGCCTGTGGCATGATGAATTCGAAGGACTGCGCTGCTGCCAAGCAGGCCCAGAAGGTTCTTAAAACTTCCCCTGCAGAGAGCTGGCCGGACGTCGCCAGAGAGCTGCCATACCAGAAACCTTGAATAAACATACCGAAAGACATCATACGCAGGAACGCGATCTGCAGAGAGGTGAAGCGTGCTCGCCTCAAATAGCACACTGCTGCTTTGTCGATGCTGGCCACAAAACTCCGGTGCTCGATGAGTTGCCCATTGAAGGACTTGACTGCATCGATCGAGGTGGTGGCGCTGTCCACAATCTTCGACGACTTCGCAAGCTCAACCTTCTGCGCTTCGAAGCTCGCATTCATTTTCGAGGACAGGAATGAGATGATGGCCGACAGGACCGGCATCCCAGCCAGAGTGACCAAGCTCAGGTTCCAGGACGTATAGAAGGCTAGGATCAGCGAGACGATCGCTCGAAAAAAGTATTGTACGGCAAGCCCGAATGCCTGCGACGTCGCCTTTTGCAGGTCATCGATATGACTAGTTTTCAGTGTCAGCCTGTTAGGGCGAGCCAAACAAGAATCATCATGCAACGCACCCCTGGAGGCTTGACAGGTACACCCGAGTGCCATCCTGCTGTGTCTCAAACCATTCTTGATCCCTCTTCAAGAGGCCGTCGAAAAGCTCGGTGCGAGCGTTCGCCACTTGCAGCTCTCCGAAGATAACAAACAGGACATAGTAGCATCCGTTACAGATCCAACTGATTGCTCCCAAGACCGCCAGTCGGACGCAATACTTCGTCGTCGTCCGAATGAGGTCGTGATTAGTGATCTCCTGGCCTCCGAACAGGGTGAATTCGTTGAAGATCTGGCCCAGCAATATAGAGAAAGCCGGTGTGGGCAGACTGGCGACGAGAGCGAGCACGACTCCTCCGATCAGAGTCGGCGCATGCTTCCCAGTTGTGAAGCTGAACAAAGACAACCAGCCCGCATTTCTGCCCGAGGGAAGTCGGAGAGTAAACGCGGCCATCGTTTGATTCGGCCTTGCGAGCCGTCCTTGATTGACTGTTGTTTTCCTTTCTTTTATCTATCGACGAGGCGTCTTGATAAACTCTGGGAGATACATGGTTTGACTAAGAATGCAGAAAGGTCGGTCTTCGCAGACGATCGATCCATATTGAGAGATGAGATACCCAAAAAGTCTAACACTCGCCTATGCTCCATCCTGTTTGTGAGGCGTAACAAAGGGGAGTCATTCATGGCAGGCTGAGATAACCCATTGTCCCGCTCCTTGTCCCAAAGCGGTTATATTGAGGAAGGAAGAGATAATGATCCACGGTTGGTATTGTTGTATCTCCGCTCGCCCTGAGGACCAACCACCCCCAAAAAAAAAGAAAATGTCTATTCATTACTTCATTTCCAATGAACAAGATCCACCCACTGTATATACATATAATGTTTCGCTTTTTGAGAACGAAGAGAAGAAATTGAGACCCACCCGGTTCCATTCTCGCAGGGAACCCAGACTCTCTGCCAAGGTCATTAGAAGCAACATTTACGGCCGCTACCGAACGATCCATTGGACCATGAACGGGCCGTGAAGTGGGATGACTATGAACTCGAGTCGTTGCACTATCCCATAAAGCGACAGCGAATGCAGGATTGGGAGCTGGGGAACGGATCCAGTCATTCGTGCGACTATTCTAGAAGGGCCAAGGAAAGGTTTTTCCAGTACTCCGTGGCACACATCTAGGAGCTCGCCTTCTGGGCCTTCTCGTAGATCCAGTCGTTGAGTCCAGCGCGGTTTCTAACGAATCGATAATTGATTAGTTCCACTTGTGTTTTTTTCTTATCCAGAGCGCGATGATGCTCACCTGGCGATCTCGATCGCGTAAAACTGCATGCGCATGGCTGTTTTGCGACGTTAGTCCCACATATCCCCCAAGTGCAAACAAACTTCCTGTAGTCAAAAAAGAAAACCCACCAAAGATAGTCGTCTCCTGGTCGTACTCGAATTTGGGGTTGGAGCGGAGCATAGTTCCAAAGTTGAAGTCGGTGACGGTCTTCTCATACTGGTTCATCCAGTTGCGCCACTTCTCCTTGCCCTCCTTGCTCTTCATCGTGTCCTCGTTCAGCGTCTCGGCGGGGTCGAAGTCCGGGAACTCCTTCATGAAGGACTCGTAGATCTCATCGTCCATCTTGGTCAGACGGAGCTGCGAGCCGCGGACCTTCTCGAGGATCGCCCAGTATGTCATCAAGTGCTCCACGGCTGTAAAGGCGGGTGAGTATGAACGATTCTACCTAGAACGGTGAGGTGAGAGGGAAACGGACCCTTGACGGCAAACTGCTTCTCCATCTACAACGCGAGAAAATCAGCTGTTGGTCTTGTTTTCGAAAGATGGAGATCACCAGGGGAGTTTTCTTCCTGGCGCAAAGCACGAACTTACATCGTCCAAGTTCTCCGCGGTCTCGGGATCGAAAGGCTTCGACATTTTGACGATTGTGTGTGTGGGGATATGCTTTGAAGAATGTTCAATGTGGTGGGTATACAATGGAAGGTCTCTTTGGGGACCGATAACAAACTCTGGTGGTTGGTTGTTGTTGGGTGGATTGGGAAATCGAATTCGAAGTGCCCCGCGCGACAGACTACTCTTTTTCTGCCGCGGGCGGAGATTTTTGCGCCGCCCGCCTAAAACCCCGCCCCGCACCAGATCCGTACGTCATTCGCACCGTTTCAACAGTGCTTCCTAAGGCCTGAGAACTGAGATGGAAATACAGACTGCTCATACTACAGGTCCATAGGCCTCAACACCAGACTCTACCGGAAGCTTCAAGCATCTTCGAGCTGTTGCTCGGAGCTTCTACTCTGGGATTCTGTCGCTTATTAATGGGTGGCCAAATCATGCCTGCTTGCTTTCCATTCGATTCTGCGGATGACAGATCAAGGCAATGAGGGACAGAGCTACCCGAATTAATGTACAAGGGGGAACTGTAACTGTAGTGCTATCCTGAGGGCTAGAAGGCAAGATCAGACATCTTAGATGGGAAGGAAACCTGTACAACTCCGGGTCCCAGTTCAATTGACGGGGTATGATACAGCAGTAACAAAGGGGTCAGATAGCAAATGCTCAGTCGCTGTCGTCCGAATCAGGCAGTTCTTCAAATCTACCTTCGTGAAGGGCACGCGTGACAGGGTTCTCCACGTTGAGTATTCCACTCGCCTTGGCCCTATATGAAGCTGTCAGCAATCATCTATATCATCGGTGGAGGAACAAACCTCTCAAAGAGCACAAACAATCGCTCTGCCTCACGCTCCTTCTCTTCCTTTGTCATAGGCGGCCATTCATCCTTCTTCTCCGCAGCCCATTTCTGGCCAGTTATGGGGTTGACCTCTGGATCGAATCCCTGCGGGTTCGTAGCGAATGCCTCGCCCGCTGTCTGCGGTATCTCCATGCCACGAGAAGCCAATAATCCTGCTGCAAATCCATAGCCAATGTTTCTGGTCAAGTTCTCCGCGTCCTTTCCAGAGAGAACGAACATGAGCTCGGAGATAGCTGTCTTTACGTTCGGATAGGGAGTGGTTGAGAGATTCAGAAGCTTGGAGGAAAGCGTGTCGGACTGTCCAATGGGACGACTTCTATCATTCTCTTCGGGCAACAAAAGCCATTGCATGTACTTGCGGACGCCATCAGGTGCCAGCTCATGAATAGTCACAAGAGTGTGGAAGAGTGGGATCGCTTTGGTTTCCAACTCATCTGCCTTATATGCAGACACAGCCTGGTCCAGAATATTGATCAGCTTGTCGACATTGCAGTTCTGATTAAACGTCGGGAAGAGCGGACTGCTCTCCCATGCTTTGCCTTTCTTGTTCTCAATGTCAAGGGTTGACAGGCAGTTGAGAAGATATCCGAGCAAACCGTCTAGAGGCTTTTCAGGAATATCCATCCGGCTGATGATCTTGAAGAGGTGCGGGATCGAAGGCGAAAAACTCCCCGCAAGCTCCGGATAGATCTTGGAGACATTAAAAATCAATTTCAGTGTGTCGATGAGCGCCAGTTCGTCCATCTGCGACAAGGGCTTCTTTCCCGACTTCGGAAATTGCTTGGCGTGTCGAGTAATTTGCTACATAGATTGATCAGTCAGATTGGTTCTACTCCTCTAGGGGCCAAAGAGGGGGGTGGGATGGTGGAGGGGGCTCACTCACATAGTTGACATTTTCACTCAAGAGATGATTCTTAATCAGTATTTCGAAGTCCATGGTGGTATCATATGTGGAGAGAAAGAGAATGCGACTAATAACCATTTCGTCGTCTGAAGAGTCACACTAGCCTGGTGTCAGCAAATAGAAACACGTGTAAGATGGTGGAATTGATTTGCATACTTTGAGTAACTCCGCCAATTTACCTCCATAGCCTGTATCAACAAACAGCTGACGCATAGCAGGGTTAAGGAGGAGAGCATTTGCAACGCATCGTAGGGCAGCTCGCCGCACATCAGTCGTTTCTCCCGTAACACCGTACTTAGTTAACAGTTCTATTCCCTATAGAATAGTCAGCAGTCGAAGCAAGCTATGAGTAGTTGGTTCTTAGTACCTCTTTAGAATAGATCGGGCCTGCGTTATCAGGACTGGTGCCATGCTGCCTCAGCTCTAACAGGGTTTGTATGCGTTCTATAAGGTGCATTCCATGTTGTAAGAAGCTTGCTCATAAGTATGCTTTTCTTTGTACTTACGCTGTGATGTGAGCGACTTCTTCAGCTGGTCTTGTTTTAGCAACTCCACCAACTGGGAGACCCGTTGCAGTTTAGCTAAGCATAATCTGTTAGTCTACATCGATATGAAGTTGGTTTCTACATACCTGCACCTTGGAGCGTGCGAAACTCCATCTTTTATGTTGTTCAAAACTTGAATTCGGCAGAGGAGCAACCGGATTCCTGTGTCCCGTGTGGCTTTGTATGAATAGGACACCCCCTGGTAGTCCACCCAAACTTGGGCCCCGCTTGATTAGAGCTAGTGACCTTTGCGACCGCACGAACCTCAGTGTTCCGGTAATCCAAAAGGTCAAAGTATTAACACTCCTTTGGTGAGATAAGTCACGCTGTAGCGCAAGGTTCAAAGGCCCTGGACCAAGTGATGTAGAGGTTTCGGGCCTTGGATCCGCGGGGATGGTTCTTGCCAGAAGTTAAAGCCAATGATGGATCGGTGAATAGAGGATCGGAGAGGTGCGATAAAGCAGGAGAACCCCACTCAGGCTCACAAATGTATGTGTATCTCCACAAGGATCGATGGAAGAAAGTATGTACCGATATAGGGAGATCTTTCTGCGTCCTGTCTAGGAGGATATTCTCAGTTCTTCGAGAATGTTTCCTATCAAAGACACGAGTCCAGACCCATGTTTCGAGCCCAAATATCTAGACTGGTTTTATCATCATTAACTTAAATGGTTCATTTGTTTGTTCGATTTGTTTCAACTTCCCGCCCGGATACTAGTGCCTTGTCTCCTCAGGCATCAAGCGCGGCGCTGCCACTTTACGCGTGCCTCAGCCACAGGCGCGTCCCTTTTGAGCTGCGTGGCTTGGCGCGGTTCCCCGAGGATCAAACGCTCGACAGCCCTGCTTCATCTGGGCTTCAAATCTCGCTCCAGGTTGTTTCTCTCAGGCTTGAACTAGAGCATGGACCACTCGTGATCATCGCCAGGCCATATCGCGATGTCCTTTTCTCTCTCTCGGCTTCTGATTCCTATTTCTTAACCATTCGATCGTCAAAAATATGGTGGAGATTCTCGGTCCTGTCTCTGCTCGTCCGCCAACTCCACCAAGGACATCGTCTTTTATGCTGTCTGAGAAAGATCGAAGGGAAGACTCCCCGGCCATTGTGCATACGCCTCGTGACTCTCCTTTCTCTGTCAATGGTTCGACCGGGGCCCCCTCGACCCGTCAATCCAAGCGCGTGAACTTCTCGCCATGGACTAAATATATCAAACCTCCGACTTTCACGAATACCACCGCCAAATCGCGACCTGAGCTGAAAGTTCTTCCCCCTTCGAACGAACTCAAACCCGCAAAGTCGATCCTCAAGACGACGAGCTCGCACGCTCTAGCCGACTCTCCTTCCTCCGCCCCTCCCATTCCCGACACGTTCGCCATGCTTCTTGAATCCATTCTTCAGCAATTAGCTGGCGACACAGTCAGCTCCAGACTCGATGCATACATGCAATTCTTCGGGGCGCTAAGGGCATATGAAGGGCTTCCTGGAGAGCAGGAAGTTATCGCGAAGTTGGGCACAATTACACATTTTATACAAAGAGACATCAGCAGAGACCTGACGACTGGAGGACCTTTGGACACCAATCTTGTCATCCAGGCGCTAAAACTGGCTGTTGCTCTTGTTTGGCACAATGAGATATCTGCGCGACTGTCGGACGAGTTCAAGGCATTCCTTATCGATCACTCGATCGATTGCCTGCAAGATGCCAAAGTGCCTAAGTCCGTGATCACACATTACTTATCTGTCTTGGCTACACAAAACTTTCATACAAAAATCATGACCAATGCCAGGGTGATACGCCTTCTCACTGTCTTGAACAGTCTGACTAGCCGTGTCAACGGAAATGCAATTGTGTCTCAGCGGTTGAGCATCTACTCTCGTGTTCTCAGTCAATCGAAATCGACATTCGTCTCTCACGCAGCGTTGTGGATGGAGCATTTAATCTCGGGACTACTTCATCATATGAAGGATACTCGCCTCAAAGCTATTTCTGTCGGCTTCCAGACCTCTATCACGTGTGGGCCCAATCCAACGCTATCAAAGGCCGTTCGGGATGTGTTTGGAAGGTTCATAGACAAGGGCAGGAAGATGGTGACTGAAGTATGCGAGAGAATGTCCCGGATGATGAACAATCCCGAATCAGGTATACATGTACCGCAGGTCTGGGGCGTGATCGTACTGCTTCTGAGAAGTAAAAAGTTCAACGTTGACCAGTGGGAACATTTCAAAGAATGGGTGCTGGTTTTGCAGAGGTGCTTCAATTGCAGTGACTCTTCAATCAAAGCTCAGGCTATCGTGGGTTGGAATCGATTTGTTCTGGTCGTTGGCCCGAGCGATACAACAAGCCCTTCTATACTCAAGATGCTGAGCAAACCAATCATGTCCCAATTCGACCGCAAGAAGCACGACAAGCAACCTAGCCAGCTGGCATTGTGCAGTTATTACAATCTGTTGTACTATGCCTTCCGCCCGTCTGCAACTTTTGAGCACCTGGATGTTGTTTGGAAAGAGTACATTGCCTCGCCCTTATCAACGGTATTCACAACAGTGCCCGGCATGCATGATCGACTCGCTCACGTGCTGTCCAGCATGTTCTGGAGCTCGCACCCAAGGCCCTGGGTAGAAAACAAAGTCAATGAGAGCAACAAGCTGGATCCGGAGGAGTTACCTTCTATTGATAGCAGGTGGCTAAGATCCAGAATTTCATCAGTGCTTGATGTTCTTGAGAGTATCTTCAAAGCAACAATCTGGACAGATAACCTTGAACAGTCGCATGTTGGCGCTGCATGGCTGAATTTATCTAGTGCCTTGGCGTTCACCTTAAACAAAGAGATTACCCCAACTCCTGAGTCGATGCAGACCGTGGCTCACGTACTGGTTTTTCTTAGGCGGGTCTGGACTACCGGGCCAGACGCGCTCAGCGCAAAACAAGAGGATGGCTCCATGGACACTTTCTTCGAGCGATTTGGGTTCTTGTCCACTACGATGATCCACGCCCTAGGAAGTGCTCGGTTTACAGAGAAGCTTGTTCTGCGGACCTCCGACTACTCGTTCCAAGCTGCTACCACGCCAACCCATCGCCATTCGAGAGCAACCGCCAATCTAAGCACCCCGACCTTGCATTACCTCCGAATGATCAGTGAAATGTCTGTGATAACGGTGCCAAGCACGGCGTATTCTCACTTGGTCAAGAGTGTACTTGAGGCCACTTGCAGTGATAAAATTTCTCGAAGCTCGCGCTTAGAATTACTACAACAATGTGCCAGTCTCTACGATGAGTACAGTGACTCCGACTTCCCCTTGGGTCCCTTCTTGGCACAGACCGTCTGGGAGTGTACAGCACAGTCAGCTGCTGATTCTTTGCGCTCACTTCCAATGGAGACTGCGCGAGAACGCGATGGATCCGTTACCCGAGACTATGAAAATGCTGTGAAAGTTCTTTCAACGGGATTGAATTACTATCGCAACTTTCAGGTATGGAATGAACTGCTTGACTCCCTGATACGTGTGGTGAGAACCGAGAGAAGTGATCAAGCAATCACACTCATGGTCATTGAGCCTCTTGCCGAGTCTATCATGAAGGGTGGTGCCCGGAGGTCTTACTTGCCGTTGGCATCTATCCTCAAGCAATTGCTTTCCATCACCTATTACCAACAATTTGAGAGAGACAACAATGAGAGCCACTTGCCGTTCCACAAACTGGTTGACCTGGTTGGGCGTACCCTGTTGGATTCTTATGAACACTTCGACCCCTCAGAGACGAGCGGTATGGCGGACTTCATTGAATCCTTAACATCACTCTTGGGCTCAGGTACTTCAACTGTCCGGTCTATCATGCTGGAAAGTCTTCAGCTACCCCTGGCTATTTATCTGAAGGATGAGGACAAGCGAATGAGCGTGGAGAGTGGTGTGGAGAGCAGGATTCTCACTGCAGTAAGTGTCAGAAGCAAGGGGGCTTGGACATACTCTAACCCTTGTATAGTGTCGCGCACTCTCTTCGGCTGTTCTGAATATCCTACAAGCATCTTCCCCCCATAATGCCTCGTTCCTGCAAAAGTTCGAAGATATCATTCACGCGGGTCTAGATTCTTCACACATATCAGTAAGAAGGAGGTTCTATGACTTCTGGAATTCTACCTTCGGTTCACAGAGATTTTTGTCCCGCCCCGAAAGGATAACGCATGCGCTGGAGAGCTTGGAAGCTCTCATTAAACATCAGCAGGCCATCACACCTTTGGAAGAATCGAAGGTATGTCATGTCATAACGAGCGACAGCCAGCTCATGCTAACCCTTCGAAGCCTAGAGCTCGGATGAGTACTTTCGACGAACAGGAAACCAAAAACGGCTCTGGGGACATGTCCGTAAAGTCACGGATCTCTTTCATTCTAGACAATCCGGTCGACTCGGGCTTGAACTCGTCGCCTGTGACTGGGGGCTCAGACCGTGCAGTCACACGAGAGCGCACAAAAGAACTTCAGCGGGAACGAGCTTTCGAAGCTGATAGTCAGCGTGCCGAGCAACATGTTGTTGCTTCTCATCCAGACCCTTTCGTATCAGGCCCAGAGGACGGTAACAAGCGCAGCGAGTTGTTCTCGATGATTGAAAGCCTCAGGTCTTCTTCCCCGCCGAGCAATACACCTAGAGATATCCACTTCATGACACCGCCGCACTTGCGTCACCTGCATCACTCGGATACAGATGCAGGGACCCCGCAAACACCCCCTTTGCCGCCTGTGTCGGCAGAGAACGAATATAACTACCTTGGCTCGTCACCGACTCCTATCTCAAGAGGGAGGGCGCAGTTGAGCGACTCACATGTGCCACCACCCCCAACATCTGCCCCAGAAGCCTCTTTGTTGGACAACGAGCCCCGATCATCACCTCCAGAACTCACTTCACTTCCCGCAGATCATCACTCGCTTACTCCTGGTCCCCATCCTAGTAACGAGACACCCGTTGACCTTGAGACACCAACGACCACACCGGGTAAGAGCAAGAAGGCGAAGAAGAAGGCCAGACGCTCTGCCAAGCTCAAGAAAAAGTCAAATTCTGAGCTCAATCAGACTGAACACGTCACTCAGGACAATCCAAATGACGTCGCAGACCAGCCTATGACTAAACGCCTCCGCTCTTCTACTGGGAAGACCTCTGATTCTCCTCTGCAATCCACAACCGAGAAGCAACATACAGGAGCTGCCACAGAATCCAGTAAGGAGACACGTCATACGCACTCCACAAGGGCCTCCGCCTCGGCCAACGCCGTCGGTTCGAAGACTGGGCCCGAAGTGGAGAAGGACTTGCCTCAGATTGTCGAAATCGTCGAGTCCCAGGCGGAACGACCCAGCGGTAACCCCGGCTTGTACAACGACGATGTTGATATGGAAGACCAGGTGTCATCCCAATTGGAGCAAGATCTGGAGCTTGCCGTAGATAAAGATGATGTTGCGGGCGGTGAAGAGTCGATGGAAGCTTCGCATGAGCCTCAACCATCCAGGAAGAGAAAACGTGAGATGGAAGAGCAGACACCTCAGAGGAAGGAAAGACGGCGCTCGTCTCGACTCACAAAGACGCCCGCTGCGGCTGAGGAATACGAAGCCGACACCACTCGCTCGAACGAAATCTTGCTAAACACTCACGACCTTGAGTCGTCGCCTGCCGAGTCTGCACCGAAGCGACGGAAACATGACACCAGGGCTGAGGCCTCCAGCACGACTAGATCGGTCGCTAACAGTCAAGCATCGGACCCTGTCAGCTCGAAGGACAAGCCTTCAGAGAGTCAAGACAAGTCTCAGAAGAGAAGGTCTTCTCGTCTAAGTGGTCAAGCTGCGCCGCCTATACCCGAGGAGAGCCCTGTGCTTCAAAAGAAGTCGAAGAAATCACCTCGACCTTCTCGTCCACGCAAGCAGGACAATGATATAAACACGGAAACTATACATGAAGAGAGTGATTCCCAGGAGACTACGGCAGAAGACCAGCCAAAGCAGCCAGCGCGTGAGAAGGCGTCCGATCATCTGGACGATGTTCAGAATGCACTAGATGCTACGGCGGTTCCCGAAGTAGACCCGGAAACACACGAGTCTGAGGAGTCGGTACAACCTGCGCTCGAAGCTCAGGGGGAAGTCGCTTCGACGACCCGGCCCGTGCCTGTCGAGAATCTGCAGCCCTCGGCAGACAACGACATCCAGATGACCGATGCGCACCCGTCCGCAGAAACCGCTCCCGAGTCGCAGAAGACACCATCTTCCATCAGGGAGAAGCACTCGGAGAAGAAAAAGAAGAAAACCCGCGCCTCATCCCGCGCTGCCCCTACTCAAGCAGAAACCGAGGCCCCAGCCGAACCTGTCCTGGTCAAGTCCGAGGCGGAAATCGCAAACTCCCTCCGCAGGGTCCTTGACGACGTCAAATTGGCCAAGCTGGACAGGCAATCTCTCAAAGAGATTGACGACCTGTTGTTCGATATTCGAGTGGAGACACATGAGGCAATGCGGAGGAATACGGGTTAGGAAGGTTGAACTTTTCTTGTATTTTTTTTGCATAGCGAAGGCGTTTTCTTTTTTTTTTTTTTTTTCGACATGTCCGCGGGGTATCTGCTTATCTTAGATCCTATATTATACACCCTTATCTTTCGATGCGCCAGGGGGAGGTTGCTTTTGTATCTTTGGCGGAGGATGGGAAAAGATCAAGATTTGTTGTTTTTGCTTCCGGTTTTCTTCCGAGTCACCACCCTAGTAGTATATTGTTTTCGCTACCTTTGTGTATTTGAAAACTGCGATTAAGAAGAGGTTTTGTACTATGGTCCGGGGACTGGGAAACGAAGAAGGTTCCACATTTTTAGGTATATTCTAGGCTTATGGGAGGTGATGTACACTCCGTGGAGAAATCTACCTAGAGCCTTCTCGTTGCATTGAATGTGGCTGAAGAAAACGGTGCTGTTTTGCAGAATATAGTCGGAGGAGAGAGCATAATGAAGGTGGTGAAGAGCAAAAGAGAACAGAAAAGTGGCGATGCGAAAAAAGGATAACGGCCCGAGCCGCGGATCGAACGCGGGACCTCTCGCAGATATGCTTGGGTTTGGAATCCCTAAGCGAGAATCATACCACTAGACCACCCGGGCTTGTTATGGTAATCCTGCGTAATTGATGCAATATACGTCAACATCCTGTCATCAAGTCCAGCTGCACAGACATCTCCCTAGCCTTGTTGCCCATAGACTGCCTTCGAACCTGAGATATTCTCCACTTCGAGACTAAACCATACACTATGCACAAGGCGATGAGGCGCAAACTTCTCTACTATAGGTGGAGAGTGTGAGTTGACACTGAAAGTGGATACGTCCAGGCAATGCGGACAGGAGCATTTTAGGAATCAGCAGAAGCATACCTAACTACGCACTCGACACTGTACGGATCGGGTCCAACCATTCTCCATCCATGATTTCTAGGCCAAGTCAAACTCTTGGCTTCCATACATGCATACACATCACATATACGATTGCTGTAGTGTAGTAGTGGACCCTTCTGCCATAGATAAGCACAAACCGCCTTGGCTGCATCAACCTACACCGGTACTCTTGCTTATTGCCTAGACGAGACAGCCTCCCTCCTCCAGTGCAGCAGCTCTGCATTTTTCACCGTCATGCTATGCACCTCATGCCTTAACTTTCATTGTCCCAGCCACAAAGAATTCTGTGGCCGATTTTTTAAATAGAGAGGATCCAGTTTTGAGTGCACAAAAAAAATAGTGAATGCAGGCTATCTAGATTAGAAACATGTCTCTATCTACCCGGTCTCTTCAGCTCGCAGTTGCGCGCGCGGAGTAGGGCTTGAACTTACCACGAGGATAGATAATTCTGTTTTCGTCGCAGAGGAGCCAATGAATGAAATCGACCTACTTGCTTTCCCAATAATACACAGAATCGGAGGGAGAGAAGAAATCATACCAATTTTATCTCGCTTAACTTTACTCGACTTTATACTTCCTAAACTTCCCGCTACTAAAGGCATGCATGCACTGCCAACAGCTCCCACCGATCTATCAATCTGCACATAGCAAGCCATCCCCTACACTAGATTGATGGACTTTCCATAGAAGCACGTAAGATTCTCTCCGAGGAAGATAAATTGCATAAAGAACAACATGTTTCCTCCCGCCCTCCCCTCGAGGCTGAGCGAGCGAGCGGTGGGCGGATTTGGGGGAGGGTTAAGTGGTAGTCTCCCCTCCGGCCAGTCAGAGTTTCGTCATGGGGATGGGAAAAGGGAAATCATGCCGGATGCTGGACGCTTTCTCTTGAACACGGCTTTCTTTCTCTTCTTTATCTGCTTTTCTGCACGGACAAAGAGCACAGTAATCTCCAATGTCCGGTGTCTATGAGGAAGGGGAAAGGGGTTGCCAAAAATTGCGCTTTCACTCACTCATCTTGCACCAAAACTGCCGTGTCGGTATGTACGCTCGACCATAGGGGCTTACCATCTGATTTGCGCTACGCTGCGTTGTGCGTGAGGGGTGCCAGAATTAACACGCTCTCCTGCCTGTCTGCTTTCTGCTATCTGCTTCAACCTTTTCTCTCGTGGTTATCACATTGGGTCTGCTGCTTTGAGAGGTCTCGTGAGTTGCATATACAGCAAGCAGGCCCTCTGATAGCATCTATCTACACTCCTTGATCTTTCCCGGAGAAAACAACCATCCTCACCGCTTCACACAAGTCACAGGGTACGTACATGGCCCTTTCGTGATTGATTCTGTGATCATATCCCGTCCTGTCGGTTTTCTAACTAGCGCACCCTGGTTAGCTTGATCTTCACAGAAAGCCGATGCAAGGTGACCCAGCATCAGCCATGGTTGACGTCTCGTCGGCCGCCATTCTCGGCTACTTGGCCCCCGTCTGCATTGCCTTCTTCGTTTTTGTTGCTTGGTATGTGGATCGTTTTCCCCTCGGTCATTCGTTTCTTCTTCAGTGGGCGTCCGGAATCTAACTCGGATGAATCAAAACAAAAAGGATCTGTGTTGAGGTCCGACGCCGCGAGCGTACCCGTAACCTGCACAGCAACGATGCCGAGACTGCTCCCATGGGGTCCAGTCGTGCCGTGATCTCCAGCCGTGACGTGGAGAGACGCTTCCCCCAGATGAAGTATAGCGACTGGCTCAGTTCTAGGACCAGGTGCATGCCCGCCAAGGATGCCACCGAGGCGAGGGTTTCTTCCGTCGCGGCTGATACTACCTCTGTCGATGCTATTGAGATCGCCCCGGTCAACGACGCTCCACGCTCCGAGGAAATCCCCACTGATACGCCTCGTCAGGTTCCTGGTTGCGATGGGCCAGCCCCTACTGCTTTTGACATCATGCAGGCTGCCCCGGGTACAGGAGAAGGCTTCGACATGGCAGATTCCAGCAGAGAGTGTGTTATTTGCATGGATGAGTTTCGCGGGCCAGACTTCATTCGTCATCTGACGTGCGGTCATATTTTCCATGTGTCCTGCCTAGATCCCTGGCTAACCCGCCGCCACGCATGCTGCCCCCTGTGCAAGACAGACTACTGTAACGCAAGGGCCTCACGCACCGGTTGGCTTCGTTCCGGGTCTGGCCCAGCTTTTCCGCAGCCAGTTCTGATCCGTACCGACATCCTTCCGCGTCTCTGAGGTACCTCTCTATAATCGCGCAACCAACTATCTGTGAGTAGAGACCGTGATTCCCCGCTGATTGTTGTGGGCCGAAGAAAGGCAGCTGACCATGACACTTCAGAGCGAGTGGCAACTTGCTTGCGCATAGCACATAGACCTGATTTGTGGAGCGTCTTTCGTGGTGTTCTGGTACCGGGGGGATCACATACTGGATTTTCGAGATTTAATGTCTCCATGCGTCTCACTTCTGTTGCGTCAGAGTGAGTTCGAGGCTGGTAGGCGATGTAAATAACTCGTTAGCATTTCACGCTATCATATGAATTTGCTTCAGCTCTATTCCCTCCTCGAACGTGTATTGACCTTCGTCCTCACAAGAGCGATAGGAACTGGCTCTATGCGGACCTAGAGTCCTTTCCGGATATCCGGGGGTCGTCCTGATGATAGCCTCCTCGCTTGTTCGTTGGTCAACAAGATTATCCTCGTGGGGCTTTCCTTTAACACTCATGGTGAACTGGTCGGGTTTCCATTCGTATGTATGGGAGAAATAGAACGGGTGCCAGTATCTCGGTTTTCCCCCGCTTTGCGCGGAACGCGATACGCTGGAAGGATCTATGCCATGCCAGCGAGCATGCTGACCATGCGGCCTATTTGTCTTCTGATACATTTTCGAGCTGAACACCCTCCGAATCAGGGGCGACAGACAAACCATATTCGCGACATAGATCGCAGTGCTCGCCTCCCGTATATACCAAATTTGATAGGTCGTCGTCAAGGGAGAGGCGAAATTGAAGACTTTGTTGAGAATCGCAGCGGCGATGGTGAAGACACCCAAGCTCATGACGCCCGCCAGCATGATTTTCTTTCCCCTCCTCATCTGGGCCTTCCGCAGCAGAGGAAATGGCAGCGCGAGCATGGCAGCATCGGAGGAGATGTTGAAGACTGCCTGGGTGATGGAGTAGTACTGGTAGGTCGCGCATTGCATGTCCTGCACCGGCATGGCCCAGTACTGTGAGAATGGCCGGCAATAGACGGCATAGTACGTGACCATGATAACGAGGAAGCCGACGGCGATGAAGGCGGCTATCAGATTGACATACATCCGCAACAGCCGGAAATTCTGGGTGAGCCGCCAGAACATGGTCAACATGCAAACCTTGACCCCCCAGGTGGAGAATAACATGCACTGCTCGAGGCCAATGACGATCTTGCTCCCAAAGATACGATCACGCACTTCTTGTGGGTTGGACATAATCTCATCGTATTGTGCCGGATCGACGAGATTAGACGCATAGCGGGCGGAGACTTGAATCAAAACCAGCAATGTTGTATAGATCAACTGCCTCACCCAGTGGGTCAGTCAAGCGCTCCTCTCTCCTGGTGCGGGCCTCAGACTTACAAATGTGACGCTCATCACATAATCCTCAGCTATATCAGGCGCGTTAGTGCTCACGAATTCCTGACAATCCTGGCTGCGTCATACAATACAGGCGCTTGATCGAACCGGTTACGATGACACGGGAAACTCTTGGTAGGTTAGTAAGGGCTCTATGAAAGGAACATACCCTGTGCACGTAATGGGGGTCTTTAATACTTACATCCTTCCAATGTATAGCACGGTTGCGACGCTCCAGAATATAATTGCCTCGGAGAGGAGCTGGTATGGAGGGGGTGAGAAGTCGCCCATGTCGTCGTCTTCTCAAAGTCTGGGTAAACCCCAGTGCTCCTGGACTCCTCGCCGTGTTTGCACGGCGCATGTCACGCCAGGGGGGCAGAGTGGTGTGCGGCTGTGGGGGGGGGGGGGGGGGCATATATAGATAGCAATGCATCGGCCACCAGGAGCAGCCCTTGCACGCCCTGTCGCAGCAATGCCATTTTATCGGCACGTGAAGCAGAGACTCCGAGCCAGCCTCGACGCCACACGCACCGCCCAGAACGAGGGAGATGATGAGATTGCATGCCGCATCGGAGAGTCCGGAATTCCTCGCCTGGGTTGGCGACAGGACGCAAGGGGATGAACAACTGGGGATGGACTCGACTCTCGACCTGACTTGCGATTCAGTGCCAGGCACAAAACATTGCACTTGTGCTCTAGATTCATGATGGACTTGCAAATGAAGTACGATCGAATTGCACTGGTACAATGCGTAAATTGTTCGCTTCCTCGGCCGGTCATTCTTATGGACGTGCTTTGAACGGTTGAAGGGATGTTCAAGGTTCAAGCGAGGAGGTGAGAAGGCAACCAGGGTGGCTAGTGAAGTATGGTCATGCTGTCAATTTAAGGTGTATTTTAAGTGGATTTGACAATGCATATCTCAGGGGCCCTGTGCCATTATCGTAATCTGCCATCCCCATCTTGTGATGGTGACACGGGATGTTTGGTGCGAATGATCCCGGCACTACTAAAATATATACACAGTAGACAAAAGTTAACCACGGGAGGGCAAAACCTAATGAGCAGCACATGTCACCATGCCTGCATATCTAGATTTATCTGAACCAACTACCCTGCCTAAGTAGACATTGACATTAAAAAAAAAAGACAACCGACGTACGCTGTAAAGAGGATAAAAAAGAACACCCAAACCACAAGGGTGTTACCAGCGGACCTGGCTGGATCAGAGCCGGAAAAATACAAAAAAGAATTGCGCCAAGCGAGACTCGAACTCGCGTCCCAACCTAATCCTATGAGAATGGGAAGGTTGGATCCTAACCACTAGAAGATTGGCGCTGAGAACCACTGGACCATCTGGGCCATTGTAGTTATTGGGTCAATGTTTCAACGGATAATATTCAAACACCTGGAACCGAGTTTTCGCCTCAATTTGCCACCAAGGAACCATCTATCGCGAACCTAATTTGACAGAAATCTTCCCTAAACCGCCATTGATCCCAGGATGCCCTCAATTCCATGCAATCTTCGATTTATGGTGGTGCTTCTTGCATTTGAGTTGCGATGTGCTGGATTTATCGCAACTTCGGTCGAGCGCCGCTAATGCCGTATAGGGCCGTCGAAAGTAAAACCTGCGACTGCAGGCGAGACTCAAGGACATTGGGATTTGTGACAAGAACAAATATCTTTCTCATAAAAATTTTCTTCGCAGAAGAAAAGAAAAATCGAATCCTTTAAGAAAAAATTATGGCGGGTGGAGCCTGGAATGAGTTGTAGGGCTAGCAATTTTTGTCCGTACCATGGGAAAGACGAGACCTTATTTCCGCGTGAGCATTACCACCAGTGACATAGACAGTGCGGCACTCCTACAGACGCCGGAAGTTTACGAAGATAATCCAACGAAAAGACCTCAAAGGGTTGAATTATTGCCTAGAATCTATACTTGCTAGATTATAGCCAAAACTCAAGAATATGCTTCAATAGATTGCCCATGCTCTGCCTTGGATACTTTACAGTCAGAGAACCTTTCCACCATGCTGGACTGCATATCACCACAATCAACATTGCACATATTGTACAGCGCTGCATATCGTTCTTTATATATGTCTGAGCCAAGGCCCGGGGGATAACGGAATTGCCAACCCGCAACAACATTATCCAGCACCAGCACACATGCCTACTCCTTTCTGCCCCCAGCCGCCGAGTTCCTGATATAAGGCTCCAGAGGGAAGACTTGAGCCTCAGGTGTGACTCCGTCATATAGCTGCTTCCAAGTTCTAACCAAAGGCTCGGGGGTTTCCCATGCATACTCGGGATCGCGCTGCCAGAGGCGGACGAGATGGCGCCTTGATAATATATCAGCCGATTGCTAAAACAAGCCTAGACCATAGAAGGCGAATACTCACTGCTGCTCCGGGGTGTCCTGAAACCCATCTCTGGCATGGAAGATGCTCAGGTTATTGATGTACTGAATGTCACCCTTGCGGAAGTCAAGCCCGACTGCGTACTTCTCGGCCAAAAAGTGCAACGAATCGAGGGCCTCCGCCTGTGCCTCAGTGATCGGAGGAATATTCTTGGACCTGGGCAGGTCCTGAAATCCAGTGAAGTTGCGTCGCGCATATTGAATCAGGACGCGCTCAGGCTGCTTGCCAGTAGCTGGCTGATGAAAGAGTAACGGGCGCTCATGATATGGGTTCTGAGGATCGCCGAACCTGTCACCATGTAAAGTCAGCACAAATGCACCCTCATGTTTTGAAGTTGATTGCACAAAAGCTATCTAGTACCCGTCAAGAGTCCAGTTCTCCGCGAGCGTACGGATGAGGTCAGGTCGCGTTTCCGCCAATTCATTGTACACACGCCAGCTGCTGGCCAGCTTGCTCTGGCCGCCCGCCGCGGCCGTATTGAGCGCAAACAGGGAGATGATATCCCCCGCATCGGTGTGAAAGACTTGTTTGTCGGTGGTATATGCTGGCGCCCCAATGCGGCCTTTGCTCTGCTCCTGGGTGCTCAAGTCTTTAATATGATTGAGCATCACGTCTGCCGGTGTGCCATCATAGGACGAGTCCTGGCGACCGCGGATCGGGGCAACATGTGCAGAGAGTCCCACGTAAATAATGATATTTTCTTCGCGCGAGTACTTGTCGACCGGCACACCACTGACAACCTTGAATCCGTGTCCGTTGTGAAGCTCCTGCGAGATATCACGTAACGTTGAGTGCAGCGCAGGTAGAGGGAAGGTCTCCGGATCAATGAAACCAAGGGGTTTGTTCAACGCTATGAGCAGCAATTTCAGACAGAACCCAACGAGATATATCTGCAAGGTAGGGGTTAAGCGAGCACGTACACTTGAAATGCAGCACTGCAGCGTCAATCTCCTCGAGATCTGCCTCGGTCAGGACGTACGTCCAGTTATACCGCTCTGCGATGTCTTTGCCCTCCCAGACCAGATCCGACTCGAGCTTCGCCGGAAAGCCAGAAGGAAGCTCAGTAGGAAGGGTTTCAGTGCGTAAGCGACGCGCCGTGCGAGCATGCCATTTGTTCACGTCGGGGGCGTACTGAATATCAGGTTGTTGAGCGGTGATTGTCACAGTGATGGTCATGTTGGGCTGGACGTTGATCAATGAGATACTTGCTTTATCAAAGCGAGAAATTTAGAGAAATGTGATCAGAGTGCAGTGCATCTTCAGTACTTTTGAAGTATGTGTAATGTCAACACCGACCCCGCGCGGGCTCTGATGGTGCAATCATCAACCATTTTTGTTGCTGATGACGATTGCTCCAATCAACATACTGTACTCTCTCAGCTGATGAGTTCCCGAAAAGCCCTAAGCTGTGTTAGATCATTTCTAACATACTCTCGTTAGCTCTTGAACGCAAAGAGCAGATGTTGCCAGATCGGACGTCTGCCGTACTTGTGAGACTGCGGATGGGTTGGAATGCTGGATAGACCAACAATAGCGGCGGTCATTCCGCTTAATGACCCATGTGACTGAAACAGCAGTAGTGACAGGCTCTTTCTTGTGAAGAGCCTCAAGATCGTCTAAGCTGGTTCCAGTGGAGGCAACATGTCTGTTTTGGTAACAATATGAAGCGTCCTGGATATCCTGCACTATGCAGCATAAATCTAAAATAGGCAGGGAGTTATCCGCATAGCGTTATGCTGACCTAAGCCAAGAAGGGCCCCACGGTGACGCTGCTGCCCCGCCCGTTCAGGCGCATCCAACAACAGTCCCCCCGCATTGAATAACAGGCAGAGGTGAGAGAAACGCTGTCTTGCTACGCATTCGAGTCACCCTTACTGACTAGTTCCTCCCCTAAGCAACTAATATCTGATATATTCTTCCTCTACGAAGATGGATCGTTCCAACAAGCCCTCCGCCATCGGGGTGGGTGTCTCCATCCCTCAGCCCACCGTTAACTTCCACGACAACAAGGTCCAGGCCACCCTGCCCACCGGCGAGTCAGTCACCGTCCACCTGTATGGAGCGACCGTCACATCCTGGAAGCTTGCCAATGGGAAGGAGCAATTGTTCGTCAGCGAAAAGGCTCACCTGGATGGCTCCAAGCCCATCCGCGGCGGTATCCCCGTGGTCTTCCCGGTAAGTTCTATCCCAGCGACCTTCAATCCCCCAAACAGAACAACCGTTGTCTAACGAGTGCCGCGGCTGTGGCTCACTGCAGGTCTTCGGTCCTCCCCCCTCGAATCACGCTACGTCCTCCCTCCCGCAACACGGCTTCGCACGGAACTCGAACTGGGAGTTTCTGGGCAAGTCCTCGTCCGAGTCCCTCGGAAAAGACCGCAAGGAAGGCGATGATGCGGTCAAGCTGGACTTCGGTCTGTCGCACCCTATGCTGAGCGAAGAGTTCCAGAAGGCGTGGCCTTACCAGTTTGGTCTGGTGTACAGTGTCACCCTGACCAAGGAGGGTCTCGAAACCTCCCTGCAGGTGCAGAACAAGGGCGAGCAGAACTTCGAATTCCAGGTTCTGCTGCACACTTATCTGAGCATTGAGGTGCGTTTTCACACAGCGAACCCCCTGATTAGTGCAAGTATCTTGCGAGGGGAGAGACTGACATAAGGGCGTATAGGACATCTCGCAGGTCCGCGTCAAGAACCTCCAGTCCAAGGAGTATGTCGACAAGACCCAAGGTGGCGCCGTCCAGATGGAAGCCTCCTCTGCGGTTGAGATCAATAAGGAGACCGATCGGGTGTACAAGTCCCTTGACCCAAAGGTTCCGATCGAGGTTACCACGGTCTCGGATGACAAGCCCTTGTTCTCAATTACCCGGGAAGCCTTGACCGATGTTGTGGTGTGGAACCCCTGGATCGAGAAGGCCAAGGGAATGGCCGACTTCGGACCGGATGAGGCTTACAAGAACATGATCTGTGTCGAGGCCGGCTCCGTCGCTGGGTGGCAGACGCTGGAGGCGGGAGAATCCTGGGAGGGCGGCCAGACTATCCGGCCGAGGCTATAAGTTGCCGGATATTGCCCGTTGATCTATGCGCTGATGTTTGAGCGAGCTAAGTTGCACATGAAGATAGAGATAAATACGCCGTGAACGTGTACATGAATCAAGTTCTTTGCCCCGAAGGTGCAATGTATTCAAGAGTAATCTCAAAGCAAGGTCCTTTAACTGAGCCACAGTTCCATAATCGAAATCGCCTTGTGAAGATAGAAGGAACGTGTGGGATCAGGCTCGAAGCATTGCCACCCCATAAAACAGATCATTGGAGGATGGCTCAGCGAAAGACTGCGCGGCGTATAAGCAGGATGTGAGCACAGCACACGGGTAGTGGCCAAGCTCAAGTTGATGCAAGCACTTAGGTTCCGCGGAGGAAATGCCTTTCTCCTTCAAGGTTCTCAGAACCAGCATCCAAGCGCCGCAATCTTCTATTTGAAAGCGCCCTAACCGCCTCGATCCTCGTCTGATGACCCACCAATAGCTCTCGATGCTCAAAGTCTCAGGGCTGTTGCATGTCATGTCGTACGCAAAGGCAAGCTTCGTATAGAGGAAGCACAACAGTCGAGTGCCTAACGGCTCGTAAACTTCTGACAGCACACGAGGCAGTGCATCTATCAGGTTGTCGCATGCAATTAGATCCAAAATATCGGCGGCGTGGTTGTGCCTTCGTGTGAAGAGATCACTCAAAGCACCGACAAGCCTCTCCTGGTGCGCTCAAGGTGGTTCTGACGAAGGACCCAGCAATTAAGTCCCCAGATGACGTGGTAACTGAACAAGAAAGGCAGGGACAAGAGGAAAAAGAAGACCAAAACCGACTGGGGGAACATTGTCAGTGCGGGGAGAGGTGGTTGAGGATAGGAACTCAGGTATCATGGGAGAAATAAACAAAAGGCGAACGGGATAGACAGGTTCAGTAGCTTTCCACCAGCTTTGTTTTATATGAATGTGTATGTACCCGTGCGTATACAAGAGCTGGTCAGATGGGCCATGCGAGGATGATGCGAGATGACCAATGAGACGGGAACAGCGCCGCGTAGCGGGGTAGCTGCACTGCATGAGACATCGGCTTCCAGTCTTATAACCTTGAAGTCATCCAGTAGGTTCCAAGTTCATTGATGTATATGGCTGTAACCACTTGAGGTTTACTAGAAATTGTTCGGTAACTACCAGGATTCCGGAAACGGAAGTAGCTTTTCCTACTGTGAACCCCTTGGAAAGGGTACTCAGTACTTCAGTCCAGCCAGTGCGGCGGCACTGTAGCTTGACTCTTGTGTATTATCATTGCCTCTGAATAGCCGCTCAATTTCTTGAGCCCCTTTCTTACTGCTTCATGCCATAACTCTATCAAAGCTGGAGAGCTCCAGCTGACCGGACAAAGCACCTAGTATATTGTCCCTATCGACGAAGGTCATGCTTTCTAACGTACGTTCTATACCACTGCGATGGATCCCGGCCTCTAGTGGTGAGAGATTCGCTCGCAGAAAAGGAGATTATTCGCGGTGACTACCCTGAACAGTCTATCAATGCATTCAATGGTCATGGGCACATAATTTCGTCAACTACAGGCGCATCTTCAAAATACCATGTGAAGCCATGCACCGAGGCATCGGATGCCACCCCTCTTACTTTCGCAGTCTGGTCTCTGTGTCATTCCATTCCGGATACGAGCATCAACCCAGAAGAAAGGCCCTCGGGTTGGTACGAGATTACCGCCTGTACGTTCTCCAACAAAGCGCATCCATCTGCATACATAGACTTACAACCACGAGATGCAACATCAGTGAGACCAACTGCCTGGCAAAGCTTGTCGCTGGGAAGTTGACCGCCGCCACTAACAGTAGGGGATAAACGACCCAGGGGTTGACAGTCAACGGGCTGCAGGGTTGAAGTATAGAGAGTATCTTGAGAAGGAACGTGGCCAGTTGAAAAATTGTGATCCCAAGCTGCCAATTAGTTACGGAAGTTGTCAGAGGCTCGAGGAACGGGAAATATCTTTGTAAGAACCAGTGACGTGGGGGAGGCGGTGGCAGTAGGTGTTGTTGCTGGGGCTCTTCGATTGTGTCAGAATTGTCATGGGGGGCCACTTCGTGGCGATGTTCCTCAGGAGGATGGTGGGCAGGTGTGAGTGAGGACGAGGGAGTACTCGAGAAACGCGGGCGAAAAATGAGATTTCGTTCCGGGCCAAGAGAGGTGGATGTAGATTCGGCTCTAGCAGCGTCCGTGTTGGTACTATCGTATGCAGAACTCCGCCGTACACTCGGCGGCGGTCTCGTGAGGGTCCTATTCGGCGACAGGGCCTGGCGAGTATAGGATGCAGCAGACGGACTTTCTACCGGGTGAATCCGGGAGCTGGGGCGCATATCTGGGCTGGCCGGGCTGGCTCGCTTCAAGCGGAAGTTTTCATTGACATTAGCCCCGGCCTGGAGACCATTAAGAACTTCTTCTGCTGAAGGTCGGCGATCAGGGTCCACGGACAGCAAGCGCTGGAGGAATATGTAGAGCTGTTCGGGGAGTTCGGGTCTCATGCGTCTAGCGTAGTCGAATCCCGACCATTGACTGATCTCTTCACGAAGTCGGTCTAAGTCTTCTTTCTCCTCGTGGATCAAGTCTGCATTGCTATAAGGAAGTTGCGCAAAACAGAGGAAGTACAGAATCATCCCCAAAGAGAAGATGTCGGACTTGAAGGTGAAGTTCCCAAAAGGACCATCGGGGTATTCTCGTCGTAAAACTTCTGGTGCGCAGTAAGAAACAGTCCCTGTCGCCCCAGTCGACCTTCGGATTGAATCTTGAGCCTGAACCTCTCCAAAGTCACTGACTAGGACCCGGATCCCGTCACTGGTCTTATGCAGCAAGCAGTTATGAGGCTTGAGATCACGGTGGATATAGCCATTGGCATGGAGATAACGGATTCCGGAAGTAATATCTTTGAAGAAAGAATATATTTCCTCGAATTGGAGCTTTCGCAGCGCCCCAAGATCGTTCTCAGGATCGAGTCCACCCCTTGACCTTCTTCTCAGACGCTCTTTGAGCTGCTGTTTTGTAGTAGAAGTCTGCACTGCACCGCAGATGTAATTGTGGAGGTCCCCCGCGTTGCAATACTGCTGAAGTATGAACGCGCATGGCACACTGGGCCCAAAGGTAGTGATCTTTGCATTTTCCAGCCACACATGTCGATAGGAGACGAGATTCTGGTGCGAAAGGTGCTGTAGAAGCTGTACCTCACCTAATACCTTCTCAAGCCACTCATGGTCATCTCCGACAGGGACTCGCTTACAGGCATAATGACCAAGTGAGACACCGTCCAGTACGTGTTTGACCAGAAGAACAACCCCCTTGCCGCCTTTGCCCAGAACCGTCTCTTCGACAAAGAATTTCTTGAAGTAATCCTGTGTAAAGGCCGCCGACGAGATTCCCTGACTGGTATGGACGCCGGTCTCTGGATAGCTAGGATCACTAGTCGGACCGTCCGCGATAGCTGGCTGAACGAGACGGCGGCGAGGGGATGGGGGATTGGACGAGTCCGTAGAGCCAGGTAAGCTAGCATGTAGTAGTCGAAAGTAGTCAGGATTGATGAATTCCGCCTGCGCGCCCGGGCTATTCTCATGATCACCTTGGGGTGACCCATTTTCATGCAAAGGACGATGGCAGTAAGGACAGTCGGTCAGATCGAGGTCACTGCCCCTCCGATCCGCGGTGTTTTGGAGAACCAGTTGCCGCGAGTCGCGATCATAAACCACAACCGAGTCATTGTGTCGCCTGCAGCAAGATAGTCCCCCACATTAGGATCTCTATTCTCTGAACGACTAGGAGAGAAGGGGGAACGAAGAAAGCTGGCTTACAGCACAACATCGAGATTGCCTGATCCATAGGGAACAATGGACATGCCCTCATCCTCCATTGTCACGGGGAGAGTAGCATATCCACAGGGCACACAAATACATGAAAGGCCGAATAAATAGCCTAGATTAATGCGTCATGATATTAAGGAAATGCAAGGTATCTTCTGGCAGCTGCTACGGAGACGAGGCACTCGAATGAGGCTGGGGTAGCCCCACGTGAGCTCCGTCGGCGGTGAGGAATCTGCCCTATTGAAAAGTGTCTACGGGTGGATTACTGTGGGAAGAACCAGTCTTTTCTTGAATCAGACCACCTTGTTTCAGGATGATTGATTTATTGATTGCTTGGATTTCTCGAAAGTCTTCGTGTAAAAACACTCGGTGGGTATCTTAAATAATGGGCATCAAGTTGGCTGAGGCATTGATCGGCCTGACAACCAATGCTCCGAGCTGAAGCATAATGTGCACTGGCCAAGAACAGTCCAGGTAGCATGCCAGCGGATTTCGTACGGAACCAGTCCTAGGCGCAAGAGGCCTGACGGTGTTGTGGTTCTCAAAGGAGTTCGCGTCATGGACGCTTCGACGCAAGTGGCTTTCAACTTCCACCCAAAGTCAAGGTGTGACAAGACCTCGGGATACGCCCTGGAAGTTGTGGAGCGACATGCGCCACCAGGGGTGTACGTCTCGGGATTGATGCCAGATGACAGACGGCATCGGGAGTACTTGGTTCATTGACAGTCTTTGACAAGGATCTCGACAATGAAAACACTTAATCGTCTTCTTCGCCACTTTCCTCATCGCTAATTTCAAGGTTCGCGATCGAGTCATCATCATCGTCGCTCTCGAAACCCTCGAATTCGTCGTTGTCAGTTTCAGGAGCCTTCTCTTTCGACGCCTTCTTAGAGTCCTCTGGCTTTTCGGAGGTAGTGTCGTCGAGCTTGCGCTTCCGACTCATTTCTCCGAGCCGACCAGCACGGCCCTCGATCGCCTCATCTTCCCCACCAGCATTGTGAGGCGGGGGAGTGAACCAGGGAATCTTTCCTCGGAGGAAATCGTTGATGACCATCTTGGCGACACCATCGAGGTCAGGTTCTCCTCCACGAAGCAAACGACCACCCTTGCGAGCGAGGATACTGAGGAACTCGATAGGATCCTCGACATTCTTGATGCCGTATGTACGCTCCAAGTGTTTGGGCTGCACTCGCTTGAGAACGGCCGGGATGTACTGCTCGGGATTCTCTACGTTCTCCACTCGAACCACACCTCGAAGGAGGATATCTTCGGGAGTGGCGTTCGAGCTGGCTGGTACCACACCAGGACAATCGATGAGGTAGATCCGCTTCATCAAGGTAACGTACTGCCAGACCTTGGTCTCTCCAGGGATTGGGGCCACAGTACACACTTTCTTCTTCCGCAAAGTGTTGATGACGGAAGATTTTCCAGTGTTTGGATACCCAATCAAACCGACAGAAATCTGCTTGCGATCGGAATGCAAGGAGGAGAACTGCCTTAGAAGCTGAATCAAAGAACCCTTACCAAAAGAGTTGGTGATAGAGGCGTGGAAAGCTAGAGTAGGATAATCTTTCGACAAGTGTCGTACCCAGGCGGCCTGGTGTCACGTTAGCAAGTAAACACCAACGGTATTGCAATGAAGACAATAGCGTAAACAGCAATAAGCAAAAAAGGACGAAAGACATGGTAAGAAAATGTGTGAAATGTTACTAAGAGAACTGCTATGGGCCACTCATTGAGTAGAAGCAGATCTCAACTCAAAAACAGAACACAGCTTGATCCTTACGACTGGTATTCAAAACGAAAACCAGTCAGCCTAGCTTCAGAATGAAGGTCGGCGCGGATCAGCGTCAATCTGCCAGAGCTGTAACAGACATACTCCCAAGGAAGAAAAACACGACACAAGGTCGCAGGGAGAAGCCTTGACTTAGCAATGGCATTGGGCCGAAACCCATTTTCATAAAGGATAGAACGAGGGGTAGAAAGGACAAAGTAACACGAGAGAGAAGTAGACGTACCGCTACACCTGTGGGAACAAGGTCACACTTGTTCAGGACGAAGATCAAGTGCTTGTGAGGAGCCTCTTCACGGATGTACTTCTCAATACTCCTGCAGCGTGTACCATCGGGATCACGAGCATCAAGTAGATGAAGTACGACATCGGATGAGTCAATGACCTTGTAAAGCTCATTCCAGATACGCTTGCTCTGACCCTTGGAGAAGACTGACTCAACGGCGGTGGTTGCCAGACCGGAGTTGTCATCCTTTGCAACATCATCACCGTTGACAACCAAGGTACCATCTTCATGAGTAGCATGGTCTGTCTTTTCGACGTAAGCGTCGTGCATCTTGACGGTTTCGCCGGCCAGGTCCTCCAAAGAGGCAACGCCCATCTTGACGCGCTTCCTCTGCGCCTTGGGCCCAAAGGTATCACTGAAAGGAGAATTATCAATGGCCATCTTGGCCTCGTGCTGCTTCAACCCATTGGCGCCCTTATCATCTCTGATTAGGCTCATGGGAAGCTTGTTGGTCTTGAGCAAGACTGAATAGGGGTCGGAAGCACGTTCGGCAACCGCCTCGCGGAAAGACGACAGAGCCTCTTGAGATATCACTCTCGTGTTGCCAAACCATTTACGGTTGGGCTCGATTCTAGCGACCGGAGCATCTCGAGATTGGTATGAAGCAGCCACAGTGATCTTTCCCTCAGCGTTACGTCGAGGCTTTCCATCCTTCAACATGTTCAGATGCTTCACCTTCTTCGCATCTCTGTCATGATATGTTAGTCCAGCATTCAGTAGCAGGGATCTTTGCCATTATTTTACCTGTAGAAGTTCTCACCCTTGGTGCGAACATTTCCCATGCCATCCCCAGTCTTCCCCTGCCGCTCTCTACGAGTGGCTTCCTTCTTTCCGGTACCCATGATGAAAACACCTCCCAAGAGTACCTCAAGAAGTTTTGAAAAGAAAAGTTCACAAGAAAGTAGTGTTGTAAAACAAAAAATGGCGGAGCGCAAGAAGGAAAAGAAAAAGAAAGAGAAGAAAAAAGTTTCAAGCGCGGGAAAATTATTTTTTTTTTCTGCCATTGGCGCGCGCCAAGCTAAGCGGTGCACGGACCAATATCAGGAAAATCGTTTCGTTCTGTCCGAACTTCCGCAGCAGAACCGCGCTTGCCAATAAGTCCTTTCAGGATCTCTGTATCGGTTCAGGTTGTCGGTTGATTGCGGTGGGCCTTCTTCTAATCGAGTCCCTTTGCAAAATACCTCCCGATACCCCCCCAATTTGATATTGTCCAAACATCCCCAGACAATTGAGCGACCTTGTTTTATCATGGCCCTCTTTCGCAATTGCAGAACTGCCACCGTGCAGTTCCGCGGCTTCGCTTCATCGGTCTCGTTGCGAGTCGGACCCGAGTCTCCCAGTTTCATCGACGTTCCTCGAGTTCTTCAGCCCGAACAACGCTCTAAGCCCCGCGTAAAGGGTACCCTTCCGGTTCCCCGTGAGATCTTTCCTGCCCGCCGCACGGACAAGCCGACGGAGGCGTACATTCACGCCGCTACGCCTCTTCCCAAGAAGATTTCGCTCAACCCAAACCACCCGGACTATGAGTACCGCGAACACCAGAGGAAGATGGCTAATATGCGGAGGAAGAATCTCAAGGAGGGTCTTTTGGAGCTGCACGCCCGCAAGCAGGCTACTGACGAAGCCATGAAGCAGCAAAGCGAGCAAAAGCAGCGATACCGGGAGATGATCATGGGACAGCGTGCGAGGAAGGACGTGAGGCTGACTCAGACGTCGGTAGTCCAAGCCATGTTGCCCCAGCGCATGCAGGTGCTGCCGGATCCTGGTCGAGAATCTCGTCTGCGCTCTTCTCGGCTTCAACTTGAGGAGAAAGAAAGACTTAAGATTGCCGAGCGCCAAAGCAACCTGCACGATCTGTACGTGAATGCACGGCAATTCATCACTACCGAGGAACAGCTCGCAGCCGAAATTGAGAAGGTCTTCCCCGAGGGCGAAAATGAGGCCTGGCGCAACGACCACCAGGCGGGTGACAACATCTGGAACCTGGGCCACCCCCAATCTGTCTCCAGCCTTGTCCACGAGACTAGCAGGAGCGAAGCTGCTCGCTGGGACGCCATTCAGGGCAGAATCAAGAAGCTTGCAGAGGAGATTACCGGCGGCAAGTTCTAAATGGGTGTGCTCGTGGCGAGCCTTGTACATTACGTTCCATGTACTACAAGTCGATGTTCTTGACCTTGTTAAATAGTGTCTTCTGAGTTTGTGTTAGCTTTGCCTTTTTTGTATACCTAGATCAATCATATCCATTATCACGACCGTCATTTCTATACCCCAATGGAACACCCAAATCCCTCAAAACGCCATCGCTATGCATTATGTACAACAACCCAGGTGAGGCTACCTTCGCTGCGAAGTAGAAGCGCAGAAATGACAGCAGGGAACACTTTCTTCAGCGGGCTCAACAGTCTATGTATAACGCCAGTCAGCTGGCTTCTGGAGTACCCGTACTTGAAACTGCCGCCTGGGCAGCCACGTGAGTGGCGGCAGGTCTGGGGACCCCAAGAGACCCTGCATCGTCACGTTGTGCCACCTCCTCATCGATAAAGCAGCCCAAGCCGGCGAAAGCTTCCATCAATGTACGAGAGTAGTACTCCTGCAGATCGTACCCGCCTGCCTGCATACGAGTGTCCTGTCGGATAGGGTCAAGATAGCTTGACGGATAGAAATCGCGCAAAGTATAATAGTCGCGCTTGTTGGGAACCATGCCACCAAATGGGTCGTAAGGCTTTTCGGGTTCCGGAGTCACGATCTTCTTGAGACCCTTGATCAAGCCCGAATCGCCAGCAATGTCGGCCTTATCAGCCGTGAGTCCTCCCTGACCAGCTTTCCTAGCATCCGAATTCCGGAGAGCAGCCTGTTTCTGTCGGATCCGGTCCTCCTCACTTCGCCGAGCAGATGATTTCTTGAGCAACACCTTCTTGCCTTCGCGCGCAATAGCCGCAGCGTCGCCAGGTCGCCCTGCTGCGAGACGAGCGAGAACATCCTCCCGAGAGGCCTGTAGCTCCCGCCGTTCGTTCTCGTATTCTTGCTTAGCGGCTTCTCGGCGAAGACGGGCCAGTTCCTGCTCATGTGTCTGCTGCTCCTTGAAAGACGAGGCTTCCTGCGCTTCGAGGGCTTGGTTGGCGCGGATCGAGCGCATGTTCTCTGAAGCATACTTCTGAAGGTCACTTTCGGTCTTGGCCACATCGGTGCCGTGTACGAGATTTGCGATGATCTCCTCACGTTGTTCGAGGAAGTCGTCCCAGGCTCGTTTGGAGTCGAACTCCTCTTCACGGCGGTTGAGACTGCGGACAGTATCAGTATCCTGCGAGGTCACCGGGAAGATGGCTTGACGACATACATTTGCATCACTCTGCGCCGGATGTCCACCTCTCGTTCCACGTTGATATCCTCGAACGTTTGCTTCCGAAACCGAGCCTTTCGCAGCGTCTTGTGGCAACCCGCGACGGGGCAGTTTGCCGGGCCTGACGAGAATATGCGATCCACACACGATTCGCACATTTTGTGATAACATTCCGGATTGATAAGGAACTGCATATCCGGGTTCAAGTACCGCGAGGATTTGCAGACAGGGCACACCTCTAAAGAGAGCTGGTTAGCACAAGTTGAAGGGGGATTCCGATGCAGGGCAAACAACCATACCGTCATCATCCCCGCGGTTGGCCATAGCTTCCCGGGCAGAAGGCATAGTTGACAGCTCGCAGATCTGATTAAGACCCAAGGCGGAGCAGAGTAAGTGTTGAACAGACCGCAGGTGTCGCAGCAGTGAAGCCTAAATGACGGGTGATTAATCCAACTGCCCGCACGGGCCAATCAGGCATTCCGCCCATTGTTCCGCGGCGGAACTTTTTTCTTTGCCGCCGCCGCCTCCAACTCCTCTCTCCGTCCACCTTTGGTCTTTGACCTTGATTCACACAAACTTTCCTTATTCAGGTAAAAGACAACTTATCCTGAATCTCAGTCCAAGTCACTCGTTCGGTAGATTCTCGAGACTCGATTTTATGAACATAATCATGGGTGTACCCGACAGCCAGCTACACGAACTCGAGCGCCAGCGCCTAGAACTCGAAGGCAATATCCTGAAACTCCAGGACTCACTCTACCACTGGCGCACCTGGGAGGCAGAGTACGACGGCCTCAAAGAGGAGATAAATGATCTACCTGAAGATGCGGATCGCGAAGACTTCCTTAGCGTGGGCCACAGCCTCGGCGGATCGCTGGTCACTGAGGAAGAAGTGAAGGTGATACTGGGCGAGAAAGAAGGCGTGACGCGCACCAAAGGACAGGTGGTCAATTTGATTAACAGACGCATTGACTATGTCAAACAAAATGTTGCGACAATGGAGAAAAGACTACGCGCCGCAGAGAACGAATTGTATGCGCTGGACTCACAGGAGCAACTACCGAGTGATAGTACGGCCGAATTTCCGATGACTGAGATTTTTGAAGAACTTGACGAAAACGGTAATATCGTCTCGAGCACAACAAACACGCCGGGCAGCCAGGCTTCTGAGCTTTTGAATATCTTGCAAAAAGCCGGTGTCAGCGATATACCGGACACGGCGAATGTGAATACGGCACATCAAGACTCGTCGCAGCATGCTGCAAGGACTACGGAAGCACCCGCTACGGAAGAAGTTCCGACTGCAATCGAGGTGGAGGAGGTAAATCCCCAGGCTATTGAGGAGGAGGAAATGCCAGAAGCGACTACTCCCGAGAACAACCCTAAGCCTCCCTCAATGGATGCAGCTGGTCTCCTAGAGTACCAACGTCTTGCAGCAAGCATTGAGGAATCGCCAGAGGATGCCCAGTTACGGCGCGATATGCTACAGTACAGCCTGAATGAAGTTGGAGCGGTCGTGGCCGAATTGGAACTTGACGAGGATGCAAGCGACGTTTCTGTGGACGAAGAATATGATGATTACCCTTACGACGATGACGAAGAGGAGGAAGACGAATATGGGAGAACTACGACACGTGTTCTTGATGAGGATTACCACCGCGAAATGCGAGAGTTGGAAGCCAAGCTGAACGCGCGAGGATTGTGGAACATTGGCAAGAACACCGACTCTCTCCCAACTGATGTCAAAGCGGAGTTGGAGCAGCCCAGTGTGGTTCGTGTTGAGAAGACCACCGAGACAGGCACCGGACCTGTGCTCGAGAAGAAGCCGAAAAAGAAGGTTGCCTTTGCTGACGACCTCGACATTGCTCCGGCCCCGAAGCCTCCGACCCAGGATAAGAAGGTTGTCCCAGTTCGTGAATCTATTGTACCTGTTCTTGCAGATTCTGTGGTTGAACGTACAGAGCCTGTTGCAAAGGAGCCAGTAACTAAAGACGCACCGAAGAAAGTCTCTCGGTTCAAGAGCGCCCGGAGAACGGACGACAGCGCAGTCAACCCAGCCACTGCGTCAGAGACTTCAGCTGGCCCTTCCCGGCCCGTCGAACTTCGCTCGTCTTTACGCAAGACTGGCACCCCCTCTCCCGCGCCATCCTCTCTGCCTCTTTTCCCTGCCAGGCCAGCGGAGCCTAAACCCTTCTCCCAGCCAATCTCAGCTGATCCCGAGGAAGACCCCGCACCCAGAGGCCCAGAAGGCAAAATTCTGGCAGATACCCTTGTTGAACGTGAGGTTTCGCAGACGTCCGCCGTGGCACCGGAACCAGACGAGCTCGATGAACAACTGCATCGGAAGGAGATTGCTACTGAATTTTACCAAATCCGCAATCGCATGATCAAGGAACAAGGCGGATTCGTTGACGAAGAGCCCGAAATTGTCCCTCTCGAAACAGAAGAGGCTCCTAGGCGTGTGAGTAAGTTCAAGGCCGCGCGCATGAGGTAGGCCAATAAAAAAAATCATTGCAATTGGAAGTCAGATACCCATTATGTATATTGCATGGTGATTGGGAAAATATATTCATTTTTTCTCACATTGATATACTGCATTGAGGAATTTCTCTGTAGATACTGGACTTCAGCTTCATGACTGAGCATACAGTACCTCGTGGTATGCTCATAACGCTGAACGTCCAAGATCAAGGACCAAGGGCTCTCTGACTGCATTTCCATTATTGGATGTATTGGGCTCTACGGAGTACTTACAGACAGTAAGAGATGGTTATACGGTTACGTTTCACCCTCAACATCCCTTCGATTATCCCAGAACCCGACCCTGGAGGCGCCATCTACGTAGAATATGCTACTCTATCTCGTGCATCAGCGGTCATGACTCAACGCCTTCGAACCTTCTTGCTCGATTTATTCATCCTCATCCAACAATCTGAACAAGCAGATCACGGCACCTGTTTCGCTGAAATCCAGCCAATGCCACATAACATAGTTTTGTTGCCGTAGGAAGCTCCATGCAATTGACCTAGGTTGGGCAACCTCACCTCTCAATTAGTCTTTGATATTTGTAAGTCAAGCTAGAACGACAAGTTTATGATTCCCTGCATGTAGGTGGAGAATCGCTTGCGTACCCCTTCCTGCAATACTGATTCCTACAGTGCGGGAAATACATGTCTTAGTGGAAGTGATCTGCAACTGGCGTCGACGTCAGTGTTGTTTATCCATGGATTGATGGCACTCTCCGCCCATTGTTCCATCCAATCGACGGAGCAATTGGCAACCCATAGTCTCTCCAGGCAGGTACAGTCAACCGATCAGCGTGAGTTACTGAGTACGAGTACGGATACTTGTCTTGTTATGACGAGCCATTGACAAGTGGACCATGCATGTAAGACATGCTGAGGGAGGGGAAGGGAATCGGCTCGTATGAGTACAGCACAATTGCGTTTCCCCAACATGCTACTCGTATGCAATGTTTCTCGTCCAGCTCCCCATGTTTATGCGCTTGACAGAATCTTGTAGTAGGGGAGAGAACTATGCAGCGCATGGTCTATCCACGGTCCATGGAGAGGGGAAGACTGGCTTGGGAATCAGTGACGGCTGTCAATTCTCGAGCGGACAGGTTCAAAGATGTGGGTGGATCGGATGTGATACTTCTTTCTTTTTTTTTGTGTATTTTTTTTCTTAAATAAGCCGATGGAAGTTTCCCTTCCCTTCTGGCACTTGAGAGTCCTGGATAGTGTGGGTCCGGTATTCTTGACTCCAAAGGCTAGAATGGCTGGTCAAAATCCAGTTTGAAAACCCGAGACCTGCCGGCAGGAATCTGCGAATTTGTACCATTTCGGCTGTCCAGATTACCATCCAGTGGGATGATGGATCGAATGGGAAGGACCTACTTGAACTAGGGGGTCATGATGGCAGAAGCATACGTAACGGTCCCTGTGCGCGGGGAAGAGCTGAGATTCTCAGTGTATGTACATTACGAAGTGCTATAACGTTACGTCCAATGCTAAATCACTTTGGGCTTTAATAGGGGAAAAAAAACTAAGTGAAATCTATATTCAGTAGGAAAAGAAGACCATCTAAGACAACCATTCGTACTGCTTTGGATGTCCAACTCCATGTGTAGATGTAGAGACAATCTAAGTATTACTTGTGTCAGTCAACTGGGAATCAGAGTTAATTTGTAGGTAGCTAAGTAGCTTCACTAGAGGAGCATGTGAGGACTCTGCCAGGTCTCGAATATATGTAATATCATCTTCATATAATGGTTTGCAAAACAATAGTATGCGACGTTATGCATAAAAAGCTCAAGGCGGAATTAAGAACTGAAGCTATACATCCACCATTCAAAATTAGGCTAAACCTTATGGAGCCCAGACGCACAGGGCTGTATGGTCTGTGTACTGTACATGACACTCAATTGCTCTTTTTTCTACAATGCATCCTCGCTCAGACTGTGCTGTGAGCTTGTAGCGCGCAGACAACCACCGCCATACACACAATTGCGAATGACGTAGTAAGTCGATCGACACAGCCTCTACCTAGAAAACAGAGAAATATGGAATGGAACAAGGGCGTTGAACAAGGGCATTGAGATAATTCTTAGCGATTGTCATTAGATGAGCAGTTGAGAAATAAAAATAGTCTTGGATGATGGCGATGATGAATGCAATGCACATCCCCATCAAAACAATCCAACCAGAAGCAATGCCGTTGGCTGTGGCTTTCGTCATGGCCCACTTGCAGAAGAATGGCTGATGTGGCTGGCCGATGAGTGGCTGCATCCCCTGTTTTTCCCCTGCTGAGAGTCCCACTCCTCCCACTCCTCCCACTCCACCGAATGAGTTCCGGTGTCTCCGTCACTTGGCTTTCCTGTCTGTTTCAGATGAAGCGAACTCAACTGGATTGAAACTCTTTCTTCTCCCCGATTCATCTCATCCACATCATCCACACCCTCCCACACACCCACACACCCCGCACCCCCTCCATACCGGAATTCTGATGCTGCAATCACATTCAACTATCCCATGATGACATGCAGACGGGTGGGAATCTCGCCTATCCTAGGCTGTTGATGTCTCTGACGGAAACCTCCTGTCCAGCCGAATTGTTGGTCATCGCACTACTCCGCACACCATGGTGGAAGAGACTCATCCCAAACACGGCCTGTACACGGAAGGAATGATGCAATACGTCTTCGAAGAGGAATCCAACATTGCCGTCGTCCACTTGCCATATGGCATTGATCGGAAGGCACTCTTCCATTACGCGGACTTGCTTGTTCTTGCGCGTATCGTACTTTGACTATACTCCATACACACAAAGCGTATCCCACTATATGCTCCGTGATGATGGGTTTCTGCTTGCCTGTCAAGTGGGTGAATATGAATAGAAACAACACGTTCCTGGGAACGCCAATGTCCAGTTCCTGATGCGAGGCAGATATGGATCCTGCTATGGGTCGCTGAACGGCGGACAAAACCCGTGGATGGTATGTTATTTTGCCACAGAGTCGCAATTGACCCGCTGCACATCCCATCAATCGGGAGCTCATCGATCAAGGCAGGGTATCTGGCCGATCCAAAGGCACCGCTTGATGGGGCCGGCTCCACCGAGCTTGAAGAAGCCCTGAGATACCCCGGCCACTAATTCGGCTGCCTTTTTGCAGTACTGCCTTACTTACCAAACAAGAGCCACTCACAAGGGTTCTCATATCCACAATACTCAGGACTTTATGACGTTTACTCTAGTGCTCTTGCCGACCCACGACAGTGTCCAGACCCGAGACTGCCGGCCAATTCGCTGACTGCCTGTTCGCTCGTCGGCCATGTCTGGCTGGGCCCATGGTGGCCCTTCATCGGGCCCATGGTCTCGTCGACCCTGCAGAGTCATTGCAACTAGCTGCGGTCTATTTCAATGCTCTCGATCTACATGTGGAGGTACTTGATCGTGTTCCCTGGGACCTGTTTGTTGTGTCGGAACAGATAGTATGACGTTCCTGGTTGTGTCCACTATCTCTTATAAAGAATTGCACATGCCCTGAACGTCGCTTTTGAGTTCTTGTCATAACAACGACCTTGCACCATACTGGAAGCCGTCCAGTCCATTCACCCCCTAGCTGCCGACCAAGCTCGCTAGTACAAGGATGAAGAACTTTGCAACTCTCGCAGCTTTCGCTGCTGGAGGAAATGCCCTCGTCAGCCGCGCCGACTCATGTTGCTTCCACCTGACTGCTTCGGGCGCCGCATCTGGCACGGTAGGCCAACTTGGTGATGGCCAGAATCGCCTCGGTGGTGGTCTTTCTGCAGCCTCGTTCTGCATCGATTCGAACGGTGCGATTACTGACAGCAGCGGACGTGGTTGTGTCGTGACCAGTAAGTCTTGAAATCGGACGATGCTAAAGCGAGAAACAATGCTAATCAGTTGTACGTCGACAGGTTCTGTGACCCAGTTCCAGTGTGAATTGGGTTCTACCGCCCAGACTGGCTTCTCAATTTCGTCCGGCGGTCAGCTGGAGTACCAGGGCGACTCTACATTTGTGGCATGCCAGACGGGTGACAACGGTGAATTGAACATCTACACCACTGAGAGCTCCGCGGTGACTGGTTGCTCGAGCATCACGCTGGCCGCCGACTCTTGCTCGGGTTCCGGTGCTGGTGCTGGTGGCGGCGGCGGCACAGCTACGGCAGTGTCATCGGTTCAGGTGCCCGGCCAGTCTGGCAAACCCGGCTCGGTTCTTCCAGGTCAATCATCTTCCTACATTCCGGGTGGCGCTGCTTCAAGTGCACCCGTGCCTGGCGGGGTTTCCCCAGGTCAATCTTCTGCTTCCATACCGGGTGGACCTGTCTCCAGTGCACCAGTGCCTGGCACTGGATGTGCCTCCGCTCAGACAGTTACCGTCACCACTACCGTGATGCAATCCAATTGCGCAGCAGGAACTTCTGGTGTTCCTGTGCCGATTCCAATTCCTGGTTCTAGTGTTCCTGGCGTTCCTCAGGGTGCACAACCTGCCGGCACACAACCTGCCGGCACTCAACCCGCAGGAACTCAGCCCGCTGGCACTCAGCCCGGAGGTGGAACTCAGCCAGCTGGCACTCAACCAGCTGGAACTCAGCCCGCTGGCGGTACTCAACCCGCTGGCACCCAGCCCGCTGGCACCCAGCCCGCCGAAACTCAGCCTGCAGGAACTCAGCCAGCTGGCACCCAGCCCGCTGGCGGTACTCAGCCCGCTGGAACTCAACCCGCTGGGACTCAGCCCGGCGGAACTGCACCTGGTGGAACCCAACCCGCTGGCACCCAACCCGCTAGCACTCGGCCCGGTCAGCCTGGCGTGACTCAATCTGCTGGTACCCAGCCTGTTCCTGTTCCGATCCCAATTCCTGGAACTAGTGTTCCAGGTGTCCCTCATACTACTCAGCCCGGTGGAACTCAGCCTGCCGGCACTCAACCAGCTGGTACTCAGCCCGCTGGAACTCAGCCCGCTGGAACTCAGCCCGCTGGAACTCAGCCCGGCGGAACTGCACCTGGTGGAACCCAGCCCGCCGGCACTGCACCTGGTGGAACTCAGCCCGCCGGCACTACGCCCGCCGGTACTCCGCCCGCCGGCACTGCACCTAGTGGGACTCAACCTGCAGGCACTCAGCCCGCTGGAACTCAGCCCGGCGGAACTGCACCTGGTGGAACTCAGCCCGCCGGCACTACGCCCGCCGGCACTGCACCTAGTGGAACTCCGACCGCAGGCACTTCGCCCGCTGGTACTCCGCCCGCCGGGACTGCACCTAGTGGGACTCAACCTGCAGGCACTTCGCCCGCCGGTACTCCGCCCGCTGGAACTGCACCTGGTGGAACTCAACCTGCAGGCACCAAGCCCGCTGGCACTTCGCCCGCTGGTACTCAGCCTGCCGGTACTAAATCCACCGGAACCCAGCCTGCGAGCACTCAACCTGCTCCCTCAGGAACATCCGGAGGCGCCAGCAGTACTCAATCATCAGCTTCCGCTACTCGGTCAGGCGCTGCCAGCTGCCCGACTGATCTGTCTGGTGACTATGAGTATCCTCATCTCATTGTTCCTGTCAACTCCTCCACCCCTGATACCGCCTATGGCTCTCAGCTCTTCGGCACCGTTTCGTCCACAGTGTCGACCATCTTCAATTTTGATATCCCATCTTCTGACTCCGGCAAGACATGCAGCCTCATCTTCTTGTTCCCTAACAAGGAGGACCTTGAGACCTCTGATTACACCTTCAGTGGTGACGGCAAGGTTGACTTTTCTCAGCTGACCTCTGCTGCTGGATTGAAGACCACTTATAACACCGCTCCGTCGGTCAAACAGGACTATGGAGAAATCACCATTTCACCCGGAAATTCCTACTTGGTTGCCTCTTTCTCGTGCCCGGCTGGTCAAACCGTGGGTTATGAAATGAAGGGAACCGGCAACACCTACCTCAACTTCTTCGAGGACTATAACCCATCTCCGTGAGTATACTCTGATGAACGTCTATTGAGAGACCTTCAGCTAACCATAAGCCATAGTCTCGGTCTGTTTATCACCGTCTGTTAACTTGGTTTTCTCTCGACGGGTTATCCTTCGGACAAAACGCGAACATGAATCCTGGACCCATACTTTACTCCTTTTCGTTTCTTAATTTATACTGAATATTCCCTTCTAGTTCTGGCAATATGATTATTTTCTTTGATTATGGAACACAGATGAGAGCCGGCAATGATGGTCAGACGGTTATAAGAGGTTTCTGAATGAGTGGCTGTCTTACGGCCAGCCAAGGTAGTTTTTAGTGATATTGTACAATATCGAATGTCATTCGGTTCATGACTGCCAGTGACGAATCTTTGCAGTTATTCTGGACTCGTGGTTAGCTAGTACGATGAGCTGGTCTCCGGGTGGAGTCCTAAGAAAGACAAGACTTTAGGCAGCATCATTTCAGGGTTGGTAATTTTTGTATGTGGGTTCCAGATCCCGCCGGATACCAACTCATTATTTTTTCCTGGACGGTATAGTCTAATGCACGCAACTAGTGTTCGAACCAAGGGTTGGACTTCTTCTTAAGATATGATATCCGTATTACTAAGTGATGGCTCGTTTTCAGAGGAGTTAGATAGGAACAAAGTAAATATACTTAATCTAATGATATGTATGCGGTCTTACTAAGGAATCGAGTGTGTGTTTTGATGATTTGGGGACTCGTTGTGACAGCTCCAAGATACCTATTATTATTTCTCTGAAATTCGCAATCGGCATCCAGCAGCCCTATGGCGTGTACAGTACGTGCAGAAGTGGCTGAGCGGCTTGTCAAACATTGCGGGGGTGGAGGCTGTAGGCGGTTGTCCTTGGGGCGGTCAATCCTCCGTAACTTACTCCGTACCACTTACCACTTACCAGTTGGCCCCCCCCAAACTACCTGTATTTATACTCAGCCGCTGATACCAAGAGACCAAGGCTTCATTCACGCTGATCGTGCGGCGATGCCCCCAACCATTTAAGTTCGCCCACCCGCGGGCCTGCAATAAAGCAAACGTTTTTCAGATTTCTTGACTTCTTCTCTCAATTATCTCTCCCTTTCATCTTCTGTACTTCGTACGTTTCGTCCACTGCCTATTGTAGACAGACGTTTGGTAGCATTTGGGTCTTCTTTCAATTGGACTCCTCTTCCTTTGTTGATTGGTGTTTCGAATGGCAGCAACCTAGCTGATTGATCGATCCCCTCACGTGCTCGATTTCCCTACACCACAGCCATCAGACGTAATTTTTCAACAACAGTATCAACAAATTACTTGCTAGACATAGCTTTGTTTCTTGGTTATCTGCTTTGATTCTGGAATTTTGAATATCGCTAGGCGCTGCGTTCATTGCATGATGAATCGCCTGCCGGACAAGCTGCTCTTTTCCAAGCAGCGCCTGAGACCGCGGGTTGTGCTTTCGTAAGTCCAGACGGAGGCTTGCTTTGCCTACTTACTTCATCCCCAAACCCAAAAGTAATGGCTAACGCTTTCGTCTCGCTCCAGATACATCGCGGACTATGTTATACTCGTGTTTGTCCACATCATGAACTGACCGCCAGGAATTCCTGCTAACAAGACTGTACCAGTGTCTGTATTGCAGGGTTCTATGCTCTCGACTCCATTGAACCCTACCACCAACATTTCTCGCTACGAAATATCTCCATCCAGTATCCATATGCCGTTCATGAGCGTATCACGATACAGGAAGCTCTCTGTATCTCTGGAGTGGCGCCTCTAGTCATCATTGCCGTCTATACCCTTCTTATAGATGGTCTCTTCTCCCACAACAAACCACAGGATGCAGTATCCGGCAAACGGAAATTCTCAGGCCCGTATCGGTGGAAGGATCGACTATGGGAGTTTAACTGTGGGATACTGGGGCTCCTGCTCTCTCAGGGGCTGACGTTCGTCATCACGCAAGCATTGAAGAACGCCTGTGGCAAGCCTCGGCCGGATTTCATTGATCGGTGCCAGCCTCGCGCAGGAAGCCAGGATGCAATCCCAGGCTTGTCTAACTCTACCATCTGCACGGGCGAACATGCGCTCATCAAAGACGGCTTCCGTTCATGGCCATCAGGTTCGACAATACTGCAAACACTTTGAAACTGATCGTATGCTGACTTACAAGAACAGGCCACAGTAGCTGTAAGATTGTCTCTGCAATGCCAAATGATTGGAACTGATTCCTGACTCGACCTAAATTACAGCGTCGTTTGCTGGTTTGTTCTACCTGACACTCTGGATGAGTGGCAAACTGCATATAATGGACAACAAAGGTGAGGTCTGGAAAGCACTCTTGGTCATGATACCGAGCCTGGGTGCTACTCTCGTTGCGGTGAGTCGGATTATGGATGCGAGACACCACCCCTTCGACGTCATCACTGGATCGCTTCTCGGGATCCTCTGCGCCGTTATCTCCTATCATCAGTATTTCCCACCTCTTTCGCAGCCTTGGAAGAAAGGTCGCGCGCATCCGATCCGCAGCTGGGGGACCGAGCCGCTACCCCCATCGAATCCATTGAACATGGTGAGATTCGAAGATAGTACTGCCGCGCTCCGTCACCCGGCAGAAGACAGCCAGGCAAAGCCGATGGTCGGTGCAGACAATGGCGCGGCTTATATCCCCACATCCAATCCCTACGCTACAAATATGTACACTCGTCGATCACAGGATGAGGACGGGAATTGGTCCTCATCGAGCGAGGACGTTCACGCAAATGGCTATGAGATGCAGTCTGGGTATGCTCGAGCACGCAACCCAGGACTGAATGGATCGATTCCACAATACGAGGTCGACACAACGTATGACTCGCAACGACCACAGGCGGCCACAGCTCTCCATGCACCCACACGAGTGATGACTGCTCAGCTTGATCGAGGGCGGGATCTGACTGAGCTGCATTCGCGGGAAGTTTAAGGCACCGGACGGGGCTACCCCGGTCGCCTCAATGCGAGGGGGATTCATTATGTTGCCATTTATAGAACATATACCAGTACACTTGCATGGAACATTTTCGGGCTCATACTGTGATGATGATCTTGGCTTATTTTTCTCTCTTTGTCTTGCCTTCTTTCTTCTTTTTCGGGGAAAAGTGTGGCTATCAGTCACGGAGGGTATATTATTGAGTTCAAACAACAGGCGGGGAAATGACAGAGACCACAACATTCGCTCCGAATGGCCAGAAGTTCTATGGTCTACTTACGACCATGGATTCGCGGGCGGTAAGTGGGCTTTTTATGAGGATTTACTCCCCAATGAGTGGATCAATGATGAAACCGCTGGCGGTGATCACAGCGCAGTATTTGCGGCATGTACTGTACAGGTTGTACAAACTGTACACAATGTACATACTTTGCTACACTATCTGTTTTCTAGAAAGTCATGATTACCTCGCTGACGCCGACTGACTCTCTCTTCGCCTCGGATACTTACTCCATGATAATCGATCGAGTAATTGAGGTTGTCCCTGATGATCATTGACGGCTGGCTCTAGACTTTCTTTCTTCCCCTCGTGGCGGCCCCACCGATGACCGGGTCTTGTTATTGTTGCTACAGTAAACAATCATAACAATGCCATGATGCTCATGGACCAAAAACAAATAAGGTACCGTTACCCTTGAACTAACTTAGTCTATATCTACGTACGGCTTAATTGGAAGGTCAACCGCTTCAATGTCATCATAGTCAGGCTATGGTGAGACGCAGCGAGCCGCCCTTGTAACGACCTTCATCGACTGTTCTCCCAGCCACCCCGCGTCCTCAGTCGCCCAGCCTCCCCTCTTCCTTTCTCCGACGTGCATATTCTTCCTCCGACCGACCCATTCTTTTCTTCCCAACTACCAGTTTTCTCCTGTTGAGTTCTGTCTTCTGGGATGCATCATCTGCACCCTTGCTTCTCTTTTATCTAACTGCGTGTGGGTTTCTCTCTCGTGCGTTTCCAAAAAATCGAGTTGCATTTAGATCGGCACCTAACCGATCCCCTCACTACTCGCTATACGTCGTCCGGCGCAACGTCAGAGCCTGGTTGTACCTTGTTCCGTCCAACCTTGGTCTCATTTTCATTCCTATCGCCCTCCCCGTCCATCGCCATTCTTCACTGAGTGTATGATGACGTTGTAGCTGTTCGCCAGCCCGTTTGTTTTATCTGATCTTGCAGCCATCTTGAATTTCGATAGACCTTCTTGCAGCCAATTCAGCAACTGTTAAGTCGAATTGATTCGCGCGCATTGTGCGAATAACAACAGGCAAGATGATTGGCAGTCTCTTCTTCATCCTCAATCGGCTCTTAGAGCTTATTCTTCTAATTCCGATCATCGGAATGATGGTAGGCACATTCCACAGCTAGAATTGAGCCCTCCCGAGTAATGCAACTGACATCCGCACGATAGGCCTACTTTGTCAACGGCTATCTGAACGCAAACATGATTACCCCGGCCTATATCCTGGTCATTTTCATTGTCAGCGTCATTGCGGCTTTCTGGTGTATCGATACCATGATTCGTATTTCAACCACTCGACGTTCAGCGATGTTCGTCGCTTTCGTGGATCTACTATTCTTCGGCGCATTTATCGCAGGGGTCTACGAACTGCGATTCATCACGAATGCCGACTGTGCGCACTGGAATGGAGGCTCAGTGTACATTTCGCTTGGTCCCTTCGGATACTATGGCTACACCTCGGACAATCCGCTGTCATTCCACATCAACAAAACATGCGCGATGCTCAAAGCTTGCTTTGCATTGGGGATAATCGAGGTGATCCTATTCTTCTGGACGGCGATACTGGCGATGATGATCTACCGCCGACCGGACACGGTTGTCAAGGAGACGACTGTGCGGCGCCGCAGTCACAGCAGTCGACGCGGTCATAGGCGCCATAGCAGCTCACGCAGCCGACATCACTATGAAGTCTAGGATTGATTTCTCTATTTACGACTTTACGGACTACGATGGAATGGTATATGGTTCATGATGGAAATTATTGATGATGCACAGAGGGCCGTTTTAGGGGTTAGGCCCATGGAGAGATGCGATCACGCTCACGACTTACGAGACACTGTTTCCTTTGATATCATTTTTGCATCTACCTACCAGCCCAAGCACATACTTTGACTGTGCTTCTCTCTGAAAGATATACCGCATGATTTGTGCTCGATTGCAGCCCTGGGGATGTTAATGCTTCGTACGGCTGTTCTATGTGTCATATGATTTTGTTTTTTAATAAATATCTACATCGTACATTGTGCCTTGTATTGAGGCCTCCACTTTTGAGGAAATCATCTAGTCCTGAAGAAGAATGATGCAAGCCAGGATCATCGGATCTGGCCGCCGCTCCCCGCGCTCGATAAGAAAGCAGGAGTGGGGGAGTTTGACTTCTCCTCCGCCCCAGTGCCTTAAAAACAAAGTATAACCTTTCGCACTGTCACACAGATTTCTGCTCAACTTCTAATTTTCGGTCGCCTAACAGTTCCCCGCTATTCCCTTAGGAACATTCTTCTGACTTTTTGGATGTTCCTGCTGCCGGGGGTTGAATAATTGTCGGTGGCGAACCGTTGGAGCTCAACTTCGGTAAGCTCCGATAACCAGCCTTAACTTATCGGCCCAAGTCATTGAAATAAAGTATTAGTTAGGCGTTTGTTCCTGACACCATCATCCCGTCTTGTCTTGCTCGATAACTACGTGTGACTACAGATTTCGCCATTATCCAACTCTTCTTTATTTTGAATCTTTCCTTACTTGGTCATCACGCAAGCTCCCTCCCGATCATTGTATGTGTGAGCGTGCAAGAACAACCGGTCGCCACCCCGATCTCGATTCTCCACGGCGATGCCCACCTCGACTGTATACTCCACAAACAATTGTTTTTAAAGCTCTGATGCTGCTCACGCTGCTGCAGACTGTTGGGCAAGATGGGTGACCATGGAACAAAAGAAGTAGGGTTTGAATACAGTCGAAGCTATCCGGAAGACATTGATGTCATTCGGGAGCGCGAATATCCCTTGCTGAAAGGTTCGACTATTGGAGTCAGCTAGCCTTACACACAAGAAAGAGCAATATATTGATACCCTCGGCTTCTCTAGATATCACCTACCTTGATCATGCCGGGACGACCCTATATGCAAAGTCTCTGATCGACTCGTTTTCGCGTGACCTCACCTCCAACATCTACGGCAACCCGCATTCACTCTCTGCGCCCTCCCAACTATCGACGCAGCGGATAGACGACACACGTCTAAGAGCTCTTCGATTCTTCAACGCTGACCCCCAAGAATTTGATCTCGTCTTTGTGGCCAACGCTACGGCGGCTATCAAATTAGTCGCCGATGCCCTCCGTGATGCAACAACCCAAGGGTTCTGGTATGGATACCATGTCGACGCGCACACGAGCTTGGTTGGGGCTCGTGAGCTCGCAGCGCTCGGGAGTCGATGCTTTATGTCCGACAACGAGGTCGAGCGCTGGATGTCAGAGTTGGGTTCTGCCTCCGCTGAGGGCAACCGGCTGTTTGCGTTTCCTGCGCAGTCGAACATGAACGGTCGTCGGTTTCCGCTCCAATGGTGTGGAAGGATCCGTACCATGTCTTCCCAGAGGGTCTATACCATGCTCGATGCTGCTTCCCTGGTCTCCACATCTCCACTCGATCTGAGCGACGCGGCAAACGCACCCGATTTCACGGCGCTCAGTTTCTATAAGATCTTCGGATTCCCGGATATTGGGGCATTGATTGTCCGCAAGAGTGCAGGACAGATCTTCGATAAGCGGAGGTTCTTTGGTGGTGGGACGGTGGATATGGTTCTCACGCAAGAGACGCCTTGGCATGCGAAGAAGCAGTCTTCGATACACGAACGGCTGGAAGATGGGACTCTGCCATTTCATAACATAATCGCGCTGGATCTGGCTTTTGAAACGCACGCGCGCCTCTTCGGCTCGATGAGCAATGTCTCGTCGCACACGCGCTTCTTGGCCAGGAAATTACATGATCGTATGGTTGCTTTGCGGCATCATAACGGGGAGAGAGTCTGCCATGTTTATAAGTCGCCCCATGCGGACTATAGTGATTCGTCTTCGCAGGGTCCGATTCTGGCATTCAATCTGCGGAATAGTCAGGGTACCTGGATTGGTAAGTCCGAGGTGGAGAGACTGGCAGGCGTCAAGAACATTCAGATCAGATCTGGTACGCTCTGCAACCCTGGAGGCACAGCGGCTAGTCTGGATTGGACTGGTGCCGACATGCTCCGGCATTTCTCCCATGGGTTGCGTTGCGGTGATGATCATGACATTATGGACGGCCGACCGACTGGCATTTTGAGGGCCAGTCTTGGTGCGATGAGCAGTTCAAGGGATATCAACACTTTCGTGGCTTTCTTGGAAGAGTTCTTTGTGGAGAAGAGTCTCGACGTGTGTACTCTGGCACCCCCAGGGGTCAACAACCTCATCCAGCAGCCAGAGTTCTATGTGGAGAGTCTATCAATCTACCCTATTAAGAGCTGCGCCGCATTCAAAGTGCCTGACGGTAAACGCTGGGAGATCCACCCGGAGGGACTGGCATGGGACAGGGAATGGTGTCTGATCCATCAGGGAACTGGTGTGGCGCTCAACCAGAAGAGATATCCGCGCATGGCGCTGATACGGCCGGCCATCGACCTTGCTGGCGGGTTCTTGCGGATCACTTGCGGCGGCGCACCCTTTACACATGGAAAATCCCTAGAAATCCCCCTTCATCGTGGGAACCTAAACCTCGTGTCCACCTCGCTATGTCAGAACTCCTCCAAGCCCTCCACCGTCTGTGGTGACCAAGTCATCGTGCAGGCCTATACATCGCACGAAGTCTCCTCTTTCTTCTCCAACTTTCTGGGTGTGCCATGCACCCTCGCGCGCTTCCCCCCACAATCGTCAACGGCGAGATCTGCTTCCTCAACCGGCCCCCTCATCAATAGAAACTCGCCTCTGCGAGCGCGGATGACAATGCCCGGCTCCTTTCCGCAAGATTCCCAGCTGGCGTCGCCGCAGAATCCCATCCTCTTGTCCAACGAGAGTCCGATCCTCCTCATCTCGCGCTCCTCCGTCAACCGTCTGAACGAGGCGATCAAGCGCAACAACACCGCGAGCGGCGGCGGCGGCGGCAATGGCAGCAGCAACAAAAAGGCCGTCGCCGCCGATGTGTTCCGCGCCAACATCGTGGTCGCAGAGAGAATCCCCAGGTCGGCGAACGCCGAGAGGCCTTACGTTGAAGATGAGTGGCAGAGCGTGCGCATTGGTGGCCCCAACGGTGTCCCGTTCAATGTTTTAGGGTCGTGTCAACGGTGCCAGATGGTCTGCGTGGACCAGTACACTGGCGTCCGTGGAGATGAGCCCTATTCGACGTTGGCGAAGACGCGGAAGGTCGGGAATAAAATTTACTTCGGACGGCATCTTGGGTTGGCTTCGTTGGGGGCCGTGGACGAGGAGGAGGCCTCCGCCGTATCTCGGACGGTCATGGTTGGTGATACTGTGGATCCGTCTTATGGCCCGTGACAGATTGCATAGTCGGACTATGGGGCTATCTTTTGCATATGATTATAGGGCGTTTTAAGGGCATTTGGGTTGTGTGCAATACCAGATACCGGATAAGCAGAGTGGAATTGAATATTTGGGATAGGGCACTCAAATGCATGACTTGATATAGAACAATATAGCGATTTGTACAAACAGATAACTCCCGTTCCGAAACATGATGACGATGATGATGAATGAGGCTGATGATCAATCAAAGCTCACCCGAAGAAGCGAGGGTGGGGTTTGGTCATGTAGTAACCCGAATCCATCCCAGGCCCTGGAAGTCAGCCCCCAATAACCTCCAAACATTAGTTGATTTCGGAGAAACCGTATCGAGACGAGAAGCGCGGCAAAAGAACGGGGTGCATAAAGCCCCGCCAAGAAGAAATGAAAGCGAGAGACCGCTCTATTTCTTGGGCCACTGCTTCCAACCACGACCATGACCTCTCTGTAGTTAAAACAAAAACGCATTAGCAATCCAATTATATACACCCCTCTCCTAACTCATAAAGCCCCAACTGATGTGGGTGAACAAGAAAACGTACCTGCTTCCACAACCGCACCATCTCGGGCATCTCGAGCATGGCCTTGCGCCGGTCCTCGAGGCGCGCCTCCATGGTGCGCTCCCACTTGTGGCCCTTGACCTTCTGCCCGACACCGGTACCCTTGACGGCCAGGCCCTGGTTCTCGGCGCGGCGGGCCTCCTTGTACTCGGCCGACTTGCGGCTGGGCGGGAGCAGCTCCTCGACCCCGAACTGGCGGGCCAGCTTCACCAGCTCCGCCTGCCGGCGCAGGCCGATCCGAGGGCCCTCCCACTTCCGCTCGCCCAGCTTCCGCGGCAGGAACGGGTTGAGCTGGCCCTTGGGGCCCTTCCACAGCAGCGCGTCCGAGTACTTGTGGTCCGGCGGCTGGTAGCCCTTCGCTTCGCGGTTCGGGGTGTAGGGGGATGGGAGGAGGGATTCGGTGATCGCGTCGGTGATGGGCGTGGTGCTGGAGGTGGAGGTGGTGGTTGTGGTTGTGGTGGTGGTGGTGGTCGTCGTGGTCGTAGTGTCAGGGGCGCCGGCGCCGGCCGCCGCCTGAGCAAGTGCAGCTGGCTTGGGGACTGTGATCGGAGGGCGGACGGTCGTGGAATAGATTTGCGGAGGATAGCGGGCGAAGAAGTTGCGGAGGCGCGTGGGCAGTTTGCTCGCCAGGCTGCTGGCGGCTTGCGGGGTGGCCATTGTGAGGAATTGAGGGGGTTTTTTTTCCCCTTCGGTGGGTTACTCCTCGAAGAATTGGAGGTGGGGAGGGACTTGTGAAAAGAGGGGAGGGGAGGGGGAGGAGGAGGGAAGAGTTAAGCGCTGAAGTCGTGCTCAGGAAACTGCCGCGCTATCTTTTCCACCACTTGTGATTTGCTTTGCATTCAAAACCCAGACGGTTGAAAGAGCGGCGCTAGTCTGTTTTGGGAGGGAAGAGAGAGAGACTCGGGAGAGAGAAAACAAACGGAAGCCTGAGGCAGCAGAAGGCAGCCAGAAGGTTAGTTAGATCGGGCTGGCGGAAGCGACGGGCAGAAAAATGCCCGCCCGCAGAAGGGAAACTTCAGAGAAAGCAGAAATCCGAAGAGGCTTAGTTCCGCAAGTATGTAGACTAGCAAAGGTCCAAGGTTCATCCGTCTTCGCTACTTACGCTTGTCGCCTTTCCTCCTTGCGGGATTCACCAACTTTGACTCCTTCTTCTCCACCCCCCACCCCCCCTTGTCGTCGGATCGTGTCTCTTGTTGTTGTTTTGTTGCTTTTGTTGATCTCTCCTCCTTTCTCGATTATCTCTCCCCGGATTCTTAGGAGTTTCAACTTCAAATCCGTACAACGACCACCCCCGCTCATACTGCTGCCATCATGGCGGACTACAATTATGGAGGCTCCGAGGAAGAAAATGCGGAGTTGAGGAAGCTTGAAGTTGAATTGGTATGAAGTGGTTCTCCCGTCTAGCTCTTTGCGCTCTCTGGAGGTTACTCTAGGACCCCACGAGCTGACCCTGCCTTTTCCTTCTAGCTCGATGACCCCGATAACTTCGAGACATGGGAGAAACTTGTTCGCGCTGCCGAGGCTTTGGAGGGTGGCATCAACCGCAACTCCAACCCCCAAGCTATTACCACCGTCCGCAATGTTTACGATCGCTTCCTGGCCAAGTTCCCTCTGCTGTTCGGATACTGGAAGAAGTATGCCGACCTGGAATTTTCCCTCACCGGAACCGAAGCTGCAGATATGGTACGCATGGTCACCTGCTTCCTAACGATCTGTCGGGTGGTCGCTAACAGCTACAGGTCTATGAGCGAGGTGTTGCTAGCATCTCCCCCTCGGTCGATCTCTGGACCAACTACTGCTCCTTCAAGGCCGAGACTTCTCACGACGCTGACGTGATCCGAGAGTAAGTATAACTAGAGCTGCTTTTTCCTTTCCTTGCCCTCGTAACCATGATCAACGCAGCACGGACATTGTTGTTGTGCCGAACCTGCGGGGTGCAAATCTCCGCTGGCAACAGTTCCCTCAATGATGGGTGAGATTTCACCTTACCCGGGTTCCGAAGAAAAAGAAAACTGGAGTTTACTTCTCACCCATGGCTTATTCAGGCTGTCCTATCTCCCTCCCCCCCTTTGAAAGAAGAAGTTTTGAATTATCTGATTTGACGTCTCAACCACCTTGCCCTGCACGAATATCATCGGCTGTGTTCGGTGACGCCTACTCTGCGCTCGGTGCAGAAGGAGGAAAAACAGACGTCCCCACCCACCGTTCTCACCACTTGGTTGTTCAATTGTTCGGACTCGCAGGCATTGGAAATCTGATGCTCATGTTTGCTATCCTTGCCATCTTCTCCCCTTCCTCCCCCGCATCCTCCTCCCACTCCCTCCCATTGGTCTTTGACCTTCAGCGTCGAATTGCTTGCTAACCTTTCTCTCGCTTGTGCTCAGGCTTTTTGAACGTGGTGCGAGCAGTGTCGGCTTGGACTTCTTGGCCCACCCGTTCTGGGATAAGTACATCGAGTTCGAGGAACGTGTGGAGGCCGTTGACAAGATCTTCGCCATCCTGGGTCGGGTTATCCACATCCCCATGCACCAGTATGCTCGGTACTTCGAGCGGTATAGACAATTGGCGCAAGCTCGGCCCGTTGCCGAACTGGCATCGCCCGAAACGCTGTCACAATTCCGCGCGGAGCTCGACGCCGCTGCAGGTCAGATTGCTCCCGGTGCAAAGGCCGAGGCTGAAGTTGAAAGAGATCTCCGACTGCGCGTCGATAGTCACCACCTTGAGATTTTCTCCAAGACCCAGACCGAGACCACCAAGCGTTGGACTTACGAGTCGGAGATCAAGCGTCCATACTTCCATGTTACTGAGCTGGATGAAGGTCAGCTATCGAACTGGAAGAAGTACTTGGATTTCGAGGAGTCCGAGGGATCTTATGCTCGTATTCAGTTCCTGTACGAGAGGTGTCTCGTGACTTGCGCTCACTACGATGAATTCTGGCAGCGTTATGCCCGCTGGATGGCCGCTCAGCCCGGCAAGGATGAGGAAGTCCGCATTATCTACCAACGTGCAAGCTGCTTGTACGTGCCTATTGCCAACCCGACAACGCGGCTGCAGTATGCCTATTTCGAGGAGATGAGCGACCGCGTGGATGTTGCCAAGGAAATTCACGAGGCCATCCTGATTCATCTGCCCAACCACGTGGAGACGATAGTGTCTTTGGCCAACATGTCGCGTCGCCACGGCGGACTTGAAGCTGCCATTGAGGTGTACAAGACTCAGCTTGACTCGCCACAGTGTGACCTCGCCACAAAGGCGGCTCTCGTCGCGGAATGGGCTCGCCTTCTGTGGAAGATCAAGGGCTCGTCCGAAGAGGCTCGTCAAGTCTATCAGAAGAACCAGCAATACTACCTGGACAGCCGTCCGTTCTGGACGAGTTATCTTCACTTCGAAATCGATCAGCCCACGAGTTCGACCTCCGAAACGGTCCAATACGAGCGCATCAAGCAAGTCGTCGATGAAATTCGGACCAAGAGTTCCCTTCCCGCTCAAGCAGTGCGAGAGCTTGTGCAAGTCTACATGGTTTATCTCCTGGAACGCGGCACCAAGGATGCGGCGAAGGAGTACATGACCCTTGACCGGGAGGTCCACGGGCCTGCCTCGGTTTCGCACATGCAGGCTACTGAGGCGGCGGCAGCACCAGCCCCGGTGGCAGCCGCCCCGGTGACCCCAGCGACGGCGGAAGTAGTTGTTCCTACACCCCAAGCCAACCCTTATGCTGGTTACTACCAGCAGGCGCCTGTCAACGGCGACGCGTGAGCTCTTCCCCAGACTCACTATATCAGCCTGAGCTTGCCATAGCCCAGGTCTGTTAACTCCTGATATCCCTTTTACGGTGGTTGGTCTCCCTTTTCCCAATCCAGGCCGGCAACGGCTTGTCGATGTGTAGAACAATAGCCCCTCAATCTATTTCCCCAACCTATTTTATTGATTATGCAGCTTTCAGCGACTCAGGCGTGTTGAGGGAGGGAGGAGCAAGTGATCTGTCCAGTTGGGGGCAAACGAATCAGCCTGCTCTCTGACTGCTTCCCAACGATTTCATGTGAAACTGGGTGGCCTATTATGAGAATTGGACACTGTCTCCATTGTATTCTAATGCGTAGGTAGCTTTAACTTTTTACTTTTCCTCTTATAACCCTAACCACCAATGCAAATGACCGTGTTGTGAATGTCCAGCTTCCAGGTCAGCTCCTCGACTCAGTGCCTTACCACAGACCCTTGGGATCGAATAATTAGCAAGTGGATCCATGCCCAGTATTACCGAACCATCCAATGACAGAGCTGATTTCTTCTCGTAATCTACTTGAATAAGATATTTATGTGTGATTGGGCCAAGCTGGCAAGTTCAGCCTCAGCTAATAGACTTAGTAGACTTCAAGGTTAGTAACTGAAAGTCAGCTCGAGTTCCCATGCTTATGATAGGCCCCCCACCGTTGTAGGAGGGTCGGGATTATCGATTAGTGCTGGAGATGGCGCTGTCAATTTGCGACATGAGAAACTATTTAGAATCCTTCTCTCGTATCTTCTTCCCTCAGTATCTTTCCCTAATGTTTTTCTTTTTCCAGAAGGGGTCATCGCGAAGAGAGACCAATTAACACAACGTCAATGATGGCCGTGTCAATCGACCTGGCTGACCTCACCAGACAGCATGGCCCTCTTCTTGCCTTGGCTGGCGTGAGCGTCCATCTCCTCTATTGGATCCGTGGGGAACGCAACAACAAAGAGATCCGTACCTGGTTGTTGTGGCATGTGATTGTGAATATCGCCCTTATGGGCTTCATTGTGGTGAACACCCACCCGCAGCAGTCTCCCTGGAGTATCGGCGCATTCGTCCGCGGTCTCTCCGCGATATCTGCACTGAACCTCTGCTTCTACGCTCCTCTTTTCGCCTCCATTCTGATCTACCGGGCGTTCTTCCACCGCCTCCGTCGTTTCCCAGGCCCAGTCGCCCTGAAGCTATCGAAGCTCGTAGCGGCGTATGGCAACATCGGAAAGGAGCGAGACTTTGAGCGCATCTGGGATCTCCACAAGCAGTATGGCGATATCGTCCGAACGGGGCCCCAGGAACTCAGCGTCTTGTCGGCCGACGCAATCGAGGTCATCTACGGCGCGTCGAGTCGGTGTACCCGGGCCATCTGGTATGATCGCTTAAAAGCCGCGGGCGATTTCTCCGAGGACTTTGCCGTGTTTCATATGCGAGATCCGGTGGCCCATACGCAGCGCAGAAAGGCGCTCTGGGATAAGGCGTTCAATATTCGAGGTTTGTGTGTCCTGCTTGTCTCTTTTCGCATTAAGAGTGATCAATGAGAGATGGGCCGAGGATCGAAGTGAGGGTGTGCTGACTTTTTGCTACTGAACTTTAGCTCTCAAGTCCTATCAGCCTGTGGTCGTCAAGACCACGGACCGGTTTCTCGATGCTCTACGTCAGCGAGCTGGTCAAGTGGTCTCTGGTCCGGATACAATGCAGTTGCTAAGTTATGACCTCATGGGCCTCATTGGCTGGGGGTATTCGTTCGAGAACATTGAGAACTGGAAGCTCAATCCGGCACTGCACTTTGTGAGGCAGGTCACTGCCGGCCAGCGGATCATCTCGCAGGCGCCGTGGCTGATGAGTCTTCTGGTTAACCTGCCTGGAGCAGATTCGCCGCTTCAGCGTTACGGCGCGTGGATCGAGGCGCGGATCCGGGAGAAGATGCAACGTTTGCATACGCCGGAACATGAGGCTACTGATGCGATGAGTAAGATGATGCCGGCGATGGTGAATTTGTCGAGGTCAGCACTGTATAGTGAGGGGGAGTTGATGGTCATTGCCGGAGGGTATGTTTCCTACCCCTAAATTGCTGCATATGTCTTTCCCAGGACTATTGGGAGAGAGATAATACGGATCTGACTCGACAATAGAGACACTACGGCCACCACCATGGCGACTGTGATCTTTCACCTCGCACGCAGCCCTCTTGTTCAACGCAAGCTCCAAGCGGAGCTCGACGAAGCTGCACAGCGTCTTCGAGAGCAAAGCAACGATCAAGAGAATGACTCGGAGCCTGAAGCCTCATACTACCGCTCTATCACTTCTCTTCCTTATCTTAACGCCTGTATCAATGAAGCCCTCCGCCTCCAGCCCCCTGTCCCTGGAGAAATCCCACGCAAAACGCCCCCCGAGGGTATTCACGTCCCATTGCCTACTTCTACCACCGCATCCTCATCTTCATCAACAACCACCGTCTTCATCCCGGGCGACACGATTATCAGCGTCCCTGTTCTCCCCGTCCAGCGAGACCCCCGGAACTATGTCCGTCCCGAGGAATTCATTCCCGAGCGCTGGACTGGCGAAGAGCCAGAGCTGACGCTGAAAAAGTCAGCCTTCATGCCGTTTGTCGCAGGTGCATATACCTGCGCTGGCAGAGGGCTGGCCTACATCGAGATGCGGATTGTGTTGGCGAAGTTGTTCAAGAGGTTTCAAGTAAAGCTTGCAGAGGGGGAGGATGGGACGCGGTTCTTGAGGGAGACAAAAGATTGCCATGTCGTGCACCTGGGAGACTTTGAGGTTGTTTATGAGGAGAGACGCTGAGCTGCCTGGTTACTTCGTTTACTGGGTTCGTTTTGCATTTGTTGGTGTAGGTGCTGAGAGGTGCTTCGTTCTGGTCAAATATCGAGCTGTAAATAGTAATACATTGAGGAATTTGGTCAAGAATAAAAGTCTTCATCTATATGCAACTCGCATCAGGTAGGTATTCATGATAAAAACAATAGCTGGTGACTGTATACTTCAACATACTCTGCACGTGACTGACTGCGGTCCCAGCTTCCTTGCGCGTCCGTAGAAATTCTAGACTCCGCGGCGCCGCTTGCCGCCTTTGATAGTCGGTCATATCAAACGCCTACCAGCGGCGTGCTGTATTTCCTCCCTCTTTCTATCTCCACAACTCACCATGGATGGTATAATCACTAACGGTTCGTTGGAGACTCCCCCTCCTCCTATGCCACCTCCAGAACCCATCGAACGGCCTCCTTCTCCTCCCCCGCCTCCAGAGGACTCCTCCGCTCCTCCTCCGCCGCCAGACACGTCCGCACCTCCGCCACCGCCGGAGGACCTTCCACCTGCTCCGCCGCCAGAGCCAGAATCCAAGAAGAAGAAAGTCGGATGGGGTGCCCCGAAACGACCAGCTGCAATACCTCTGAGTGTTGAAGAGCTAGTGCGCAAGAAAAGAGAAGCTGATGCTGCAGCTGCCAAGGTAGATTTCACTCGGGCTTCGTTTAAATCAAGCTACACAGCTAACAATCCCCAGCCCAAATTTCTGTCGAAGAAGGAACGAGAAAAGATTGCCCTTGAGAAGCGTCAAAAGGAAGTCGAAGCTGCGCGCAGACTCAAGACAGATCAGACGTCCTCCGAGACGATCGACAACACATCCTCCAACCGCTCATCAGAGTCCCGCCACAATGACAACTCCCGCTCGATCCCCACCGGTCCACGAGCCATGCGCAACTCTTCCGATGCACCCAACGCGCCGGCTTCGATGCGCAACACCAAGAACTACGATCTCTCGCCGCCCCCTCCCCCTAAATCGATGTCGTATGGCTTGACCAGCGGCCCTGGCAAACAACATAAGAACAGAAGAGGCGCCGTGGATGACGCTGAGGAGGAACAAGCAGCACAAGCCGCGCTTATCAAGCAACGGTACATGGGCGCCGACCAGACGTCGAATTTCTCCGCGAAGAAGAAGCGCAAGCGCACGACGGATCGCAAATTCAACTTCGAGTGGAATGCTGAGGAAGACACTAGCGGCGACTACAACCCGCTCTACAAACACCGACACGAAGCCAATTTCTTCGGCCGTGGCCGTCTGGCTGGCTTCGGCGACGATGTGGCTGACGCAGTGGCCAAGACCTACGCGCGGGCTTTAGAGGACCGCGACCGCGAAGCTGGCAGCATCCGCGCGCGCGAAATCCTGGAGATGGAGCGCCGTCGCCGCGAAGAGAGTACCCGCAACCAGCTGGACAAGCACTGGTCCGAGAAGAAGCTCGAACATATGCGCGAGCGCGATTGGCGTATCTTCAAGGAAGATTTCAACATTAGTACCAAGGGTGGGAGCGTGCCCAACCCAATGCGCTCGTGGGATGAATCGGGACTTCCCTCGCGGCTACTGGAGCTTATCGGCCAGGTTGGCTATAAAGAACCCACTCCTATCCAGCGTGCGGCTATTCCCATCGCGATGCAGAATCGCGACCTCATCGGTGTGGCTGTCACTGGTTCCGGTAAAACGGCGGCATTCCTTCTCCCACTTCTCTGCTACATTGCGGAGCTTCCTCGGATTGACGAATTCGAATGGCGCAAAAACGACGGACCCTACGCTATTGTGCTGGCACCGACTCGTGAATTGGCGCAACAGATCGAGATTGAAGCCAAGAAGTTCACCCAACCGCTTGGCTTCAACGTCGTCAGTATCGTCGGTGGACACTCGTTCGAGGAACAGGCCTACAGTCTCCGTGATGGTGCGGAGATCATTATCGCTACGCCTGGTCGTCTTGTCGACTGTATCGAGCGCCGGATGCTCGTCCTCAGTCAATGTTGCTACGTGATCATGGATGAAGCCGATCGGATGATCGATCTGGGTTTCGAAGAGCCTGTCAACAAAATCCTGGATGCCTTGCCTGTTACCAACGAGAAGCCGGACACCGAGGAGGCCGAGAACTCCATTGCAATGAGCCGCCATATCAACTCGAATCAACCGTCCCATCTCCAACGCTACCGTCAAACAATGATGTACACGGCCACCATGCCTTCAGCCGTCGAACGCATCGCCCGCAAATACCTCCGCCGTCCGGCCATTGTGACCATTGGTAGTGCCGGTGAAGCCGTCGATACAGTCGAGCAGCGCGTGGAACTGATCGCAGGAGAAGACAAGCGCAAGAAACGCCTCGGCGAGATCCTGTCGTCAGGCGATTTCCGGCCTCCGATTATTGTGTTCGTCAACATCAAGCGCAATTGCGATGCCATTGCTCGGGAGATCAAACAGTGGGGCTTCTCGTCTGTCACTTTGCACGGTAGTAAGACGCAAGAACAGCGTGAGGCGGCGCTGGCATCCGTTCGGAACGGGTCGACCGATGTGTTGGTGGCGACCGACCTGGCGGGTAGAGGTATCGATGTGCCAGATGTCAGTCTGGTCATTAACTTCAACATGGCGACGAGTATCGAGAGTTACACGCATCGTATTGGCCGTACGGGTCGTGCTGGAAAGAGTGGTGTTGCCATCACCTTCCTCGGGAACGAGGATTCCGACGTTATGTATGTTCCTTCTTCTCCATGTTCTTCCAGTTCTTGTCAGATACCTCGTCTTCAGCTTGGTATCCCCCCACTTCGTTTACTGACTTGTCCTCTGCAGGTACGACCTCAAACAGATGCTCATCAAGTCGCCTATCTCCCGGGTTCCCGAGGAGCTTCGCAAGCACGAGGCGGCGCAGTCCAAGCCGACGCGAGGCATGCCCAAGAAGATCGAGGAAAGTACGGGAAATGCTGGCAAGGGTGGGTGGTAGTTCAATGTTCCCAGAGTGGGTGGGAAGACAATATACCTTACTATATCATACTTTATCCTTACGCATATCAACCACGTCAAATGTGTAGAGCCGCAGCCCCGATAGAGCTGGGGTATGCGCACCTATTTATCATTATCTGTGAAATTTTTCACATCTCCTACCGCTACATCTCTTATTGATGTCTACAGACTCAAGCCAACCTTGAAAGGTACAGTACATTTATGCATCACATTTGAACTCAACAGACACACGCCTGAACCTCATAGTCAGGGTTGAGTAGATCCTCACGAACAACGTATCAGGCGATAGGACCTTGTTTTTTGAGCTGAAGTACCAGTGGTTTTGACAAGCGCAGACAGACTTCTCATCGAGAAAGACACTTTTAAGACACAGCAAACACTCCCCGTTGTCTTGCCAGTAATTCTACCCTCCCAACTCCCAACTCAGCTATCTTTCACATCTGCAACATTCACCACCAGCAAATGACACCAACCATCCAGCCAACCTTCTCGAGTCCAAGAAACACAAAACCATAAATCTCCTCTCCCTACCCTTCTTCTATCTTTCTCTTTTCCTCCCACTCTCCACATCCCCCAACCATCTTTCTTCATCCCTCCCCGCACGATACTACCCTCTACACAACCCAAGGACAAGAACCCGAACCTCAACCTCGACCACAACAACACCTACAAATACAAACACACGTAACTCAAATCCAAGACCAAGCAACAAGATCTCAAAATGCCGGTGCAATGGACCTCCGAAGCCGACGCAAAGGTCTTACACCCCCCCCCCTTCTCTTTCCCCGCTGAATATCCTTACCATGCATGCATACAACTAACGCCTCTATCCCGAAAATCCAGCTCTTCGTCGGCGTCCTCAACCAATGCCACGGCCAACTGAAACTTGACTCCCAGAAACTGGCCCAGCACATGGGGGGAGGTATGTTTTTCTTTCACCTCAATTTGACTTAAGTCTCTTTCCTTCTCTATTCTTCGTTTCCCTCATTCCGCTTCCACATGCGCCGCCGTCCCCCCCCCCAGCTTTTCCCTCTGGAATATGCCCAAACTAGCAACCCCACTAACTACTTGAAAAGACTGCACCGCCTGCGCCATCGAACAACGCATAGCCAAGCTCAAGAGACATGCTAAAGCCCTCGGCTCGAACTCCACCGATACAACCCCTATCACGACCCCGGCTAAGAAGAATGGAGCAGCCACCACCACCACCGCCGATGCGGAGACTCCCACCAAGCCCAAGCGTAAGGCCGGGACTGGGGGTGGGGACCACGCGAATGGTGCGGTGCCGAAGAAGGCGGCCAAGAAGGCGAAGGTGAAGGTGCAGGTGCAGGAGGAAGGGGTTGGGGAGGAGGGGTTTGGGTTTTTCAAGCTGGAGAAGGATTTGGGCGGGGTGAAGAAGGAGGAGGAGGATGGGGCTATGGCTTGAAGAGTCTTGAGGATGATGGCTCTTGATATTTGATGGGATTTATTGGGGGATGTGCTACTGGGGTTTCGGGATTGGAATTTGGGGTTTCCTGAACTTACGTGAAGGAATAACGTAAAATGGCATGGGGAATGAGGATTTGTTCTTCTTGTGTTCATATTTCCAAGCAGAATGGATTTTTATCAAGGTTTGCTTTACATGGAGCGGGAGATTCACATAATCATATCGCACATTGATAGCTATTGGCTACACTTCCCGAATCCGTTTTTTGTAGGCTTTGGTATCCCCGATAGGCCTGCTGGCCATGTAAAGCAAGAACAAGGGGATGTTCTTCTCGCGAAGTTCTCGCGTGGTGAAGTCGTAGAGATGGCTCTTGCGGATCACCAGGTCTTCGCCGTCGAAGTGCGCCTGGAGTATTCTCGCTTGGCGCTGTCTCATGCATGATATCATGTTGATCTATATCAAAGGCGTGAGTGGTTCAGCCTGTGAGAGGTCTATGAGAGCTAGTCACAAAGAAGTCTCCTACCGGGATGATCGTATGCTCCTTCAGAGCCGCTCGACTCAGCCGTGTCCTCATAATGCCCACCAGGGCCAGGACTTCGGTGCGCAGCAACTTCTCCTCCGGAGCTACCTTGTGCGTCACGATGAGACTGACATGGGGATGTCCCTTGCGCGCACACCACGCCTCCTCGAACTTGAGGTCCGCCGCGTGCGGAGCCCCCGGCCCCGTGTCCGGATCCGCCGAGGCGCTGAAGTCCATGTACCGCGATCGAATGATGCCACCTTCAAAGGTTCTGTGAGAGGCTCCCTCCGTTTGTCCCCACTATCAGCAATGCTAAGTCGTTGCAAGAAATCAAATATGTAAGTTCACTTAGCTGACCCCTCAGTCCACAGCGAGAACTGCTCCAATGTATCACGGCCCAGTGGGCCCTCGCGCAGGTACTCGAGGAATTCGTCCGCGAGGACCGCACTCAGGAAGCCGTCCTGGTCGGTCCCCTTCCGGTCGAAGCGCGCCCAGAGCTTCTCCTTGACTCGGGCGCTCTCCCGGGTGGTGGGGTCCGTCATGTCGACCGGGTGAGCCTCGAGGCGCCGCAGCGGCCACGGGTGGAAGTATACGGCTTCGTCTGTCTCTTCGGGTAAGAGCCCATCTGGGCGGAGAGGGAGCTCGACGCAGTCGATCCCGAGGTCCCTGGCTTCGGATTCGGAAAAAGACTGCAACTGTGACGCTTGGACCCGGCGGTGGAGTTCTCGCAGATGCGCGCGGGTGGTGTTGCGCGCCTTGTGATGCATCTCCTCGGTGGAATTGCGCGCCACGGCCGGTGGTGGTGGTGGTCGCTGGCGCTGGCGCTGTCGCCGTGCCTTGGGGTCCGGGGGTCGGGCCCGGCGCTCTAATCTCGCTGGTGACTGTTGGTCTCGCGAGACCAGAAACCTTGCGCAGATGCACTTGATCGGCATTCTTCTTGTATCAAGTTTAGTGCAGGTGGTGGTTGGCTGCGGAACGCCCTACGCTAGTTGTCAGACAGAGCAGTAGATTAATTCATTCCTATAACGCTAGCGAGGAATAAATTGATACTTGACAAGACTACTCCGCTCGTTGATTGGTATAGGCACCGACCTTACGCAACACTGTGTTCCAACGCGCAGCGCGCAGGCAATGGATCTCGAAAGCAAATGGAAATAGGTTTTTAGACTTCTGCTAGTCTTCCAGAAGAATGTTCAACAGTGTGGCTATCAAACCACCAATTTCAATAGCAAAGTTGATTCGGAGAGTATACAAAGTTGATGTCAGTTGATGGTATTTGCTGTCAGCCTAAACAGGAAGGGATGATGCTTCACCAAGCAAAGCAAGCATAGCTGGTCACGGGACATGCCGCCTACACCAACACTCGAACACTCGACCACTCATCCATCCACCGGCCATTTCTCAATCCAGGATATCTTTCTCACTCCAGTTACTGTCTCTGTGTCTCTGACTGTGCTGACTATGATTCTCTGGCTTCATTCGAGGTCTCGTATTCTCCTTCGGCTTGCTCCATCAATGGCCGTGCAATGCTCCATAACATACCTCGGCATCGGAAATCCAACCGGGCTCTACTCTTCGATACGTCACATTACTCATTAACCTCAAACTGATCAGTCTACACTCCCCCAAGGGATCAAAAATGCCGATCAAGGATCACTAGCGAACCATAGATCAGCTTTTAAGGGTTTACTTCGGATATGTATTCTGGAACAAACGCCCTGTTCCTGATCAGAATGCCATCATCGGCCGCGTTTGGTTCTATCCCCGTGCACACACTATTATGTACGAGTCATAGACTAGACCCTGATCGCTCGTCTCAATTTCGAGACCCCGACACCAAAGCCATGCACATGGCCAGAGAAAATATCGGTGCCTGGCAGACCCAGGCGGCTTGGCCGGCGGACTTTTCTACCACCAGCGGACCCAGATCTACCCCCCGACCCAAAAATTGGCCCGGTGCTGAAACACGCCGTTGGCCGTCGAGCGAATAGCCTCATCCACCGATTTCGGACAAGCCACACGTTCAGGGTCTGTTCAGGGTCCTCGGTAGCGTACATCCGTGGTTGCCAACCGTATCAAGGAGGTGGTCCGTGTTTTTTCTTTCTTCTCATGGGGGACTGTTGAACTGTCTGCGACAGTATGAAACGAGAATCGTGCATGAAACAAGCTACACATCCAGAAAATTCATTCTATCTCGGCATCCAAGGAAAAAACATCTCGACGACATGTGAACTAGTCCCAATCATGGGGATATGGGAAACTTGCATAAATAGGTTCGGGATGGAACCTGGTCTGGTTGATGCTTGAGTGATTCGAAAGGCACCCCCAGTCCCAACAGCACCCAACCACCCACGATGAAGCTTCCATTGTTCTTCCTCGGCCTCATGGGCCTTGCAGCGGCCACCCCAATGGGTCTTGAGACCCGTCAATGTATGGTTTCGCTGCTTCATCCTTCCTTCGGACATCAGTGCTAAGCATGCTGCAGTCAGTTCTGGAAACGAACTCCGCGACGGCTCTTGCAAGCCCATCATCTTCATCTTTGCGCGCGCATCTACGGAGCCGGGTCTCCTTGTAAGCCACACCTCTCTACCCCTTCTATCTGTACTCTAGCTAACAGTAACAGGGTATCTCAACTGGTCCGGCCGTTTGCAACAACCTGAAGATGGCCAAGGCCGGCCAAGTCCTCTGCCAGGGCGTCGGTCCCGCCTACACAGCCGATCTGGTGTCCAACGCCCTGCCCGGTAACACTTCCCCAGCGGCCATCAGCGAAGCAAAATCTCTCTTCAACCTTGCTGCATCCAAGTGTCCCAACAGTCAAATCCTGGCCGGTGGATATAGGTAAGCCCGCTCATTCACCACTCGATCAAAACCACCCTCCCAATAACGTATACTAACGACAAATCCGATCTATATAGTCAAGGAACAGCGGTGATGGATGACTCCATTAAGGAGCTTGACGACAGCGTCAAAGACAAAATCAAGGGCGTGGTCCTCTTCGGCTACACCCGGAATGCCCAGGAACACGGCCAGATCCAGAACTTCCCCAAGGACAAGGTCAAGATCTACTGCGCCGCCGGCGACATGGTCTGCGATGGCACGCTGCTCGTGCTTCCCGCGCACTTCTCGTACATTGCCAACACCGGCGAGGCCTCGCAGTGGTTGGAGTCGCAGCTGGGAACCACCTCTACGTCCACTACGTCGTCCGGGACAACTGGCTCGAGCACCAGCAGCGGAAGCTCCGAGTCATCCGCCGCTTCTTCAGGATCCTCCGGGCTGTCTGGGCTTGGCGGGCTGAGCTCGCTCTTCGGTGGCGGTAGCAGTGGGTCGAGTGACAGCTCGAGCGGACTGGGATCGTTCTTGTAAGCGATTTCCAGTCATCCCGGTGAGGAAGTAGGACGTTCAAGCGGGGAAGTTGGGATAGGGAAGCTTGTGGTCAACGATTGGGTGTTGGGATGGCTGGGAAATCTTCTCGAGGCGTTCTGTTTCTTCTTCTTATTCTTCCTGTCCTTCATTCCTTTCTCAAGCTCTGACCTATTGAGTGATTTTCTGGTTAGATTAGATGATAGCAGGTTCTATCTTGAATGATAACATATTAGAAAAGAACTTTGGACTGGCTAAAGCAGATCAGTAAAGTACTCCGTACAGTATATGACTATCGTCCTTCCTGAACCCGAGCAGTACTTGCCATGGTCAAATAACCATCAACTCGCTCGCGAAGAGAAACGCACGAGTCACAGACATTGCAATTCCAGCCCGGAGCAACCGAACTCCGACATTGAGCTTTTCTTGGTCCATTTCAACTCTATGTAACAATCTGACCGATTTTGTAGAAATAAAAAAAAGAAAAAGTATATACCGCTCTGTCAACGACAGCGTCATCATACAGTTACTATATATCGCCTCAAGAACGCCATGAATGATGCAACACAGGTACACACATCCAAAGGAAGAAGTAAAAAGAAAAAAAAAAGAATCCCCGGATTAGGGCAAAGAAGAGATGTAATATATACGCTCAAGAAAAGATAGGGGGAAAAACAACCGCAAAGAACACATGAAAAGCTGAAGCGGAATCGAGATGTCTAGCCGTAGCGTGCACTCAGGCTGGCGAACGCGTCCGGGCTGTGGCGGCCACTCTGGAAGCCATTGATGTCCACACTTTGCTGGCTCATATGACCGCGAGGAAACCCGCCTGCTGACGTCGCAGGGCGGTTGTTCATTGCGAAACCTGCCGTGGGCTGTGGAGCAGCTTGGGGCATAGTAGCCATTTGGTACGGTGCAGCAGGGGCTACTGGAGCAGCGGCTGGAGCGGTGGTGAAGAAGGGGTTCCGTGTCCCTGTCGCTTGGGGATCGGTGGCGCCGGGCTGTTGGAAGGTAGGTGCGGGTTGTTGATAGTGGGACGGTTGTGGCGGGTTCATCGGGACTGATTGGGCTGGGTTGACGGCCGCGGAGGGCTGTTGGGTTTGGGGGTGTTCGGGGATCGTAGGGGGTTGGGGAGAGAGGTTATACAGTGCAAGAATGCTGTTCTTGTCGACACGGGCTGTGTGCTGCGGATACAGATGCTGGGCAGGCATCTGGTACCCGTACTGCGCTGGAGCGGGATATCCTGCACTCTGCGGCGTGGGCGGCGCATTCATCATCTGGTACGGGTTCATGGAGGTTTGCCCTAGTTGCGTGGGCGGCACTTGGAGCTGGGGCTGCGCTTGCGGCTGCGGCTGCGGCTGCGGCTGCGGCTGTTGCTGTTGCTGCTGGAATGGCGAAGGCTGGCCAAATGGCGACGTCGCAGACATGATAGGCATGGTGTTCGCATGTCGCGGAGGTCCAAATGGACCGGCTGACGCCTGGTTTTGCGCCTGCATGGATGGTTGTTGTGATGGAGCCTGTCCGAAGAAGGGGTTGCTTGATCCCATGTTGGGGTTGGGGCTCGCACCCGGAGTGGTCAGGCTGGCCTGCGGCTGAGCTCCGATTTGGAAGAAGGGGTTGTGGCTACCGTCCAATATCTGTGGGGATGCGACGTATCCACCTTGGTTCAGGGTGGAAGCTGCGGGAGGCGCCTGCTGATAAAGAGGCTGAGGAAGTGAGGACTGTCTGTACGGGTAGCCTCCAGTAGAGTGCGGAAACAAGGGCTGAGCGACCTGCAGGCCCTGAAACGACTGCTCAAGCGGCTGCATAGAGGCCGACTGAGGCAACTGTTGCTGTTGCTGCTGCTGTAGTGGTTGCGGTTGCGGCTGTGCATCGAAAGGGTTGAAGTTGCTGCTGGGCTGCGCTGCTGGCCTTGAGTCTAATTGATCGAAGGGATTACCGAATTTGGAGGAATCGACGCTAGGAGTAGAAGCAGAAGCAGAAGCAGGTGGTCGCACCACAGAACCGTTGCCCTCTCCCAGCCTCATCAACGTCTCAATGGTCTTATCAAGGTTCCCATTCAATTCGCGGAGAGCAATGGCATTCCGACGCTCATTTGTGAACCCCATATCCCTCAGGGTAGCCAGTTTCGAGTCGAACGACGGATCCCCCGAAGCCTTCCTTGCACCTAGCGCCGGCGAAGGTGAATCGAATCTGTCCGATTGAGGAGAGGAGGCGCTGCGGTTGGAGATGCGGTTGAGATTCGTTGCGGATGAGGCCGAACGAAGGCCGAAGCCAAACGGCCTGGCGGGCTTTGGAGGCAAGGGAGGCGGCGACCCCTCCGGAGACCTATCATACCCCGAGTCATGACGACTCGGAGGCTTCTGTTTGCTCTCGTCTAGAGACCGATGCTGGTACTTCTGCCGGATGAATCGCTCCATGCACGAGTCGGACTCATCGACGTCGGTCGGGACGGGTGGCTTCACGTTCTTAGGATTGAATATTTTGTTCATGATGTTGTTGCCGTGCGATTTCATATTCTAGCATCCACCAAACCCATCACGAGTCAGACCAGGACAACTTGGGCTGGTGGGGTAGCTCTCACTCACATCGACTTGGTCGTCCGTCCACGAGTCCATGCTCAAAGACTTGACCTTGGAAATATGCGTGCCAAGCTTCCGATGTAGGGCCGCGCATCGCATACAAAGAAAGATGCCTATCTGTATCCGATCTAGTCAATATACCAAGTCCTTAATCGGGGGGGGGCTCGAATCCGTGCATAGATCGGTCGTGGTACGTACGTTCCAACTAGCCCAGCCTGGATTTCACAAGATTTATTAGCATCACATTGTGACGGGACGTTTGCAGGTCTTGATGCTCACCAGGATTCATAGCCTGGCAATCAGCGCATCGATCGTTGCCAGGAACCGACCGGATGAGATCCTGCAATGCCCGCTCATTGCGGTATTGCTGCCGCTTGCTAATGCCTCCCACCATGGTCGCACGATGCCCAAAAGGCAACGAACTATATTGTGCAAGTAGATTGACGGGCTCCAAGTTTCTGAGAGCCAAGAATAAAAGAGTTTGTGGTCGTAAACTTGCAGGGGTATTCCGTAGAGATAAAAGTCTCAGGTGAATGCACGAGCCGAGCTTCCGGAACGGGGAATTCGGGGGAAGAAGAAGAAGACACTCAGGCGGCGAGATCAAGCATATTTACACAATCAGCATCCAGGACATAAGCCGAAGAAGAGCCGTATGAATTGAGAGAAAAGATATTAGAATAGCAAAAAAAGATAGAAGAGGTGGGGGGAGGGGAGGTAATAGACTGAGTAAAGATGAGGTGAGAGGAGAGAGCCGACGGAGGGAGAAAGTGGCCAGGGATGAATAATGAATGAATGAAGATGTGGGGAGGAAAGTTGGGATGGTGGATTCCATTTCCTCGAAGTCGTGCTCTTGTCTCTCCTCTCTACTACTAACTACTAACTAACTAGTTAATGTTAACTACTCTTCCGTAATCATCAATGCAGATTACGGTAGTCACTTAAAACCAATTCAATAATGATTGACAGACTGACTGACTGATTGAAAAGCATCTAGACTGCAACTACTCGAGGTTTCATAAGCAGCCAGCCTCGTTCGGTCCTGCATCCGGAGTTCAAGACGGCGCCCGCCGATGCATCCATCCATCCATCCATCCATCCATCCATCCATGCAATGCTTGCTGCTTGTTTCTCTTGCTCCATTGTCAAGAGTCAGGGGCAAGCAGCCCCCAACTGGACAATAGACCCAGTTTTCCAAAGAACGGGCCACAATCGTTCTATTTTCAGCGCCATTGGCATTATCCCCCCAATTTATGTCGCTAATATATTGCAGGGACTTGGTTCACTTTATTTCCATGCGCGGTCTGGGCAAAGGACAGACTCCTTTTCACTCAAGCTCAAAAAAGATAGTTTCGGGTCCGGAGTCGGACGCGTTCGTCAAATCACTGAAACTCACGTTCAGGACTTGAGCCAAGTTCTGATAATCAACAAACTGCGCCCGCGAAACCTAGTCGAATGATCCCTGAAGACCAATCCACGGGCTCGGTAACCTGGTTGCTTGATCCGCGCTTACGAGAAGCATCACAAGTGACACTCTCTGGATCGCTGCAAAGGTCTTCGGCATGAGCGCGTGTGACCACGTTCAATACAGGAAGAGAGATCTCTTTCTCCGTCTACACAATTAAGAAACGATCTTGCGTCGGCATGTATGAGCAGCAGTTGACTTCATCACCATCGCACTCGAGGCTCCTGAAGAAACCCAGCACGGTGATGAAGCCATAGCAAGACATTTGCCCGGTGTTGGAAACGTCATTCTGGTACGCCAATATGACCTGCCATCCTATGGAGGATAGGAGTGTAGGTTGATTATGCGTTCGTGAGGTATGATAAGTGTAAAGAAGAAAAAGAAAAAAACTTTCCTCTTGCCGCGCGGAAGAAAACTGTTATAAATGATACAAAATAGTGCGTCACGTGAACGAGTTTCCGAGTCTCCGCTGTCTTGTGATGCCTTAGGCACTGTAGTCCTTCCATTATGTACATCTATTTATCCCCTTCACCATCTATCAAGTCGATCCAGGCCGTCCAACCTTGCTCTCTCTCGAGCACATCCATAAGGGACACAGCTGTCCGTATTCCCATCTTGTGCCCGATAATACCGAGGCACCTCATGGCCCAAGCATGGACAGGGCTCGACACTCCATCGACTAGCGAAGCAAGATAGAGGGGCAAAAGCAGAGTGAACCCAGTGCCGGCTTTAGCTACCAATGGATCCAGTGCTTGTCTCTCGGCTTCCTGAGCAAGGCCAAATTTGTACGGAACCGCGCAGCAGACATCCATCGCTAGTTGCCTTAAAAGAGCGCGGACGTCGCGACAAAGACTCTTTATGCCCGGGGTAACTGAGCTGCGCTCGGACTGAAACATCAATTGTCGTAACTGTGCCAAAATCAAGCTATTGACGAGGATCCGGATGTATCGGTAGTTGTTCCAAGTATTGCACGTCCACATGGACTGGTACACATGGTAATAACCATTGTAATGACTGACCGCTTTTACCGCCTCCTCTCGTGAGGCCTGGGAATTGCTTCGCAGACTTACTGAGTAGGGCAGTTCAGCAGAGAGTTCCTTGCTGAAATCCTCTAATTTAGATTCAAGCTTCATGGCGAGCGTAAGTATTCTGACGCTGTCAGTGACTGCTTCCTCGCTCATTTGAACTTGAAGATCGCATAGACCGGCGGCAATTTCCACTAGCCTATCTGCACAATAACTCTGAGCAGTGGAATTTGGCCGATATGGAGTCCTGATGAGTGTAGGAGGCATTCGTGTTCGCTTTTGCAGGCAACCAATAAGCTACGAGAAAGTCAGACATATGCAATCCGTAACTTGGCTTGGACGGATCCAGGAGCTAACCACTTCATTTCTCAGGACTTGGAACATTTGCAGACCGGTTTCACGATGGAGCTGTTCCTCTCCACGAAGTTCGAGCAGGGCCGCGATGCCTCGTGCATGTTCATACCAAGATAGCAGAGATGATTCCTTGTCGCAGCAGATAATCTTGCAAATCAAGTCAGCGGTTTCGTTCTGGGAAAATCACAAAGAACTCACTTCATACAACGAGAGACAAGCCACCGCAGTGAGCGTGGTGTCTTCTTTGACCGCTACTGGATCACAAAGAGCGGCATTTGTTAACTGCAAAGCAGTGGTATACTCGCTTCTTGAAGAGATTCGAAAGGGACGTGAATTATGAAGATTCGCGAGATTAGCAAGACCCACCGACGCAATGCCCGTCATCATGGCTTTTTCGCCAATAGAGAGGGCATGCGTCTGAGACTGTTCTACAAGGCATGAGACATTGAGCCATGAATATGACTTGAGAAACAGGCAGGTGGCTTGGAAGATGTGGTCCAGCGCAAAATTGAAGACGGGGATTGAGAAGGTCAAGTGCTGGAGGCGATATACTTGGGCAGCCGCCTGTCGTATCGCTACAACGGCCGTTGTTGGTGGGGCCGAGTCGTTCGAGCCCGACTTGTCCAATGCCTTTACTTTCTGCACGGTGGCGTCGCTTTCGTCTTGAAACCACAGTGAAAGTTGATCCCGATAACCAGCGCAGGTACGCCTAGCTTTGGTGCAGCGTAGACAGACGGGTCTGGTTTCATCGCACTAAGCTTCATGATCAGCGTCGGTAGTCGTGGGGGCCGAAACTAGTTTCCAACAACGACAGAGATTGCTTGCTCAGCCTTGACCGCAAGAACATACCTTAACTTTTCTCGCGCGGCAGGTGTCGCACCCTCCACTCGGTTTACCACGGTATACCATGGCTAGCCGGAGTTCGACGAACTCGGAGTGTACTGTAAACTGGTAGGAGATTTCCTGCAGGATACGGGCTAACCGAAGAGCACCAGCCGTTCATAATTATGAGCGGAAACGCTTGAAACGTTCCAAGAGGCCATGGAAGCCTGCAATAATGATCGTTGCATGAAAGAAGACTAAACTGTCAGAAGTCAGTCTTCCTCATAGTGCTGACATTTGGCAGCCAGGTTGGAACAATTAAGAGTAAGAGAGACCCGAGCCTGGGTGGAGTTCGACAGTCGGTCCAGGTTTGCGGCTTGGTCAAGTCAAGCCTCAGGCTCTCTCCCACTAACCCACTTTAGGTATGCAGAGCGAGCACCTCCCAGTCGCCCGGCCTATTCATTGGCCCAATCTGTCCCTTCAAACAATTCCGCCCTGAAAGGATGCGGTATTCTTCACTTCATATTGCTTGGAACCGTAGGTTGAGTGCCTATGAGGGTCGCAAACACTGCCCGGCGATCCTGATGGAGACTCGCAATATCATGGTATCTGCACAGCCTTGTGGTTCTCAGGCGAGAATTCTTCGTCATGGAGACTGGAGATAGTCCGAGTTGAGGGGATTAAATAGCGAGCTTCTCCCCTTCGTTGACTTTGATATGAAGCTTCGAACTTTCTGTTCGCCATTCCTCCCAATACTCTCTTGACAAGTCTTGCTCAGCCGACTACTGCAATCATGGCTATCGACTATCGCCATGGAATCTCCATCCTCGAATTAATAGTATACATCCCCACCTTATTCACGGCACTATGGATGGCCTTTCGCCATGGTTTCACACGAAGCTCGGGTTGGATATTCTTCGTGATATTCTCGTTAGCTCGAATCATCGGCTCCTGCTGCTACCTAGCCACCATCAACGATCCTACATCAGTCGATCTCTATGTGGCATGGGCAGTCTGCACATCCATCGGAGTCTCGCCTTTAACCTGGGCCTGCATTGGCCTGTTGTCTCGAGTGTAGGTATACTCCAGCAGGTTCTCAATAATCATCCTTACTAATATCGCGTGTTTCAATCCAGTAACGACTCGATCCAACGGAAATCCGGCCACGCTCTACACCCCCTCCTCTTCAAGGTGACCGGCCTGATCACCATCGTAGGCATGATCCTGGGCATCGTGGGCCAAACGAAAAGCACCAGCCCGACGGCAGGACTGTACAACTCCAAGACCAAAGCCGGCTTGGTACTGTACCTCATCGCATGGGTCGGCCTCTGCATCCTGCTGCTCCTCACCTCTCTCCGCTATCAGTGGATCGAGGAAGGCGAGCATCGCCTGCTCCTGGCCGTCGGCATCTCGATCCCCTTGCTCTTCGTGCGCATCCTATACTCTTTGCTGTCGGCCTTTGCCCAGAAGCCAGAGTTCAGCTCGCTCTCCGGAAACGTCACCATCCAGCTGTGCATGTCGGTCCTGGAGGAAATTGTGATCGTCTTCGTGTGTCTGGGGATCGGACTGACGTTGTCTGTTCGGCCCGCCTTCGAGCCCTTCCAGGCCAACGCCCAGGATGCGCCGATGCTCGAATCGCAGGCGCAGCCAGAACCAGACATGTCGAGTATGGAGTACGAGAGCGCGAGGCCGGAGCGCAGATACAAGAAGCGACGGGGTGGACCTATTACGCAGCTCGTTGGGCTGGCAGTCGATGAGATCAACTACCGACGCCAGAAGTGAAACCAGACTTGAGCCTGAGGGACGTCTGGCTTGGTAATTGCTTGTGGAAGGCATGATGCTTCTTTGTACACTGTTGGGATTAGTTCTTCGCCGGCGTTCAATGTTTTCTGTCCCAGTGACTATGATGCCTTCTATACAATATATGTTACAGGAACTTGACACCCATTTGCATCTTTCTTGAACACGAGGTTCCAACGAAAATCACCAGAGAGAATAGATAGGCGTTGAAGATAGATTACATGCGTATAATGTAGTAATCACGACGACCAAGATCTTTTCCAAGGCTTTTTCTGAGTTAATGTACTGTTAGGTACCCCCTCTAAATCACCAATCTCGAGCTGGGTACCCGCACGGACAAACATTCTACCCACCGGGGACTAGCGCATCACATGACCACATTAAGCGAAACATATATTCTCATGTGACCGTAGCCGTCTGACTTTTTTTCATTTTCCCCTTCAATTTTCTCTCCCATCAACACTCGGCCGGCCACTTGAGCAATCTGTCACATCGACAGCCAGCCATGGCTCAGTCTCACAAGGACAAACCCGTTCTCATTGCTACGATTATTCAATCTGAACAATCGCATCGGATGGACCTCGTCTCCCAATTTGCATAATGTTGGCAGTTGGGGGGCCTCCGGCATCTTTTTTGTTGCCAACTCGTAGCCAAAGCAGAGACAACACGAACACACAAAACCCACACAGTGCGCGTCTAGCCTATTCAATGGCAAAGAGGCATACTTTTTTTTTTAGTTCGTTCAGTGGAAGATCAAAACCAAACAGTTTTTAGCAGAGCTGCGTCTACTCCACCCTGGTGTTCGCTTTGATCGAACGGCAGGACTATTTTTACGACGGACATTCTATCTTGTAGATTTTTGGATTGTAGTTTGGCACGTTGCTGCATGTTGCTGGTGGCGTTGACCTCAGCCCCGACCAGAGAGAGGACTACTGCACTTCATATTGTGCATCGGTCATGGTACGCTGTGCTGTCGCATTGGAATTTACATCTTGAGGATGTTCTGGTTGCGGTGCTGAACTCAGTCGATGAATGGCACTTGAAACCCTCATCGACAAACAGGAGCACAGCATTATTAGGGCTGATCACTGCCCTCTTCTTCTGCAGAAATGGGATGAAAGGGAACTCGATTCCGAATTTCGCCATCGTCTTACCATGAGGTGTTAGGTGTGCGCAAATGCAGCAGTCACGCAACCCTGCCTCTAATCGTCCGGCAAATTCTACCTTTAAGGTCACCCACTAAGCATCCGGTGGCTTCGAAAGAACTTTCTTCGGCTCTACACAAAGTTCAATATGGTTTGTAAGACCGAAATGCCAAAATTGAGACGGTACAAAGTTGGATGCCGATGATGAGTAATGGCGACAAGTCTGGAGTTCTGGACAGGCACGATTTGGTAAGACGGAGGAAGTGGAGGGAGAAAAATGGTGGAGCCGAGAATGAACAAAAGAACCAAAGAGAAGTCGCAAGTTTATAATCGGAACGCACCGGACCCGCTTCGACATTTATGATTGGATCTGTCCCCGTTCGGATTGTCGCATCGTATCTATCATCCATCCCATCCCGCCGACGCGAGAAGACAGACAAGGGTTAGACTACCCCTCCCCAGGTTGACAACGCCATTGCGCTGGATAATTAATTGTCACAGAAAGCTTTAGGGTGGAATCCATTGAAGAGAGCAAGTAACTTTTCCAGGGCAGGAAAAGAGCCCTGGGAAGAGCCATGGATCGAGCCCCTGGGGGTTGCCACGGCCCGTAATCTCCAACAGCCGCGGCAATCATCCATCCGACAAACCCACGGCAAAACTCAGGTCTTCCAGAAGAAAGTGCAGGAAATGCGGAGAGAGACAGAAAGCCAAAAGGCTGGCTATTGCTTACTCAAAAGATTGGGGCTAGAGCTCGCCCTAATTCGCCCTTGTCATTGGTGCCCTCAGGGATTATTGGAGGAGTCGCGGGCAAAACCGATGGAAGTGATCCGCAGCCTGGTAGACTTATTAGTATCCCTGTCTTCGTCCTTTCTCCTCTTTCTTCTCGTACCTGTCACCTCTTCTTCCCTTCTCTCCTCTTCCTCCGTCTTCTCGTCTCACCCTCCTTCAGTAGTCGATTCACCCCAAGAGTACTGTGTGTACCCTTTCGTCCTACCCATCCCAACATAATCTCTCTCCGTTTCACACCTCTTTCTCACACAATGGCCTCTGCTGCTCGCTCGGCCTCTCGGGCCTTCCTTCGCTCGACCCCTGCCACCTCGGCTTTCAGACCCGCTGCTCGCAGCGCTCGTCATGCTCTTCCCTCCCAGGGTTTCCGCACCGCTTTTCGCCGCGGCTACGCCTCCGAGGCTGGCTCCAGCAAGTCCTCTAACGGCCTTCTGTGGGCTGGTGTTGCTGCTGCTGGCGCCGCTGGTGCTTTCTTCTTTTTCCAGAGCGGCGATTATTCCGTGAGCTCCAAGGCCTTCGTCCCCACCCAGGCGGACTACCAGAAGGTGTACGATGCGATTGCCAAGAAGCTGGTGGACGAAACCGACTATGATGATGGCAGCTACGGCCCCGTAAGTCTTGACAAACCAATATTGAAGAGTCTTGTTGTTTCGACACGACACTAACCTCGCAATGCTGATAGGTCCTTGTCCGCCTGGCCTGGCACGCAAGTGGCACCTATGACAAGGAGACCGGCACCGGTGGTAGCAACGGTGCTACCATGCGGTTCGCTCCCGAATCCGATCACGGTGCCAACGCCGGCCTGAAGCACGCCAGAGACTTCCTCGAGCCCATCAAGCAGCAGTTCCCCTGGATCACCTACTCTGACCTGTGGACCCTGGCCGGTTCTGCCGCCATCCAGGAGTGCGGTGGCCCTGCCATCCCCTGGAGACCCGGCCGTCAGGACCGGGACGTCGCCGCCTGCACTCCCGACGGCCGTCTCCCCGACGCCTCCAAGGACCAGAGACACGTCCGTGACATCTTCTACCGCATGGGCTTCAACGACCAGGAGATCGTGGCCCTGATCGGTGCCCACGCCCTGGGTCGCGCTCACACCGACCGCTCCGGCTTCGACGGTCCCTGGGACTTCAGCCCCACTGTCTTCACCAACGACTTCTTCAAGCTCCTGCTCGACGAGAAGTGGCAGCAGCGGAAGTGGAACGGCCCCGTTCAGTTCACCGACAAGACCACCAAGACCCTGATGATGCTCCCCACCGACCTTGCCATGATCAAGGACAAGGAGTTCCGCAAGCACGTCGAGCGCTACGCCAAGGACAACGATGTCTTCTTTAAGGAGTTCACCGACGTGTACGTCAAGCTCCTCGAGCTGGGTGTTCCCTTCACCAGCAAGGCCGAGGACCGCTACGTCTTCAAGACCTTCGAGGCATAGATCATGTGCAGGTTGTGTGAATAGTTTTTGGATTTTCTTTTGGCATAATCAGTTCGCGGGGCATTGCGTTTCTTGACTTGTTTCGACATTTTGATATCCGATATATGCGTAAACGGTCCGCTCTTTGACGGCCGTGGCCCTTCTGTGCGGCTTTGTTCTCGGCTTGTCTGCCATCGAAGGCATTGTACAGCCGAGTCTTGTGGGTTAGAGGTAGAAGATAGCTAGAGCATCAATACTAGACTTATCCACTAGATGAGTTGTTATATAGGAACGGGCTGTAGGCGAATTAGACTTACCTTCGAGTATTGTTTTCTAAAAGTTTAATCGCTGGGTTCTGTAATCCACATTGCGAGTGATGTTAGATGCAGCAGCATGGCTCTTGTCACAATAGTAGTTCCGATGTTCAGAAGTCACGAGAGTTGTGGCCGCGGCGATGGCAGCGGCGGGCGGCCGAGATCGCAGATGCGGAACGGCCAAGACCCGTTCGCCGCGCCGCCTTATCTTTTTTTCATCATCTTTTTGCGACGAAGCATTTAATCCCCGTTATACATAGGAGTCCCTTGACACACGAGTATCTTTTGCACGCGCCTCGCAAGAAAGGGAGAAAAGTCTGTCTTCACGTGGACACTAGACTGAAATCCCTTTCGCCAGTCGACCCCCACCTTCTATCTTCCTCCGAGCAAACCTGAATACGGAGACAGGAACAGGAAGGAAAGGACATTAACAATGACCCTCACCACGAATCCTCTCCCTCTTGACTATTACGAGATCCTTAACCTCTCCTTCACGACTGCGCCCCTCTCGAAGCAAGAACTCAAAACCGCATACCACCGCGCCCTACTCAAACACCACCCGGACAAGGCTGCCGCCGCCAGCACACCCGCTCAGGATGCACCTCTAGGTTATCTGGCCTCGAACAACGCCCACAGCTCCCCGCCGCAGACGAGACTTTTTTGCACGATAGACGAAATTACAGCGGCATACAAGACCCTCTCCGTCCCGTCTCTACGCGCCGAGTATGATCGCTCCCTGCGACTGGATCGCGCGCGGGCCGCCGCGGGGCAGGAAAAGGCCGGGGGCAACGGGGTGCTGTTTCACACGGGGTTGGAGGTGGTGGATTTGGAGGATCTGGGCTGCGCGGAGGGTGAAGGCGGCGAAGGGGATATTTGGTATAGAGGGTGTCGCTGTGGGGATGAGAGGGGCTTTCTTCTCACGGAAGAGGACTTGGAAAGGGAGGCGGAGAACGGGGAGATCGTGGTCGGGTGTCGGGGTTGCAGTCTGTGGATGAAGGTCCTGTTTGCGGTTGAGAATGATGGCAGTGACGATGAGCAGGAGCGAGAGGGAGAGGGGCAGAAGCAGGGAACCTGAGGTGATGATGATGATGTTGGTGGAAATCCTTGTGTGTGAGCATACGGTAATGCTCTTTTTCTAGACCTGCTGCCCCCCCCCCGCGCCGGGAGGGTGAGATGTTACCCGCATATTTCCTGGGTTTGACGGCTAGATGTGCCCTGAACCTGTCTCTTACCTGGGAGAGATGCTTTCTGGTCTCGTTTGAGGCTCAGATACGATAAGGTGGTTTGCGGAATATGGCCCGCAAAGCGAGCGTGGGTGCTCTTGTAATACAGTTTGAGCACTCAAGGTCGAGGTGGCCTCGACACGCTCACGCCCGTCTTCAAAGCCCTTGGCTTGCAAGCACGATATCCTGCTGTCTCGGAGAGGTCTGTCCAACAGAGACTACGATGGTGTCCAAGCTCATGGATTGAGCGCCCAGCCATGAGCAGACTGGTGGCAGATCGAATGGGCCTGATGGCCACATCATACTCAGTTACCTATAAAATAGATATCAGTAATTCTAGTTGTGTATGAGAAATGAACTATTGAGTGCGCCTATTTGAAGTTGGTGTTCAAGAGCAAGAGGTGATCCAAGAGACGAAAAGCGTCGCAGAAGCAGCCGCGGGGTTGAGGAGACTCGGAGTTGATGACATATAATGGATAGTCCGGGGCGGAGACGAAGGAACGGACGAACCGTCCAGTCTGCTCCGGTCAACAACAACCAACCTCTTCCTCCTTCAAATCCTGATTACACCTCTCAGCTCAGTTCACCCCCACCGCCACGATGTCACAACTCGTGCAAATCACCTCCAAAGAGCAATTTGCCTCTCTACTGAGCTCGTCTACCTTTGTCGTAGCCGACTGTGAGCTTGCCTTCCCTGTGTTCCAGCTCCCCCGCCTTTTCCCCCTCCTTCGTTCCCCCCTGCCACCTGTCTCACAACCACACCGGTTGCACAAAACCACCCTACAAACAAACAAACCCAGCTAACTTCGTTTACTCTTATGCTCCAAAAGTTTACGCAGATTGGTGTGGACCATGCACTGCCATCTCCCCCGCGTACGAGCAGCTAGCCATGCAGCTGTCCCGCAAGGACCGGATCACATTCACCAAGATCAACGTTGACAACCAGCAAGATATCGCCAAGGCCTATGGCGTCACAGCGTATGATGACCCTTCCGCCTCCCATGACCGTTCGGAAAGGGAAGGAAACCCAAGCTAATCTCAGCGATACCGCGGAATAGAATGCCCACCTTCATCGTTTTCGAACGCGGCCGCCCAACCTCCACCATCCGCGGCGCCGACCCGAAGAAGCTCAACGACGTCGTCCGTAAACTCGCCGCGGAGGCGAACAAAGCCGAGCCCTCGTCCGGCGAAGGCTCAAGCAGCGGTGGCAGCGGCAGCGGGGGATACTGGATCGGAGGCGCCGTGCCCAAGGGCTATAGTGACATCACAGACCAAGCCGACCCTAAGGGACTGGAGCTGTTGAACCGGGCCAGCGAGTACGGCACGGCCAGGACGCTCTTCGAGGGGCCGAAACCCTCCGCCCTGAACAGCAAGGGCAAGAAGGCCGGCGGTCCGGACTGGGTGGAGAGTGACACCGATGAGCAGCTGATGCTGTTCGTGCCCTTCCAGTCCACCGTCAAGGTGCACTCGCTGCAGATCACATCCTTCCCACCGGGAGAGGACGAGGACGAGGAACGCGACGAGGACGAGCGCCCGATGCGCCCCAAGACGATCAAGCTGTATACGAATCGCTCCCATGTTTTGGGCTTCGACGAAGCGGACGATATCGACCCAGTGCAGGCGGTGGAGATCCAGCCGCAGAGCTGGGACGCGAACACGGGCACAGCTACGGTGGATCTGCGGTTCGTCAAGTTCCAGAACGTCACCTCGCTGGTGATTTTCTTTGTGGATGGCGACGGGGACAGTGAGAAGTTGCGCGTGGACCGGATCCGGATCTTCGGCGAGGCCGGTGAGAAGCGGGAGATGGGCAAGTTGGAGAAGATTGGCGATGAGCCCGGGGAGTAGTCATAGTAAATAGTAGAGACCTCAAGCGCGGGGTGTGTAGTATGTACACCCATGTACTGTACTCCGTACTTGACATATGTTCGGGGAGTTTCTTCGGCGGGATGTTCATGCTGGCGAGCTTGAGTGTGCACGCAGATAGAACTTGCATGATGTCAACAACAGACAGCACACACAGCCCCTCGAACAAAGTACTAGCTGGCGATACAATCTAAGATATCTATGCATATCAACTATACAATGATATCTCATGTACTACCCGCAACAACCCTGACATGTGTCCCGATGGCCGAGAATGATCCCCAGAATTATCCCACTGATGCTACAAAGACTACGAGTCTCTTGCACGAAGACCCAATCTACAAGCAATAAACCCGCCAAGCAAAGCATTTCATTCTTTAAGGAAATGAAAGCAAAAGCTTAAACGAGGGAAATTGTAATGTCCGATCCCAAACCAAATGGTCTCATCCTAGTAGGAAAAATTCAGAAAGACCAATAAAGTAGAACCGGTGTGCAATTCCGTTCGTCTGTGACGCAACTGACACCTGGGGAAAAACATCACGGTAAAGAATGATGTCCAGGCAACACGGGTGAATGTAATAGTTGCGTCGCCGCACGAAGAAAGAAAAGAAAAAAGAAAAATGTGGTGGTCGACAGGGAGGAGGAGTTTTTATAGTGGTGGAGTGGGGACGGAGCGGGGGATCGAGTTAGTCCGGAGGAGAGGCTCGGCTAAGTCGCCGCCGGCGCGGTCGTTGAGGATGACGGAAGAGGCTTAGTGAGCTCGGGCGGTGAGCGGGATGCTCGGGTCTCTTTTTTTTTTTGCTGTCTTCTCCTCCTCTTCTTCTCCCACAATCATATTATTATGGGCTGATGATGAGACACATTGGATGTATAAACATATGATAGGAAGAGACTGACTCCCCACGATCAAGGGGAGCTTGATCTAAACTACCATCCACTGAGGCCTATTTCCCTTTTTGCTTGCTGCCTCGTTTACTTTTGTTTTCTCGTGTCGAGCGAAAATTTTCTCTCTCTGCCTCATTTTTCGTTGCTTTGTGTGTGTGGGTGTGTTTGTGTGCTTGCTTATCGGTAGTCTATGCCGGTTTGCTTGTTGATTCTTGATCCCGAGGATTTCTTCAGTCTGATTTTTGGGGTCGATATTTGCTTTTTCCTTTCCCTTCCAATCCATGTTTTTTCCTTGTGTGCTTTTGTCCGTGGCGTCAACGCTGCTGGCACCAGCGCCCAAAGGCACGCCTTGTTTGCCCCTCCCCATATTTTGTCATCCATGCCTTGAAGGATTCCTGAAGGATGCTTATGTGGTGTGAAGAAGGCCAAAAGGGGCTTGTGCAAGCCTCGCTTCCTTCGCTGACTTCGGCCCGGACGGCCCCATGCCCGGCCGTCCCATGGTCAGATAATCGAGGCCCAGGCGTGCGACTACTATAGATCAACTTATCCAAGACGGAGAGATCCCCGGGGAACGAGTGGATGTTCTGAAGGTGCCCTGGGAAGGGACTAATGCAGTGATCATGGGGCGGAGGAGGGCAGAAGGGTCGCTGACGGGACTTTGGTCCTCATTCTTGTCAAGGAAACGGCTTGCTTTGGGGCCTGAAAGTCGTCGTAATTCGTAAGGAGCCTGAAGGCAATTCCTCAGCCCGATTCGATGGTCATGGGGCTGTGCGATGGTGGTGCAAACTTGCAGAGTGCAGGAACACACTAGTCAGCTAAGCCAGTAAGCCCTGCAGCTGTCGACGTACTTTGCAGCTGCAAATTCTGCTCGTTGCGGCTCTCTATCGAATGGATTGATGTTGCATGCAACATCAGCAATGATCAAGCAACGCTATCAGAGAAAGCGTCCTTGCTCTCTCGTTGTTCGCCTCGCCTCGCCTCGTCTCGCTGGCTGGCTGGCTCGTTCGCTCGCTTGCTCATTTGCTTGCTCGGCTCGCATAGAAGCAAGCCCTCATCCCAGCAATCAAATCGTCTGTGCCTGCCTATTTCAACCGAACCCGAAGAAATAAAAATAAACCAGCGGTACATACGTGTGAGGCTTGACATCGATCCATGGTTCCAATCAGTTTGAAGCCCAGAAAGTCCTTGCAGGAAGCGAAAAAGTTGGCAGCTGGAAGCCCTAGTAAGTATCGTACGGAATACCTAGTTATCGGTCCGGTCCAGCTTCCCGTGTGATCAACCAACCCGCGGTTCTGCTATTGGTTTTATTTTTCGAGCGTCTCGCGTAATAGATAATGACAATGGCCATTTTTGGCGTGTGCATTGTTCATTCTGGGACTTGCCCAGTGCTTTCCCTTTTTCGTGTTGTGCTGGAGAAGTGGGAAAATGGACCACCGCGATCCATGGAACGGAGCTCGTTGCCCCCCCATCCATCTCGAGTTCTTATCTGATACCAATCCACCATCATGCCATTTTTGCCCCGGCCGCACGAGTCGGAGTATGAGACACAGGTATCCGTCGGACGTGGGGTCCTTGATTTGCTCTTTCCTCTCCCTCTCACTCTCAGATATACCCCCACCAAGGCAGAGAGCTATTGTCTGGCAGGGCGCAGGTATTGTGCATTGTGCAGATAGCAATCCAAGGTCCCACTCCTTTCTCCGGGAGGTCGATTCCGCGGGGGGACGCGCTCGCGTCGATCATGAAGGACCATCCTTTGGCCCTGCGCATCATCCCTCCCTCTTTCCCGATAACCAATCGCGGGTTGGAGATCTGTTGCCCGTCCATGACATGAAGCATTCCCAGATGCCCGCGACCCACGCTTGCTCCCAGACTCTGCCCTTGGAGGCCGAGGTGTTTGACTCATGCACCAAGAGTCTCACCGTGGGATAATAATACATGCAATCCCGGGAGCTTGCCGCACACCACGGTAGGCTGTAGCATTCCGCGACAGCTGAACAAGGTTTGCTTCCTCGTGTGGAGTCGGTGCGTGCTATAGCGAATGCTGCGAGTGCTATCCAATTAGAGTTCAACCCTAAGTACTTTTGGGGGGGGGGAAGATCGCACTATCAGTCCGTGGAGTTGGCAATCTTGGCAGCGACCCAAATTTTGAATGGCCTCATTCCGAGTGTGCATGACTCTTTGTTCCGTAGGTGAATGCTGAATTTGATCGGCCGCATGTCGCAGGGTAGTGGTGGACTCTGTCCCCAAGACCATCCGAACGTTACCCGCCTCTTTCGAGGACTGATCACCTCCGGTGTCCCTTCGCGACGTTAGGAATGAAGTGGCTGAAGAACGGTGTCCAGTATTCGTATACGCTGGATGGGGCTCAAGCCACACCAAGACTCCCGCATCCACAAGTCGAGAGTCGCGACCCAGCTGCTATCGTGTCGTGTCTCCGAGACATAGTGATAGACTCAGGTCAGACATTTCCTACAGGAAAGGGTCAGACATGTTAGAGATGGACTCTCCTACGAGGTAAGGACATAGCTGTGTCACTTGCTGTGTGTGTCACCTGCTTGTCCTCCCACGTTTTTCGTAAGGTTTTAAGCATGAGTCTCAAAACCCAAACCGTGTAGACGGTAGGTTATGCTGAAGCCGAGGATCCGATCCAAGGTAAGCTCATCCCATGCGAAGGGTTTGGGGCTGGCACTAGAGTCTGGTGCTTAACCTTCGCGATGACAGGCTTTCACCTCTTTCCTTCTTGCCGGCTGCCCGCAACGAAAAATTCGGATAGCTTCCGCAGTAAATCCCCGATGTTTCCCCAATGACGCCATAATCCTCAGCATTCCCACAATCGGAAAGACGAAAAAGAAAAAAGCAAAAAAGAAACAATTTGGAGATGTCGAACGGGAAGAGGGCCCTTTGGTGCTTGTGGTCAACCAAGATCGCGGATGGATCCTACGTTATCTCGTTTTCCCCAGCTAAATCCCTCAATTCGTGGGTCGCCCAAAACTCCGCTGAGTGCTCTACATACCGCACTGGGGTTAGATTCGGGAAAACCAGCCAATACCCTCGCCAGAGCGGAATGTGTGCCATTGAGGCGGACCGACAGTCCCAAAGAGCACAACTGAGCCGCTTCTTTGAGTTCTTTGGCCTGTGTTAGTGGCCTGTAGTCAATTCACGTGCTGCATGCTCATGCTCACCGTCAATCACACACGGCCCTAACCCACGAGCCAGGTCCATTGACAGTGCAGTGCAGTGCAGTGCAGTGCAGTGCAGTGCAAGTGTCAGTGTCGACTGTCGAGACATGCACGTGCTGCGCCAGTGGCTTGTTGGCCTATTGGCCCAGGTTTTCAGCTCATGCGATCGGCCGCTCTAGTCCATGATCTTCCCTGCAAGCACCCAGGAACAGAACTCAAAGGTGCCCTGCCTGCCTGTCGGGGTCTGGAGTTGGGATCCTCCAGCCCTGAATTGGAGAGATATCGTTCGTGTGTGTGTGTTCCGTTCAGTGCTGGCTTCAAGTGCTCGGATGGTGCATGCCCATACCCTAAGAGGCGCGCAGTCCAAGCTTAAGCTCGACCGAGGGCATCCGTTATCGTCTCTGCCACGACCTGGGCGCCGCCACACGAGCTTGGAAATGTGGATGCTTCGCTAGTTAATTCCAGAACGGTGTGCTTGTGGCTTGAATCAGCATACGGTAAGGTTGTGCGTGCGTGCGCGTGTGTATGTGTGTCAGTGTCTTTTCCCTCGAGCACTGATGAGGAAGGACAAATGTAAACAAACCTGTCCACCGCCATCTCTGGTAGCCAAAGCTCAATTCACTGCTAGTACCGCTAGCACCAAGGGAAAGTACTCCGGCCACATGCTTGGGTGATTGGGTGGGTGGACACTGGACACTGGACACTGGACGGTGTGCCTGCAGGTGCCGTAGGTACTCGTACGCGTCTAGCCTGTATAGTTTGTCCCCGCAAAATGCTGCGGTATTAGCCTGAAGCTTTATGCCGGCAGTCGGAACCATGCCCACTTACCGGACTGGGAAGCTGCTTGGCGGCGGACTAAGTACGAAGGATGCAATTGTCATTACTCAACCAGCAGTGGGAACCCCTCGCCTACTGCCTTGGAAGCGGCGCAGGCAGGTTTCGCTAGACGAGCCACAGTGCCCATCGCGACATCGCTGGTGCGAAATACTCTTTTTTTCTGCCGCATATAGATAGATATATGGCGCGGTATGGTTGCTTCAGCCCATAGCTAGATTGGATTGTGGATTCCCTTCGGGAGACCCAGGGTCCGGCGGCAGTTGTGATCAATTCCGTGACATGATAGGGAAAAAAGCTTCCATGATGAACAATGAATAATACATATTCATCGGCCTACTAAGCGGGATTTACTTCAACGAAATGCAAATCACCAGTGGCGTCGGAAGTTTTCCGGCCAGCCCCCCGTGTCCACTCATTAGGGATGAAATGGTCAGATCATGGATCCGGTCTCCATCGACGACTTCCAAGGTAAATAAATTATCGCCCGTCTCGAGTCGAGGAGGAGTTAGAAGGTTCGAAGAATGCTGCTAAAAGCCTAAAAGTTCTTCAGTCACTTTAGAGTCGTTCCACTGGACCGCGACTAAGTATGTAGGAGGTAAATCACATTAGCCGGGGTTCATTTCGGATTATCATGACCCTTGTCCCCGTTCAGCTATATTATCACCTCGTGGGTGTGTCCCTGACGGTTTCACAAATGAGCTTACTTGCATCGGAGACGCCAACAGCGGGGGCCCCTTTGATAGTCTGGTACAATACTGTACGTACTCCGTAGGTAGCACTCATTGGAGACATTGACCGAGACTGGTGTAGTAGTCAAAGGGGTTGCCGTTTGGGTGAAATGAAATACAAATAAAAATCGGAGATACTTACCATCTTGAAAGGGGGGGGGGGGGGGTTTTCTCCTGACTAAGACGGAAGCCGAGACACGCCCCCCAGTCTAGGCGGACACTGATTGGAGGCAGGCATACGCGTTAGTCGGTTTCAGATCTGGCTATCCGGCAACCTTGAACCTTGAACCTCCCAAGGTACACGCGCGACAGCCCGACAGCAGCTCGTCCGGAGACTCGGGTTTCCCGGCCAGATTCCCTACAGAGTTTAGTCTCCTGGGAAGAACGACTCTCGGCTTGGCTCGTCTTTCTCCAGAGCGGATTGCTAGTGTGCGATCTGCTGATTTCCGACTCTAAGGCTCCTTAGTTCTTGTCTATCTGTACATAGTCAGTTAGCTTGTCTGTATGTAACTGTAGGACTAGTCTCCTTGGCCGGATGGACTCTCTGCCATGGAAGCTTCCAATGGAAAGAAAGAACACTACTGGGTCTGGGTAATGTTACCGTTTGCCCTTTCCTCCAATCTCACTGTCTCACTCCACCATTGATGCAGCGAAACAACAACCCCCCCCTCCTTTCTCCTCCCAAATCTACCGTACCTACACCCCGTATCTCATCTAGCATGAACCCTCACTCAACACTAGGCGCTGAACTATTGGTTCATCTGAACTCTATCAAAGAAATATGCAGTGTTGATACGATCTCACAAAGCTTCCCTGAGTGGTCGGGCTAATAATTCAGGCAGCATCTTCCAATTTGGTTCTATGTGATATGATACTCGCAGATATGCAATGTTGATAATATATAATGATCAACTGTCCATTCAACGGCATGAATGCACCATGCGTGATGATCGGGTTCCCTCTGGCTTCTGCGTTTATTTCTGCTACTAACTTATAGTCAGTTATAGTTTACTAAGGGCTCACTCGCCTCTAATCTCCTTCCTTCTTCAGCAGTAATCCACCCACTTGGTAGACCGTTGCCTGATGTTCCTTCCATAGAACTTTAGCCACAACAATAGGATCCGCAATTGTTCACACTTTTCTTCTGTCGAGTGGGCTTGCATCCGGGACCACCGACAATAGACAGCAGTACGCAAAAAAAGCCATGGTGGGTTTGCTTTCTAATGGCTTATCAACAGTGCTGTCGCGCAACCCATTGGTTGGGTAGTGTCGGGATGGAGCGATATGATCAAAGAACGGGGTAAGGTTTGCGGACTGGTTTGTTTGTTTTTGTTGGCTATTGCCTCCCCCAAATCCTCCATTCTAGGCATACTGTACGCCGTGTACAGAGTACCTACTGTACACATAGTTACTGAGGGTTTTCTTCTTTCTTACTTCGGGTAGACGATGGCGACCGCCAGAGTGGCCGATAACCGTAGCATCCCTTCCGGTCTCCGAAGACCCATCGTGGCGGATGGCGCAATACTGCATGGTATTATTTGAAAATTACCTCATTCGGTCATGTTTGTTGCACTGCTCGCCTCACGGAGCTTGACGGTGAGGTTAAGTCGATTGTTGCCAGCTTTACCGATTCCCGGCCGGGGACGCACTGCTTGACTGCATAGCACAGTCGTAGACGTTCAAGTCCCAGTGCCAGATTCCCGTCCCATGATTCGTCGGAAAAGCGAGGTGGGCTTCTTCGAGTAGGTAATGAGGGTACACCGAGTGTGGAGGAGACTTGACAATGATTTTGACATTTTCTTTTTTTTTTTTTGCTTCCCACATGCCCGCACGGTCGCTTATTTTTACTGGGCTTTTGGGGACCTGAGTGGCGCCGCTTGCTCGGGGCTAGGTCCCTACCGCCCCGGCTGTCATCCCACGGAGAACCCACCGCCGACATCGTAAAATGAGTCGATCAGAGGGGTAAATAGAAAACGGCAATAAGAAAACAAATCAGCCTTGTAGATGACGTTGAAAGACATTGTCATTTCGACCACGCCAGAACATACATAGAGTGGTCGAATCATCCCTCATTTCGGTCCCAGGCTGAAAAAAGAAGTAACTCGAATAACGCGAGACAACGGTCGGGTTTCTTTTCCATTTAGCTCGCTTTCTTCCCATGGATGTGTGGAGTAGAGCGTACAGAATGCGGATGCAACTGGGTCTTTCATCCACCGGTGTACGGAGTAAGGTAAAGTACTCGAGGGAGAAAAGGGAGGGGAGGAGGGGGGAGCAGCAGCAGCAGCAGCAGGACGTAGCAGCTAAGAGGATCGATCTCTCTCTCTTGTGGTGACAGACGGACAAAACGAGAGCCAAGCGAACAGCACTGCTTTCATTTGAAATTTGAACATCCATGGATTACCCGATGTGAAGGTATTGACACGATGACCCTCTCGAGCTAGCTCGGGTGTTCCCCAGTCGATGACGACAGTCCCTCAATTATAGCGTCCGTTAGACTGGCACTCGTGGCTCTCGGCTGTGGTGTTTCTTTCTTTTGTTGTTTTTTTTCTCTTGTCTTTGGATTTTTCAAGCGCAAAGCACCAAGGGCGCATGGGTCTTTTTACCGAGGCTTCGCTTCGTCGTGTCTTCCAAGGCGCAACGGGTTTGATTTTTCCCTTTGGTTTTGCCTTTGTGGCAACGACAGGGGTTCAGCCGTCGTCGCCGGGCCTGGACGGGCCAGGAGGACGTTTAGCTGTAAAATCATCCCTGGCATCTGAGATGGGTTGTCATCCGGCGGGCTGCTTTCAGTGCGAGGTCCGACGATATTGAAATTAGACAGCCATGATCTCCTCGGCCTGGGCCGTTGCCGTTGTTTCCTCCTTTTCGGCGTTTGCTTAATCACTTGCTGCTCCCCTGACTAACCAACCACTAGGCACCCATCGATGTCTTAATGGGCAGGAGTCTAGTGGTAGAAGGGCGATGGAGTTGCGGGATGGGGATGGGAGCAGAAGAATGGAGCTTTTCCCTGTGGGCAGTGGAGATTGGCCGATAGTAGTCTCTCGAGCTAGAACAGTTAGCTGCTCGGATGGACTGTCAAAAACTGCTGTCGCGGTCTTCTCGAAGCTCAGCGACCTTCCATGCATATATTAAGCCAAGTGATTCCCTAACCTGAACGAGTAAAGTCGCCTGGGTGCACTATGGGCCGTTGTTCGTATTACCTCCGGTAGTACGTAGTTTAACAGTCGTAACTTGTCGGCGTGGCAAGGAAATCTCGAAAGTCGACGACCCCATCCTGTTAGGGCCCAATGCTTCCAAATCATACCGAGCGATAAGTCAGTGAAGACCAAACCTCCTTTTCCGACGGTCAAGCGGTAGGGTGGATTTTGCCATCCCCTCTTCCTTATCATCGTCGAGGATAATGTCGACTTTGCGCCGCTGTCAGTGGCTAATGCGAAATTACCGCACTCCGGGGACTGGGCCGGAATCCGGAAGCTGCACCCACATCAAGTAAGGTGTCTTTCTGCGCAGTGTCGGTAGTGACTAGAGTACGTAGGTAGATTGGTATCATGGCGTGTATCAGCCAAACCATTCTATCTTTAGATCCACCAATGGAGTGAACTAAATCGCTGCGACCGGAGACAGAGGTATGCGTTCGATACGGTAATTTATTTTTATCATCGCTTGATGCTTGCGACTCCTGTTACGGAGTACTCCCGTGACTGTCGATGGGAGAACCAAGACAAGCAACGAGATAGGAAGAAGGGGACCCTGGTACCTGCGCCGTGAAATCTGAAACAGTGGCCACACTGACGAGTCATGTATGTACGAGTATTTGAGCGGGGGGACCGATGAGAGACCTCAGCCAGGTCTACGATCCCTGGCAGCCTTGAGTCGGCGGCGAACTAACTGCGTGGCGGTCAAAGGAAAGGTCAAGGTGCGCAATGCCACTGTGATGCTCATGGCTGGGTGCTTGAACGGGTTAATGATAGTCCTTTGGAGGAAGGCAGAGGAGGTCCGTGTTCTGCGTTTCGCGTTCTGAGTTCTGACAGCTCTGGCTGAGTCCCCTTGCGTTGCCTTTGCTGATACTCGAGTAGGTACCACCACTCACACACAAGACAAGACAAGATAAAGTGACAAGTTGGTTTCGATTGGCTGTTGGACTAAGGGCTGTCATTGTCCGCCAATTGACCCATGACGTGGACAAGTCAAGTCCCGTGGTCGAACTAAACCCGATTGTTGCAAATCATAACAATAACGACGTAGATGAATCATGTGCTATTTGCCTGATCAAGGCGACAGAATTCTGCGGAGTAGTGATACACCAGCAAACACTCTGCCAAGTTCCGCTCCCAATTGATCAGGTCCAATGCAGTCAAGAGACCGACTATTGAGTTGAAATGAGAGGATTGGAGGCTTGCAGATGATGGCAATCAACAGTAACCGAAAGTTCTTTATTGGCAACCGGCCCTATCGCCGACCGACCGAACCCAAAAAGTGGATTCTAGGTGCAATGGATCAAGAACAAAACCAGAAAGGCGACCACGGGGAGAAAAAGTAGATCAGATTGGACTTCTGAAGCAAATCAGAATCGGGGGTTCTATTTTGACAGCTGCATTTCATATGTACCTAAGCCCTGTGTAACCGTCTATCGGACAACAAATAAACGATGTAAGCAAGGGTTGGTTGGCATAACAAGGAATTCCGGCGAGAGTGTCGCTTTTCCCCCTCTCCGGCCATGCAGGCTACAGTTCCCCTCCGCATCGGTTCCTGCAGTAGGCCGCCAGACCTGATCGATCCCACCCGCCATTGAACAAGTCGAATCTCAAAATGTGAGCTAATCCAAGAAGGCCCTTTCTGTCTTTCTCTCTCTTTCTCTCTCTCTCTCTCCCTCTCTTGAAAGGTAAGTACTCAGAGTGAGTGGGTGAGTGATTGACCTCTTTGACAATCCGAGTGCGCACACCGCGCCTGGGAACCGGCTATGTGCTACGTGGCCAAACTCTCAATTTTAGGACATCAGAATTGGAGTTAGCCTATCCTTACGGTGCCAGTACCCTGGGATTTTCGTGCTTTTGACTTGACATCACCTCACACTTTCCCCAGGAAAACCTTCGCCCAACGACGCAGGAGCTATACCTAGCTTTCCTCCACCTCAGGAAATAATCAAACCTCTTGGGTTCAATACTGTCTGCACCATATTCTCGGCGTAGTGTATCCAGCATATGACATGCTATCGGGATCTAGAGCCATCCTATGTCTGCTCATTGATTTTATTGTATGATTATCATCAATGCGAATCACCTAGGAAAGAACATGCCAGCGTGTCTTTTCTCCAGATGCCCAGAAAGGTATCAGATCGGTAGACGACCTATACATTTTTGCCTCAGCTTACGATATGAGTTACCTAGAATGTCACAGGGCTCCGATTGTGTCGCACCCGGGACTTCGGGTGTCTTTTTTTCTGACGGCCGGTGGTTTGTTGTTAGTAGTGAACACTTAAGAGACTGGAGTAGACTGGCAGTACTAGTACCACCCGTAAGGACGGGTAGACTATACCTTAGTAGCACTTATTTTGCACCATGCCATAGGTTAGGCGGTGGGCCCTAGTCGCAACCGTTTCACCAGTGGTGTCGAGAGCTCTAGATGATGCCACAGTACAGTAGTGTTGCTTCTCGAAATTGCTAGTCTCGATGCCGCTAGAATGGACGGCCAAAGGATTGCAAACGTTTTTTTCGTTCATGTCCGCTTATCGACATGGGACCATACGATGTCTGTACTAATTGAGTGGTCTCATTGAGTCCGGAATTACATGCCTGCATCCATGCCGTTGCGCCGGGGCAGTTCGTATCATCGATCGTCGTCATCATCACCACCAACACCACCACCACCGCCGCCATCAGCATCATCCATCTCCTCCAAAACCCCATCAATCATAATCATCAGTCTCCGCCCTCACAGAGGCTGAGACCAAAGGGAAAGTCCAGAGCGACCCAGCGTGAGTTTGGGGGTGTGGGAGAGAACGGGGAGGGGCCGCGGACAACATCTGCACTGACCAAGACAACCCCCAAATCAGCAGCCACGGTCTCTTCATCATAACATCCATCACATCATCTACCCAACCAACCAACTTCGAAGGTCATTTTGCTGATCTTACTGTAAGCGTGAGGCCTCCCAGAGTGAGGGAACATGGGACAACGTTTCCTCGTCATTTATTTCGTTGTTTTTTTTTTTTTTTCCTCTCCTCTTTTCTGTTTCCTTTTGTCTTTTTTTGGGGTACTTTTAATGAAATGCCCCAAATGGCGGACGGGATGCGCAGTGGGGCCGACTAGCTTAGCCGGCGAGTCAATCCCTTCCCTTCACAGGTTGAGGCTATTGGCTTCGAATGCAGCTTCCGATGCACTTGCCTTCTCACCTGGCAGACTTGCAGTCAATTACCTTCGGTTGCTAACTCAAGTCACCATGTCTATGTGTGCGTGTTGTGCGTGTCGTGCGTGTGTGTGTGTGTGTGTGTGTGTGTGTGTGTGTGTGTGTGTGTGTGTGTGTGTGTGTGTGTCTCTCTCTCTATCTATGTCTGTCTTGAGCCCTTTTGACTGCCTGTCTGGCCGGTTTGGCTGACTGAACCGGCCTATTGAAATCTCACTTTTGGTTTTCCTTCCCCGCCCAACAGGCTCTCACTCGCACACCCTCTCCACCACTTTTCAGTTTGCTCCAGCGAGGGCGACTGGCCCGATTGGTTTTCGTGCACCAGGCCAGTGGGACAAACAGGCCGCTGATAAGCCCAGATAGGCCATCCGATGCTGCTGATGCAGGTCTCATTGGTAACGGAACATCCGATCCATGTACTATGTATAACATATCACCCTCAGCATCACGATGAATGCTGTCATTGACGGACAAGTGGTCTCGACAGTAAGCGCGCAGCGTGATTGATGATGTTGGTCTCAGCTGAGCACCTGAGCACCTCGAGTAGACAGTCCATCTTGACTGGCAGAGAGGCAGTGGCAGTGAGAGAGGCAGGGTAGAGGATAAGGGGGGCCATTCGACAGACAACCTTTTGAGGTGCTATTTTGGGAGCGATAATACTGCCTGAGAGTCTCGGACGGACTGCTGTGGCGACTTTCAACCATCGAGACGGGCTTTTCAGCTCGGCCTCAGCCTGTTACCTGTTACCTTACCGGCGAAGTTACAGGATAAATTACACCCGGGACTGTTCCTGTGTGGAAAGCTACTAGGTAAGTATTAACTAGAAGACGGGACTGGACTCTTGACACTTAATGTGTAGACCTCCCTCCTACTTGGGTAAGTTCCAAAAGAGATTGAAGAGACTATGGAACCCGCTTTGCCCCCCCCCGACAGTTGTAGTCTGTACTTTATATGGAGATACTATGTAGTTATGGGGATGTCTATCTAAAACGTGAATAATGAATTGGCCACAAGACAAGACAAACGGAGACCGAGAGGAAGAAGTGGGAAAGCCACATATCTCCATAGTTGGCCGTAGTGTACAGTAAGTACAAGTGAACTAGAGTTACCAAGTTACCAGTTACCACCACTATCCATCCCAGAACTGTCATTTGCCCTACAGTAATGAACTCTCTTTGAAACAGTGTTAAGTGTCACCGAGGGTGATAATTTGTGATGATAATATATCAATCGTTATTATCACCCCATTGTGATGAGTTTCCAACAGTCACAAGCAGTTCCTTTTCTCGCTTCTAAACTTTCCCGTACTTTGCTTGCTTGCCATTGGGACATGAGCATCTCCGCATTTACGCATTTACCCATCCGTGACCGTCAGACATGTGTGCCTGTGTGGGTGTGGGTGTGGTCTGGTGGTAATAAATGGACGGAGGGCCGAGTTTCCATGCACCATTGAAATGGGGCTTGAGGCCGCCAATGTTCCCACTCGTGCTCATGTGCTCCACGCACTTACGCCTCTTTGGGTTCCCCGGCCGAGGTGGTGGGGACGATTTGCTAGTGAGTCGACGCTGGGATTCGCCCTCGCCATCTGACTGTCTCTCGAACTAAGCTCCGATCCAACAGCATCCAGAGTCTCCACCACCCCCCAAAATGAGGAATGAATGGCACAATATTTTAGTATATGTATTGTTGATACCTGTCTTGTATTGATCTCAATATCCGTTCTCCTAGTCCTTCTCCTCCTCCTTCTTCTCGTCCCAGTCTCTTACTATCGTAGATGTCCGCATTGAAGAGGTACGTACAGAGTAGTAGGATGACCGGAGTAATAGTAGTAAGGTACGGCGTAGTGGTACAGTGCAGACTCCGTAGTATCTACATGTACTCTAGTAGTCCGCAGGGTGTTCCACCTCCCGTTGGTTTTGGTCTCCGCTTTCTCAAATTTCTAAACTGAATTGGAACTGAGATGTGCACCGCCGGCGCCAATCTGCTTTCTTTGCCGCCCCAGACTAGAAAGTCTACTCAGCATTGATGGTGCATAAGATGGTAAGAAATAATGACAATCACCGGTTGGAGAAAATAGGATTTCCTATTCCACCTCCTTCCCTCCCCCCCCCCCCTCTTCCCTTCTCCTCGGCCCTCTCTCTCTCTCCGCTTTCCATTGTTCCCCGAAATTTATTCAAATCATCATCCAGAAAGTCTAATATGGAACCGTTCAGAAAATAGAGCAAGAGACACTTAACACACAAAAATTTGGAAAAAGGAAAGAGAGAGAGAGAGAAGAGAAGAGAAAATAAATTGAAATTCAAATTCAATTCTTCTGAATACACTGTCAAAGACATGGTTGAAGACAGCCAAAGCAAAATAACATATGACACAGTACCTGGTCCGGCAGATTTATTAGATGATTTATTAGTCTTATATTACAATTACGACTATTATAGAACTGATTGCTCTCGACTTTCCTACTGGCACCACCACCCTAAAGTAAAGTTCCATGCAGCCCATCTCACCCCAAAAAGGCTCGCCAGGCTAAAAAGTACGGCTCCAGTCCTACTGCTCACTACGTACGGCGCTACTACCTCGTAGCACAAGCAGATCAGTCGCTCTTTTATCCACTGCCCATCCTTCTGGCCGTCTTTTCCTCTTTCCATATCGGCCCTGTCTCTCATTTTCCCCGCGACTGTCCTCCTCGTCCTTCAAATTAATCTTCTTTATTTCTTTCTTTATTTTATTATTATTCTGTTCTTTTATTATTATTTTATTTCATTTTTGCCCTTTTTAGACTCGTCTCGATCCTCATCTGGTCGTCCTCTCTTCTTCCCTTCTTTTTTATCTCTCTAGTCTTAATTCCCCTCCCTCTCGCTCTCTCTTTCATTTGCGTCTTCAGTCTTTCGGTTTCCTTTATCGAGCGCGTTCTAAACCGACTTCATTCTCTGGTTTGGATCGTATCGATTAGAGGTGCCTGTCCTTCCTTCAAATAGACTTGCGATACAAGCATCAGATATAATACCACCACCACCACCACCACCACCACGAACTATCGTTCTTCGCATCAATATCACAGCGCTGTCTCATTCACTCACTCCTTCAAGTGCAAGAGACTATCAACATTCTTTCCAACACTGTCGTCCTTGATATAGACGACTTCTTATCGCCTAGTGGTCCCGACTACAAGACAGAAAGCTTCGCGCAGTCCAACAGTCCGGGTATACTAACCCATTGATATACTTATCCTAATTACATCTAGCAGAGTTGATCAGACTCTACTCGCTTGTGCAACCACAACACTTCACAATCTGTGAGTCTGATCTCCCAATATATGTGTGTTGACGACCAAGGGCTGACTGAAGGATGGTAACCAGCTACACTCACAATGGACGCAACATACACAATGGCGCCGACATCGGTGCAAGGGCAACCGTCCTTTGCATACTACCCAGCTGCCGACCCGCAGCCCAGACAACACTTCACCAGCCACCCTTCAGATATGCAACACTTTTATGGTCAAATGCAACCGTTCTCCCACGCCCAACAACAACAACACCAACACTGTGTGCCGGATCAGTCTCTCTATACCGCTCAGTCTGTCATGAACATGCACCAAATGGCTACGACGAATGCCTTCCGGGGTGCGATGAACATGACGCCTATCGCTTCTCCTCAGCCGTCCCACCTCAAGCCCACCATCGTCGTGCAGCAAGGTTCACCAGCTCTGATGCCTCTGGACACAAGGTTCGTAGGCAACGACTTCTATGCCTTTCCCTCCACCCCGCCGCTCTCCACAGCCGGTAGCTCTATCAGCAGCCCGCCTTCCAGCATCGGATCCCTCCACACGCCAATCAACGAGAGTTTCTTTGCTTTTGAGAAGGTTGAGGGCGTGAAGGAAGGCTGCGAGAGTGACGTTCACGCTGAGATCCTGGCCAATGCCGACTGGACTCGCTCGGATTCGCCTCCCATGACACCTGGTACGTACTAGTTCTTGACTTCCTTCAAAAAGATTCGTTAGCGGCCTACACCACGCGCTGCAAGAGTGCGAAAAGGCATTGGTGGATGGTCAGTAGTCTAGGGCTATTCGGTGAACTAACTCAACTGGTTCTAGTGTTCATCCACCCCCCTGCATACACCGCCTGCCAGACCTCGGAGCTCCTGTCTGCCACTAGCTCTTGCCCATCCCTGTCTCCATCGCCATCCCCTGTTGCGTCGACCCTGATTGTCCAGCCCCAGTCCGCTCTGCCTCTTGAACAGTCCAACTCGGACTTCTGCGACCCTCGTCAACTCACTGTCGAGTCTTCAATCAATGTTGCCGAGTTGCCGCCTTTGCCCACTCTTGCATGTGACGAGGAAGAGTCGAGGGTTGTCTTGGGCGGTGAGGCTGTAACTCTTCCGGTTCACGAGAACCTCTCCCCTGTGTTCTCTTGCTCCTCGGAGGATCCCCTGAGCAGCCTTCCCACCTTTGACAGCTTCTCGGATCTGGACTCTGAAGACGAATTTGTGAACCGCCTGGTTGACTTCCATCCCAGCGGCAACGCTTTCTACCTGGGTGAGAAGCGGCAGCGTGTTGACTCCTACTCCCTTGATGAGGAAGAGTTCTTCAGTGAGCAGAGCTTTGACGAATCAGACGACCAGGATCTGTCCCAGACCAGCCTTCCATTCCTGGGTGGCTCAGATTTCTCCGTCCAAGCTACTGTCAGTGACGCTGCTGAGGAGATGAGAACGAAGAAGCGCAGTAATTCCCGCAAGTCACCCAAGAGAGCTGGCTCCGAGAGCGACGCGGACTCTCTGCCCAAGAAGGCACAGGTTTCCGCTAGTGAGTCGGATTGCACAGCTTCCCAAGGATCTTGCCAGACCCGCCACAACTCGGATGCTAGCATGTCTAGTTGCTCTGATGCACCGACTGCTCCGGTCTCCGTGAACCGTCGTGGTCGCAAGCAGTCGTTGACAGATGATCCTTCCAAGACCTTCGTGTGCACTCTTTGCTCTCGCCGCTTCCGTCGTCAGGAACACTTGAAGCGTCACTACCGCTCCCTGCACACGCAGGACAAGCCTTTTGAGTGCAATGAGTGTGGCAAGAAGTTCTCCCGCAGTGATAACCTGGCCCAGCATGCTCGCACGCATGCTGGCGGATCCCTGGTGATGGGTGTTATCGATACCAGCAGCACATCCTCGCAGTCCCCTTTCGAGGATCACAGCCCCAACACCATGGGTGCGGTTCTCTATGAAGCTGCCAATGCTGCCGCCAACAAGTCGTCGACCAGCGACTCGTCCGATGAGAGCACTATCGAGACGCCATCTGCTGATCGTCGAGCCCCCAAGAAGCGCAAGCGTGACGCGGATGCTTGATTAGGTCGTCGACTTGGTTTCGAAGCCATCATGATGATATGTGACCAGGAGCTCCCCTATATCACTTAATCATATACTATAAATGACCAACCATTCCCATGGTTGGTCCAACTGGGTCTCTTACGGTTTGGCGTCCGGGTTTTGATTCTGGCGGCGACCAGGAAGGTACAGGTGCATGGATTATTTTTATTTTTGAGCGGTCCTTGGAGTCGATTCTCCCGAAATGCGACTTCGAGGCACCAATTTTGGCGAAGCATTAGACCGGCGGCAAAGGAACTTGGGCGCACAACATTTGGGAGTCCACGGTTGGACCAAAACTATAGAGCGCGTGCATGATGACTCTACACTGAGGCACTGGTGATTTTGGGTTGATTTCCTTTCTCTCTCATTCCCCTCTTACTTCTACTCTCTCTGACAAACACAAACATCCTCAACTCGATTGCGAATGGCCGGCTCGGACCACCAGACTTGGTCCAGTCGCTTGTTTTCGTGTACCCTATTCCCTTCTCCCAAACATTCTCCTTTTTCATCTCTTTTCTTCTACATACTTCTCGTTTATTTACCCTTCTGTGTCCACTGTTTCCACCTACCCTGTTTTGTTCTGCTCCTGTGCAGTACTGTGCTGGCCACATGTATACTTTAATATTGATCCCCAATCGTTGCCTCATACCCCTGTGCGCATACCCCCTTTTCTTTCCTTCTCTGTCACTTGTTGCATCTACATTGTGCATAATAACCCCATATCTGCCATTTGTGTGTTGAGCGTGCCATTCGTTCTGCAGCATAGCTTGTGATAATTGAGAATTGTGAATCATCAAGTTCCCATACAGTAGTCGTTTGCTTTCTTGTAGACAGACTGACGTTTGTGGGTGTACTGAGTAGTTCGATGGTCTTGGAAAAACCCGCATTTAGCTTATCTTAGCACTCCGCCTCGGCAGATCTTAAAGTCACCCACTTCACTTTATCCTCCAACAATTTTCTGCTTGGGGAGTGATTGTCGGATCTTGAGTTACCCTTTAGTTTAAGGTCAAGCGAGCATTATTACTAACCAATAGTCTTTCTCTGATGTTCGACCCAGTCGCTCTGCTGCGTGCCTACCTTTATCCCTCGATTAGCGAATACTGTCTGCGGGGTGCCCGAATCCCACCACGGAGAAAAAGAGCTTCGACCCCTCATTAACAGCAGCAGCCTCCATCCAACACACTCTTCCTTGTCGAACACGCATACTACACCAGTCACTATGCCACCTCAATCGCACCTCCAGCCACCATCACCACCATCACCGCCGGCTCCAGGCGCAGGTCTTAATGTGATCGCCCTCATCTCCGGCGGGAAAGACTCTCTCTACTCGCTCCTCCACTGCATCCGCAACGGCCACAGAGTGGTCGCATTAGCGAACCTCCACCCCGCCGCCAATGCGCAGCCAGCAAACACCACCAGCACCGACGCATCACCAGTATCATCATCTACTCCGCTACAACATGTCCCGGAAGAGGAGGAACAAGACCTGGACAGCTTCATGTACCAAACCATCGGCCACAGCATCATCCCCCTCTACGAGACCGCCCTCGGCATCCCGCTCTACCGCCAACCCATCCGCGGCGGCGCCGTCGACACCTCCCGTATCTACCGCTTGCAAGCCGAGGACCAAATGGCGGACTCTCCCGGCCGTCAGGACAGCAACAACAGCAACAACAACAACAACAACAACAACACAAACAACGCCGAGGAACAAGAAGATCAGGAGGAGGCCGACGAAACCGAATCCCTGATCCCGCTGCTGAAACGCATCATGCAGGCTCACCCGGAGGCCAACGCCGTCTCCGCCGGCGCCATCCTCTCGACGTATCAGCGCACCCGCATCGAGAACGTGGCCGCCCGGCTGGGGCTGGTGCCCCTGGCCTGGCTGTGGCAGTATCCCGTGCTGCCGGATCGGCGGGCGACGGAGGCCGGCTTGCTGGAGGATATGGCGGCGGCCGGGTGCGAGGCGCGGATCATCAAGGTTGCGTCGGGCGGGTTGGATGAAGGGTTCCTGTGGGGGGATGTGGCGGCGGCGGATGGGCGGGTGCGAGGGCGGATTGTCAAGGGGATGAGAAGGTTTGCGGACGCGGAGGATATTCGCGGCGCCGTGTTGGGGGAGGGCGGCGAGTATGAGAGTCTGGCGCTGGATGGGCCGGCTTGGTTGTGGAGGTGTCGGATCGAGGTTGCTGGGTGGGAGGCTTGTGTTGGGGATGGTGGCGTGGGGTTTGTGAGGTTGAAGGGAGCGAGGTGTGTGGGTAAGGATGGGGAGGGCGACGGTGAGGGTGATCGGGGCGGTCCGGAGAGTGTGAGACGGCCGGATTTATTGGATGAGGGGTTTGAGGAGGTTTTGGGGTCTGTCTTGGGGGCTGAGGGTGCGTTGGCTGCTACGGGGGACGAGGAGGAGGAGAGGAGCTTGCTTGATGTGGGCTCGAGGGGCTGGAGTGATGGGCTTGATCCGGTTCAGACTACGGATGGGAGGACGTGGGTGATTGCTAATGTCACGGCGCCTGAGGCTGGTTCCGGCGCTGGTGAGCAGATGAAGGCTATTGCTGAGAAGATTCAGACGATTCTGCGCTCCTCCTCGAGCCGTGAGGTTCCTCGGACGACGGCTGATATTGTCTTCACTACGGTGTTGCTTCGCTCCATGTCAGATTTCCCCCTGATGAACTCCATCTACGTCTCGATGTTCAAGAAGCCAAACCCCCCGGCGAGAGCTACGGTCGCCTGTGGTGCTAGCCTCCCAGAAGGCGTGAGTATCATGGTGTCGGCGGTGGTGGACCTGGGTTCGAGGGAGCAGCGGCAAGGCCTTCATGTTCAGTCGCGTTCTTACTGGGCTCCCGCAAATATTGGGCCATACTCGCAGGCCATGTCGGTACCTCTGCAGGGCCCCGAGCAATTAGTGTACATCGCTGGCCAGATTCCTCTCGAGCCGGCCTCGATGGAGATATATGGCCTCGAGGAGACGTGGTTCAAGGGCTTTTCTTCGCGAGCGGTCCTGTCTCTTCAACATCTATGGAGGATTGGTGTGGCTACCAACATCAACTGGTGGTTGGGAGCTGTCGCTTTCCTGACGGGAGCCGATCATATCAGAGAGAGAGCTAAGATAGCTTGGAATTTGTGGGAAACAATGCACCACAATCAAGAAGAGGAAGAGGATGCCGACGACGAGTCGGGTCTGGATGCGTGGGATCTCAAGTATGGTGGACGAGCCCACGAGCAGGTCAAGGGTGTCTCGAAGCCCGGACTACCGCGGTTCGATGTGGTGCAGTCGGAGGGATCTATGATCCCTGCTTTCTTCGCCGTGCAGATAGAAGAACTGCCTCGAGGAAGTGATATTGAGTGGCAGGGTCTCGGTTTCCGATGCGATAAACTCAAAATAACCACTGAAGAACTGGAGTATGGACGTCAGACCGTGGTGACCACTGGCCAGGATTTGGGCTACATCGGCATCGAGGTGGATGCGAAATGGTCTGGGCCTGACTTCGAGTCTTGCCTCCGGTCGATCCTGCAGAACTCCACGCAAGGGTCGAAGAGCCCCCATGTAGTCATATACACGACCCAGCCATTGTCCAATGATCCATCCTGGGGACAAATCGTTCCCTGCAAATCGGCTTGGGGATCGAAGGGTCGGCAGCTGGCCGCGGGGGTTATCGTCCAAAGGCAGAAGCCGTCTGCATAAGAGCCAAGACTCGGAACGAAAGGATCTGTGTGGCTTCACAGTTGCATGCGCATAGCAGTATGATACCATTCACGTCATTTGATAATAAGAACATTGTATATATAGCACCATGAGTGTTGATGCCAGAAAGTTGGCTCCCAGGTGAAGACAACTGTGGCCTCACCTCACTTCACTTCTGCTGTAAGCCGATAGCGATAGGGTCGGATGAGATCATTCGGAACAATCTGATGGGCTGACTGCCGTACCCGATTAGATTCCAAAGCCTTATGACCGGAGGAAGGTGAAAGAAGATACTAGGTAAAAAAAACCCTGGGAAGAAAGGGGTTCAATCCTTTATTACCATCTCCTGATGCACGCCTGACGTGCTGAGTCGGCATGTGATAAGCGAAAAAAACCCGCTCCCGCCTGTTGGTTCCTCCGATCTGATCAGCTCTCGATAACAACTTCCACTCAACCTGTCATCCTTCACTCCTTCTGCGCCCCAACACTTCCCCCACCACCACCACCACCACCACACGCACCATAGATTCAGGGTCAAATCTTTCGGTATGACTACTACCCTTTGAGCGTGCTATATCACACATGTTGCAATGACTAATTTCGATCATACTCTATAGTCCCTCCTTTCTTGAACCCTGTCCTATGTTTATCGACATGACGTACGCGCTCTAAGAACAGAACCGGACGGTCTGACCCAGCAAACACCTATGACCTCTACACAGAGCCAGGAGGAAGATGGGCTACTTCCCAACAAAGATCCTGCATCGGACCCCGAAGCTCACAATAATCTCCGACACTTCTCCCGATCGCCCCATCCTTACACTCGTCCGGGTTCCTCGCTGCCTGTGGACCCCGGCGACCGAGCGAAGCCCTCCCGCTGGCCCCGGACCTCGAGTGACAGCGGCACAGAAGCCGACGATGAGAGTACAGGTCTTTTAAGAGGGTTGCCGGCCCCTCCGCTGCGACCGCGAAAAGGATTGCGTTCGAGCATCCATGGCGCAGGCGAGATCGATCAGTGGCTCCCCATCTTGCGCCCGTGGCCGTCGATAACACGGTCCACCTCGCGGAGTTCGCGGCGGAGTTCTGGAGAGGATGCGGAAGTCGGGCCAGCCGAGCTACGTGAACAGGAATACCGCAGAAAACGGGTTGCCATCCTACAAAGGCTACTGGAAACCGCACTACTGCTCTCAGTGGGGGTTGTTGTCCTGGGACAGGAGAGCGTGAGAGTAGCCGCTTGGGCCTGGAAAAAAGGTGCGCGGACATCTTCCCTGTGTGTGAGAGAGGCCTGGACTCACCTCTTGACTAACCCGGTGACCACTTGCAGAGCTTGCCACCTTTTTGGTCATCGTGATCGGTCTCTACACCGCATATCCTCTGCATCGCGACGGCCGCCCGCGACTTTCTCGCCTGTCCACCTTTGTCGTCCCTTCCGCCTTCGATCCCGCTCCGTTGCTTTACCCCGTATTGATACCCATCTACGTTTCGCTGTCTCTGGCGCATCACAATCCTTCATTGATACTGCCTAATATTCTTCTCGGTCTTTCATCTCTCCCTGTCAAAGTCGTCCCGCTGCGCGAATGGATCCACGGTTATAGTGTTGTCCATTGGCTGGTCACATTGATCCCGATTGTCGTTTCGGAGCATCTGTCGGCAGGTCCTTCATGGCCGAAACCACTAACTCTTCGTGGCCTGGACGCCGAAGTCTTGACTCTTATTTTTCCTTTCCATCAAGCGTTGATACCCACTCTAGATTTCTTGTTGACTACCAGCATCCTTCCCGCAGAGCTGCAGCTTCTAACCACCGCTTTAATCAATCTGTACTTATTTGCAACATCCCCCCAGGCCGAAATCCTCAAGGCGTTGCTATGGCTGGGAGGCATGTGCACCTTCATCGCTTGCCGGGGTGTGCTACGATGGGAGGTTGCCTTGGCTCGAATCCCGACCTGGAAGTTCCGGCGATCCCCTAGTGCTTCGCAGTCGCCTCGCAGCATCTTCAATGCGATCGATCACAAACTCTGCCAAAAGCTCAGCAGAACAGGCTCCTCGGAAGATAATCTTTCTGATAGTGATTCGGCCGATGGGGGTTATGTGCTGGTCTCCCGCAAAACGATGTTCGACTCGCGAGACAAGACGCTGTCCCACGGGCTAAGCATCGGCAAGCACAACAATACGGGCATGGAGGGTACTCGCCGGCGATCCCGTACCGCGCATCGCCGACGACACACTTTTTCGAGCTTCGACGATGTCAAACGAGCGGAGAAAGTTAGGACGACACCGGGAGGTCGCAAAAAGCGATCAATGGCCCCCGGACTAGCCTCCTTCCTATCGCTTACTGTACCTCAAGCACAAGTCCGGAAATGGCTGTATGCCCTGTATGTTTACATCGCCGTTCTGATTATTGTCATGGTGCCCATTCGGTACTATGTCAGTGATCGAGCATTGCAGAATGGGGAGCCCTTTGGGTGGGCATTGGGGTACCTCTTCGGTAATATATCTGGTTTTAGGTTCTGGGTGCTTATGTGGGGCTTGGAGTATTGGATACCTCTTCCAGCTCGTCTGGACAGCGACCCCTCCAATGCATCATGCCCGTTTGGCTGGGTTGAGCATCTGCGGCAAGATACGTTCGGGGAGGCCAATTCGCGCCTCCTGATTGCTGCCTATTGCATCCTGGTACTTGTGACCGGCCTGGCTGTTGTGCTACAACTCAGTCCAATCGCAGAGGTCGACACCCGACGCAAGGTTTTTCACGGGATGATGGTCTCGATGTTCCTTCCGACCATTTATATTGACCCCCTGTTCTGTGCTCTCGCGTTGAGCCTCGCCTTGGCTATCTTCCTGCTCCTCGACTTGTTCCGAGCCTCTCAGCTGCCACCGATCTCCCGACCGCTGACGTATTTCCTGGCGCCCTACGTGGACGGTCGCGATCATCGCGGTCCCGTCATTGTCTCCCATATTTTTCTTCTCATTGGATGCTCGATCCCCTTATGGCTTTCCCTGGCCGATGTTCCTCGGACAGGAGAATATCCATGGGTGGGTTGGGACGTAATGAGTCGCGATGTCAGCATGGTGAGCGGCATTATCTGTGTCGGGATGGGCGACGCGGCGGCCTCCCTCATCGGTCGCCGGTTCGGCCGGCGGAAATGGTTCTGGGGCGGGGGGAAATCGTTGGAGGGCAGCGTGGCATTTGCAGTCGCTGTAACCAGCGGGCTGATTGTTGCACGAACCTGGCTTACCCTGGGCCAATGGTCCACGGACGGAAGTGACGGGACGAATCTCATATACCCCTGGCTCCTGATGGTGTCCAAAGCCATTCTCGCAGCCGGCGGGACAAGCGCAACCGAAGCTATTCTGACCGGGTGCAATGACAATGTCGTTGTACCGGTTGTGCTGTGGCTGTTAGTGAGAGGGCTTGGTATTTAATGCGGTTGACTTTCGGATCTAGTAACGATTACAGCATGCTTTGGTGGAGCGCTTCTGGTGATGTCTGCTTTGCTATATACCCCATAAGACGAAGCGCTGCAAGTTTGGGTGGATTCGTTGTGGTTTGCCCCCCTGCTTTCAACTTTCTCTTTTCAATTTCTATTTTCTACGATTACCTTGTGTGTCATCCCTTATTCAATTAATCATCGCGAGCGAATGGATAGAATTATCAGCCTGATGGTGATGACGTGGAAGACTGTCCTTGCTGGTCATGGCGTGCTCTGCTTGTGAATACCTTAACCAACCCATCATGCGCCAACACTATAGAAGGTAGGTAGATAGGTAGCCTCGAGTGAGTGCCGAAGGCAAACCCTCCCCACAATCAGGCAGCACCCTAGGAAGATTCATTCGCTGCATGCATGAAGGTCTGAGAGAAACGGCTTCGTACCTGAATCGTACTTTGTTGATGTCCACTTTGATTAGCCTAGCTAGCCTAGTCAGTGGTCACTCTAGCTTGAGAAAGCTAGGAAGACTCGTCCGGCAAGCTCAGGGACGTGCTGTGCGCCGGGCGGGTTTGAGCTGTGTCGATCGCCACCGACTGAGCGTCCCTACTGTCCCTACTATGACCAGACAGGTTTAGCGGGGGATCAGCCAGCAAGATCAGGCAGCGGGTAGAGTTTTGTTGGGTGGACAAGGCTTTTTGCCCTTTTGCCCCATCTATAATAATAGAGTAGCTTGTCAACCCGCCTACGATCCCGGGTTCCTTGAAGGGAGGAGGGAGGAGAGAGGGGGCTCTCGCGGCAAGTGGCAAGGTCGGATGGGCACTGCAACTGGGCTCTCCGGGGGTCTTTGTTGGTAAGCAGCCGCGTCCGGAGAAGGTAGAGGAGGCGGGGAGAAGAGGAGGGGGAAAAAAGAGAGACAAGAGGATTGAGTCATTTGATGCGCCATTCATTCGTCTTATTAGGCGAGTCCGGACTAGCTTGGTGGGTGATTTGCTTGATTTTAGGTTGAGGGAAACATCGGGTGTCACTGACACTGACCCAGAAAAGTACCTTGAGTAACAAGTACCAACTTAACAAGTAACTTGATTTTTTGTTTAGGGAGAGAAAAAGTGACGGGAAAAGTGGTTGAGTCACCAGATGAGAACCCGTCAAATTAGTTACCAGGTGTACCAGGTAAGTTATGGTAAAGATGACTCGACTTAACTGGGTTTCGGCTGATCATTTGGTCTGGGTGCTGATGATGTTGATGGCTGATGATACAGCAAGTGGCTGAGTCGGAGGGAGTAATTGTATGGGGACATAGACTATCACATCATAAGTTGATCATTAACTGACGAAAGTGCTCATGTCGCCTATTTCACTGGTATGGATGGACATCTGCATTTGCACGGTACAGTAGGTACAGATCTACTTCAGTATGAGTATGTGGCTCCCCCCGATGGAGAGAAAAGTGATGATTGCATCAATCAATCCATGTCTCGAGGACGGATACTTTCCCCAGGCAATCCACTCGTTATCGCCTGTCCCCGGATTCATCCTGTTCCGGCCGCGTCTTATCTCTCCGTCTTGCCTTTCTCAGGGCTGTCAGGGCTGCAGTGGGAGATAGCAGGAACCTAAGTTTCAATGAACTGTAGGGTAGTACTGTACTGTACATCTCCCCCTTCATAGAAGCATAATGCAGTCAACCTTGGTATCTCGATGATTTCTCAGTCTGTAGTACATCTTCAGTTATGTATTGTATGTCTCCCGAAATGAATCACTAACTTATCCAGGACGAGTAGGTAAGGTATCTAGTAAGGGTGATGACGACTGGGAAGTACTACGCCTAGTAGGTAATGTGGAGATTGGCACTGGGTGGCCATTGGCCGGGACATCTATTCGAGGACATGCCGCCCTCCTGACCGCCTTTGTTCTTTTCCGAAGGTCATTCATGATCTTATCGGCGGTCACGCTCCTCAGTCCAGTCCAGTCCAGTCCAGTCCCTCTCTCTCCCTCCCTTCAGGCTCTGAGCTGAGTGACTTTCTCTATTCCTACCTACTCAATACAACAATTCTTGCATGTCCCACGGGTCCAGCTGCTGTTCCCGCCTTTCCACCTTCCCCCATCAATCACATCATTCTCTCTTTACTACTACTACTCTCCTTCTACCTTTCCTCCCCCCCCCTTCTTCTTCCCATTCTTCAGTCATCGCTCCTCCATCCCTTGTCGTTGTGAGTGACTTTGAAACTTATCTACAAACCTAGTCTCTCTTCTCGTTCTTTCTTCTTTTCCCATCCTGCAAGCCACGGTCTTGTTTGCTATCAGTCCTTCGGTTACTTCCACGCCTCGATCTACACGACATACTTCGTCTGCCGAAATTAGTATACGTCTATCAGCACTGCAGCAACAGCTTAGGCCACACCTCCACCTCCACACCCCCCCTGTAGCTGTCGCCTCCATCCTATCATACCCACCCCCGTCTGTCCGCCTCACCGCTCTCCTGCCTCCTACAGCGCCGACGTCTACTCTCGACCTATCTACTACCACTAAGTCGGTCCCCCCTACACCCAGACCCTATCTAAAGGTAGAACGACGCCTACCTATTCCTTGTCTCGTCGCCTGCGCTCGCCTGCGCTCGCCTGCCGCCCTTGCCCAGCGCTTCTTCACTACTTCCACCACTGCCTCCGCGGTCCACCTTATCCTTCAGCCATATCTATTGCTCTCCCCGTCTTTTCTCTGTCTAACTATTCTCTTATCGCCAACATTCCTCAACCGCTTGCCACTCCTCTGATGGGCCCCATCCATCATTCACCGTCGTCATTCTTCCTGTTGAGGTAGTTGTTATTGGTTAACGGGGCGTCGCTGGGGTTTTGTACACACATTATCTGCGCCCTGTCGCGATCATGGCATCAACGGGTCATTCGAGGAGGACGAGAGACTCCTCACACGCTGAGATGCCCATCGGCCGCTACACGCGGCTGGACGAGATCGGCCGAGGCAGCTTTGCCACTGTCTACCAAGGTGTTCATACGGTATGTTTACTATGTCGCTACCCGAAATCGCCCTTGGCGGAAGAGGCTGGATCGTTCATCGGCGGTCAAGCCGAAGCTCTGGAGGCTCTTGCTAATCAAGTGTCTTCTGGTAGAAAACCCGCACCTTTGTGGCGATAAAGTCCGTCAACCTGTCCAAGCTGAACAAGAAGCTGAGGGAGAATCTGTCGTCAGAGATCCATATTCTCAAGGGCTTATACCATCCTCATATTGTGGCCCTGATCGACTGTCATGAGACGACGTCTCACATCCATCTGGTGATGGAGTACTGTGCTCTAGGTGATCTATCTTTGTTTATCAAGCGACGAGATACCTTAGGCGAACACCGGTATACGCGAGAAATGATCTCAAAGTATCCGAATCCTCGAGGTGGCGCTTTGAACGAGGTCGTCACTCGTCATTTCCTCAAGCAGTTGTCGAGCGCTCTGAAATTCCTCCGGGATCGAAATCTCATCCATCGTGACATCAAACCACAAAACCTGCTCCTTTGTCCATCACCGTCATCGTACCGCTCGGGTGCCACCCAGGTTGTACCATTCAAGGGCAGCGAAGATTCGTTCAACCCTACGACGGGGCTCGAATCGCTGCCCATGCTCAAGATCGCTGATTTCGGTTTCGCGCGGTCCCTTCCAGCGACGTCGCTTGCGGAAACCTTGTGTGGCTCACCTCTTTACATGGCTCCTGAGATTCTCCGGTATGAGAAATATGACGCCAAGGCTGATCTCTGGTCGGTGGGCACGGTGTTGTACGAAATGGTCGTTGGGAAAGCACCCTTCCGGGCTTCGAATCATGTCGAGCTGCTTCGGAAGATAGAGAAGGGTGATGACAAGATCAAGTTTCCCGAGGAGAACCCTGCTTCTGATGAGATAAAGGCACTGATCAGAGCGTTGTTGAAACGCAATCCGGTAGAGAGACTGAATTTTGCCGATTTCTTTGAGAACGGCATCATCACAGGTCCAATTCCTGGTTTGATAGCCGATGATGCGTCCTCGCCATATCGACGTTCGACCGTTGGCGCAACTGCTGCCGAATCAGCGCCTGTACCAGAACCCCGGCCCGAGATTGTTCCTGTAACAGCACCGCCCCGTCAGAAAGAGGTGCCGTATCCTAACGACCGTGTGGAACCTTCCACGTATCCGGTTGCCCGACGCTCGATTGCACCGACTTCGCGTCCCGGTACGCCGAGCACGCCTATGCGTAGGACTGGCAGTGCAGATAGACCTTTGTCTATTGCCAAGGGTTCTGCAGCAACGACGGGTAATCCGGTGCCAGAAGTAGATCCTCAGGCTCCTCTCCGCCAGGAGCCGAACGAAGGTGGCGCAGCAACTACGCTGGTCGAGCGTCAGCGGATCCGCACTGCTCCGTCTGGAGTTCCGCAGGTGGACAGGTCTGCGGAAAAGGCAAAAGAAGAGCGCGAGCGCGAGCGCGCAGCACAAGAAGTAGCATTTGAGCGAGATTACGTGGTCGTGGAGAAGCGGGCAGTGGAGGTTAATGCTTTTGCCGATGAAATGGCACATAGTCCGCGAATCCAAGGGGGCTTCTCTCGGCCTGGCCAGGGAGGCGTGCTCTCACGACGCCCAGCAACAATGCAGGGCGTACCGACAACTGCAAATACGTCACCCCACGCGTCTCCCAGCAAAGCCATGCAAATGATCTCCGGGCGGCCTCGTGCTGATTCAGCGCACATTCGCCAGAACTCTTATGAGCGGCGATACGGACAGAGCCCGACATCCGCCACGTCGGCCATATCCAAAGCCCTCAATATGGCCAGCGGCCGCCTGTTTGGGATGGGATTTTCACCACCCTTGACAATAACAAAGGGCGGGCGCTCCCCGCCGTTGGCTTATAACCCTTTTCCAGCCTATCCCAACCCTCAAACTAGCTTGATTGTCCTCGGAGACAGCACCAAGACGAATGTGGCGTTGGATGAAGATAGCAAGATTGTTCAAGAGCTCGAGGAGTGTGCCACTCGCAGTGATGTTGTCTATGGATTTGCCGAAGTAAAATACAAGCAACTCATTCCCCTGGCTCCTTCTGTTCAGACTGACAATCCTGGAACCACGAATCTGCCTGGCCAGCCAGAGACACCAGATCCCACTGACAGCGGACTAACGGCCGACGCGATTGTGACACTGTCAGAAGAAGCGTTGGTCCTCTACGTCAAAGCGCTCTCCTTGCTGGCAAAATCTATGGATATTGCAAGCGCTTGGTGGAGTCGCAAGACTCGGGCCGAAGCGTTCGGCGAGTCGGCGGGCAGCAAGGGAGATGCCACCGGCGCACTCGTCAGCAACCGGATCAACAACATCGTGCAGTGGGTGCGCAATCGGTTCAACGAGGTGCTAGAGAAAGCCGAATTTGTTCGCCTCAAGTTGATTGAAGGACAGAAACAATTGCCGCTTGACCATCCGAGTCACCCCAGTAACTATTCGGTCGGGTCCTCTCTGGGTTCGAATACATCTGGAGATGTTGTTGTCAGCTCGGGGGTGACGGCCGAGAAGTTGATGTATGACCGCGCCCTAGAAATGAGTCGCGCGGCAGCAATCAATGAACTCACGGGAGAGGACCTCGCCGGGTGTGAGATTGCTTATGTTACGGCAATCCGGATGTTGGAGGCGGTTCTGGACGAGGATGAAGGGTCTCGGGCCGGTCACAGTAGCGGCAGCAAAGCCGAAAGTCGGAGGAACAGCGAACGAATCATGCTAGATGGAGTCCAAGCGGAGGATCGACAAGTGGTTATCAAATGTAGGTCCCCTTATCTCTTCCTTGGAGATTCTAGAAGTTTTCCAGAATTCCACTAATGTGCCACAGTGGTGTCCAGCATCCGGGGCCGATTGGCATCCCTCCGCAAGAAATTGGCCATGATCTCCAAACGGCACACAATCACTCCTCCTTCGAGCGGCCCGAGCAAGTTGGCTCCCACCACGTTCCCACCACCTGTTGCACATGCCATTGGAGCCACGCCGCCTAAATAGACTCCCGAACATTGGTCTTTTCCTTCTTCGAGCATGCTGGAACATGCTCTTGAATTTCCCCGGGTGTCTTGCGCATGCTCGAGTCGCCGGTTTTCCTCGATAGGTGAATTCACCTGGAACTGATGCATTTTTCACCTTCCTTCATCACAGTTCGTGAGTAATGGTTTACATTTTCCGGTATTGTTTCCTTGACCACTTTTTCTTTTACCTCATCTGCTTCTTCATATCGGGTTGGGTTCTTGATATACGCGTTACTGCGACCATACGGAGTTCTGCGCTTTAATTTACTTTTCCTCGGAGTTTTGCACAGTTTTTGTTAGGCGTTCCGACTGGGAGAGGTACACACACAAATTGCCACACACACACACACATACACATGCCACCACCTCATTTGGATATGATATGACGATGTTATTTTGGGATCTTGGAGTCTGGGTGGAATTGGAGGATGAATCTTCTAGAAGCAGATACGGACTGCCAGTCAGACGAAGCTGTACTGTACATACATATAATCAGAGGAACTTTATCTCTATCTCTATTTCCTCTTTTCCTTTGGATTTTTTTCCCCTCTACATTCTTGATTTGTTCTTCCGGATCATAATCGATACTGATAAGAAGGATAGTGGTTGTCTTGGCTCACGGTGAGTCCCGCCTGGAACCTGGATTGTCTCAAAATGGTGCAAAACCTTACCTAACTTTAACTCATCATCGCAGGGGGACAATGGCGTGCTCAATTTAGGTGTGTCATAAGATGGGCTCCAAGAGGCCTAGAGACTAGAGTAGGCCCAGGGGTGGAGCGTTTTTCACCCACCGCGGGTTCCGCCCGTCAGCAAACTTTTCATTGCCCTGGCGGCCCTGCCAGTTTTGCCTCAAGGCAAGACACCAAGACATGATCCATCATGATTCATCCAACAGTTCCAACTACTTCTCGTACTAGGCTAAGGCCCGCTGGACGAACGGCGGAGGTCCGCCAACCACATGGCTTCGCCCGCCCTGCATGAAAATTATTCTTTCCCCCCATCTTGACGTCTTTTTCCCTCCTCTCTTCAATCGGCACTCTTCTTCTTGTCGTTGTCACTGCTGTCACTGCTGTCACTGCTGTCACTGTTGTCATACATTCTCGTCTTGTTTGATGTCGGATTTTTGATTTATCTTAGTCACTCTATACTTCCGCCTCCCACTCGATTCGTTCGCTGCGACTGGTATACTAGCTTGGTGCTGTGTCTGGACCAAGGATATAGATTCCAGTCGCGCTTGCATCTAAACTTTTCTTCTTTCCATTCCGTTGACCACTGGTGTCTTGTCTCAATCTGCTCAGACAATCCTGTCGACGCCTGACCGTTCGGAGTTGCTGCTGGTTTGGTCGCCTTCGATTGCATCAAATTTAGTCGCAGCACACCATCCCATCTTACGGTCTCGTGCCTCCGTCGGTAACCGCCTTCTCTCCGGCTGCTGTCACTTGTCTCCCCACGCTATATAGCCTGCACCCACTTCGGGGCCTCATCAGTACAGCTAGACACTAGTTTTCAAGTTTTTTTCTTGATTCCAGATCACCGTCGCAATGGGTGAAATCGAGCCTGAGTCTGGCTACAAGGTGCCTCTTGCCGGCGGCAAGCCCGTCGAAGATGGTCTTCGCAGAACTGATGGTGTCTCTGGACTGTGTATGATGGTCCCCTGCTCAGGCAGCTATCCCAAGGCATGTACTGGTTCTAACTGATGGCTCACAGACGAGGGAAATGTCTTCGAGGCCACTCCTGATGACCGCCGTCAGATCGGTGTGGTCAGTGCCTCCTTCCTGATTTTCAACCGCGTCATCGGCACTGGTATCTTTGCCACCCCCAGCACCATTCTCTCTTTGGCCGGCAGTGTCGGTCTGTCCCTCATCATGTGGGTCGTCGGCACTTTGATTGCCATGGCCGGTACGGCCGTCTATCTCGAATGGGGTACCGCTATTCCCAAGTGAGTTGTTTTCCCAAAAGCAAGGTTGCCTTGACATGCTGACAGGGCGAAGAAACGGTGGAGAGAAAAACTATCTCGAATATGTCTTCACCAAGCCGAAGTTTTTAGTAACGGCCATGTACGCGGCTTACGCCGTCCTGTTGGGTTGGGCTGCGAGTAACAGTATCGTCTTTGGCGAGTACATCCTCAATGCTGCCGACGTTGAGGTCGGACGATGGAATCAGCGTGGAATTGGCTTGGCGTGCATCACGGTCGCCTTCTTGATACACTCCTTTGCAGTCAAATGGGGCCTCATGCTTCAGAACGCGCTGGGTGTCGTCAAGCTAGTCATCATCGTCTTTGTTGTCGTTACCGGCTGGGTGGCTCTTGCTGGCCACGTCAAGATCGACAACCCTCCCCACAACTTCACGAACGCTTTCGAGGGTACCACCGACACCGGGTACGGCATCGTCATGGCCCTATACAATGTTATCTGGTCCTTTATCGGTTATTCCAACGCCAACTATGTGAGTTACCAGGATGTTCCTCTCTGTGGACTGGCTGCTAACCTTCCCAGGCCTTGAGCGAGACCAAGAACCCCACACGTACTCTGAAGATTGCAGCCCCGATTGCTATCTGCTCCGTCGGAATCCTGTACATGCTGTGCAATATCGCATACTTCGCTGCGGTGCCTAGGGAACAGTTCTTGTCTTCGGGTCAGACTGTTGCCGCCGCTTTCTTCGGGAACATGTTTGGTTCACGGGCCGAGAAGGTCATGTCCGTCTTTGTGGCCTTGTCAGCTTTTGGAAATGTCTTGTCGGTGATTTTCTCTCAGGGACGAAGTAAGTCATCCATATTTGAATTGGCGAAGAAATGATACTAAGACTGTTTACAGTTGTTCAGGCTCTGGGTCGTGAGGGAGTTCTGCCCTTGTCGAAGTTCTGGGCCAGCAACCGGCCGTTCAACTCGCCGGCTACTGGTCTCTTCGAGCACTGGGTTGTCTCCATCATCATCATGTTGGCGCCTCCTCCCGGAGACGCTTATAACTTCTTGGTCAAGTGAGTCTCTGCAAAACTGTTCTGGATTTGAGCTTCGATACTAACCTGGCCTTTCTCCAGCCTGATCACGTATCCCTTGTCGCTTGTCAACGTGTTCGTGTCTGCTGGTCTGATTTACATCTATCTGACCAAGTCGAAGAAGTTCCCTGACTGGGCCCCTGGTATCCGCGCCACGCTGCCGGTCACTGTCTTCTTCTTTCTGTCGAACGTCTTCTTGGTGGTTGCCCCGTATATTCCTCCCAGCGCGGGCCAGAGTGTGTACAAGAGCCTACCGTACTACCTGCATTGCGTGGTGGCGCTGGGTATCTTCGCGCTTGGAGCCATCTACTACGTGGTGTGGGCGATTTTGATGCCCCGCTTTGGAGGTTATATCCTAGTCAAGGAGTCAGTGATTGACGCCGATGGCTGGTCCAGAAGCGTGTTCACCAAGATGCCCATGAACCAGGCAGCCCAGCCGTCCGAGCAGCAGCAGCAGCAGCGATAGACGCGCACGTGTCTGCCTGGATCTGAAAGTTTGGGTTTGAACGGCAACCGGACTCCGATTGTGGGGACACTTCCTTTGTTGCCTAATGCTTTATGAGGAACGATTCAACATCATGGCCGCTTATGGCATAATCATAATATTTAACATTACCATCGCATACATGCGGAGTTTGATTTTCAAATGGACGGGATTATTTTCTGATTTTCATTTTGGGATGGATGCAGCCAACATGGTTCGGGGCACTTTTGGGGTTTCATTCAACAGTCAGTTCTTGTATTATTAGATCCATTTGGGAGATACCATTGCTATGGTGGCGTTGCGCTACCTTAATCCGAGTGAGACAAAGGCTTTTGTTTTATGATATCTGGTCCGATTATGATTCGAGGACTGAAGGCTTAGAATTTTATGACATGAAAGAAATGGCTAAGCTAAAGTGATTAATGTCCCAGACCTCTATGGAAGCCCATTCACGGGAAGGGCACGACTACGCGTGACCCAAATCATGAACCCCTCAAACTGGCTGGAGCACCGTCTGGCAAAGCACCGCTGGCCCCAGAGGGACGGCGGAACCGCCATATACCATACGAGAATTTGAGGCATACGGCGGTAGTTGGCTTGCGTAAAATGAATAATGAGGAGAGGGAAAGCGGCGCGAGGAAGAGGTGGTGGGGAGTTAAATAGGAGATTTGGTCGGACTCATGTGATGCGGAGAAGCCCTGACAAGCTCCAAGCCCTGAAGACCGACCGCTTGCGGACTAGTCATCCCGTGACCCGTAACGGTACGGTAATAGAGCGGTAATGATACCGAAGCTCATACAGCTCATACAGCTCATACGAGTCTCACCGCCTGCTTATCTGGACGAGAAATTCTTCCTCGTCGCCTTCAAGCTTTGGGTGAAAGAGATTCGAAGGGATTGTTCTCCATGAGCCTGCTGAAATGACAATTGCGCTTGTTTGAGTTCGTTCCATTCAGCTGTCACTTTCCTCATTCGTTGCCTGCCTGGCTCTGCCTCGGTTGAGCTTCTCCAATCCCAATTCTAGCTATCTTATCACTCACTGTATTCCATTTCCACCTCCCATTCGGAATCAAAAGATGCGTCGCTTTACCTCAGCCCGACGGTTACCGCTCCTTCGCCGGAGCTCCGCCAGCATCAGACCTTCCTATGCGCTCTGCCCCTCCCCCACCTCTTCTTCCTCCTCTACTCTCCCCACTCATTCACACTCTATATCTTCTCTCTCATCCCTCGCTTCTGCTTCTGCTTCTTCCTCCTCATCATCATCTTCTTCTCCTCTCTCCTCCCTCTCTGCCTCCACTTCTTCCCCTCCTGTCCTTCGTCGTTCCCCTCTTCGCTCCACTACTCTTCCCAAGCTCCAAAAGCGTTATTGCTCTTGTCGCAGGATGTGCGGTACACGTCGTGGAGAAGTGTCGGGCTCGACCAACATCACCCACGGTCGTGAGGTCCTGCCCACCAACGTCAAGCCCCTTCACTATGACTTGACTCTCGAGCCCAACTTTGAGGCTTTTACCTATGACGGAACTGTCATCGTCGAGTATGTGCTCCTTCACCGTCCCGACTGCTCCTGTGAGCTAGCTGCAGCTTCAACTGACATTCTCTTGTAGCCTCGAGGTCACCGAAGATACCAATTCCATCTCCCTCAACTCCAACGAGATCAAGATTCACAATGCCGTTGTTTCTGCTCAGGGCTCTGTCGTGGCCTCCCAGCCCGAGGTCTCCATCAACCAAGACACCCAGGTCGCCACTGTCAAGTTCTCCGAGACTATCCCCGCTGGCTCCTCGGCCCAGCTGAAGCTGACCTTCACCGGCGAGCTCAATGATAACATGGCCGGTTTCTACCGCTCCTCATACAAGACCTCCGATGGTGAAACCAAGTACATTGCTACAACTCAGATGGAACCTACCGATGCCCGTCGGGCCTTCCCCTGCTTTGACGAGCCCGCTCTCAAGGCCAAGTTCACTATCACTCTGGTCGCTGACAAGAGCATGGCCTGCTTGAGCAACATGGATGTTGCTTCTGAGACCGAGGTTGACGGCGGCAAGAAGGCGGTCAAGTTCAACACCTCTCCCCTCATGTCCACCTACCTCGTCGCTTTCATTGTCGGCCACCTCAAGTACATCGAGACCAATGCCTTCCGCATCCCTATCCGCGTCTATGCCACCCCGGATCAGGACATTGAGCACGGTCGCTTCTCGCTTGACCTGGCTGCTCGCACCCTGGCCTTCTATGAGAAGGCCTTCGACAGTGAATTCCCCCTACCCAAGATGGACATGGTGGCCATTCCTGACTTTAGCGCCGGTGCTATGGAGAACTGGGGTCTGATCACCTACCGTATTGTCGATGTTCTCTTGGATGAGAAGACGAGCGGTGCTGCCCGCAAGGAGCGCATCGCGGAGACCGTTCAGCACGAGCTGGCTCACCAGTGGTTCGGAAACTTGGTCACCATGGACTTTTGGGATGGTCTGTGGCTCAACGAGGGCTTTGCTACCTGGATGTCCTGGTACTCTTGCAACGCTTTCTATCCTGAGTGGAAGGTCTGGCAGACTTACGTCATCGACAATTTGCAGAGCGCCCTGTCCTTGGACTCGCTCCGCAGCAGTCACCCCATTGAGGTGCCTGTGAAGCGTGCCGACGAGATCAACCAGATCTTCGATGCCATCTCTTACTCCAAGGGCTCGTCCGTTCTGCGCATGATCTCCAAGTACATGGGTGAGGACGTGTTCCTGCAGGGTGTCCGTAACTACATCAAGAAGCACGCCTATGGCAACACCCAGACGGGTGACCTGTGGGCTGCTCTCGCCGATGCTAGTGGCAAGCCCGTTGAGCAGGTGATGGACATCTGGACCAAGAACGTGGGATTCCCCGTTGTCACTGTCTCTGAGGATGCCAAGACCTCATCCATCAAGGTCAAGCAGAACCGCTTCCTGCGAACGGGCGATGTCCGCCCTGAGGAGGATACCACGCTCTACCCAGTCATCCTGGGTCTGCGGACCAAGCAGGGTCTCGATGAAGATACCATGCTGAGCGAGCGGGAAGGCGAATTCAAGGTTCCCGATTTGGACTTCTTCAAGCTCAACGCTGATCACTCCGCCATCTATCGCACCTCCTACACCCCCGAGCGTCTCACTAAGCTGGGACAGGCTGCTAAGAATGGCCTCCTCACCGTCGAAGACCGTGCTGGTATGATCGCCGACGCGGGTGCTCTCGCGGCGTCTGGCTTCCAGAGCACTTCCGGACTCCTGTCCCTTCTGAAGGGATTCGACAGCGAGTCGGAATTCGTTGTGTGGAACGAGATTCTGACCCGTATCGGTGCTCTCCGGGCCGCTTGGTTGTTTGAGGATGCTTCCAGCAAGGATGCCCTGAAGGCCTTCCAGCGGTCTTTGGTCAGCGAGAAGGCCCATGAGCTTGGATGGGACTTCTCCGACAAGGACGGACACATCCTGCAGCAGTTCAAGGCATTGATGTTCGGCAGTGCCGGCTCGGCTGAGGATCCGGTCGTCGTCAAGGCGGCCCACGATATGTTCGAGCGGTTCGCTGCCGGCGATGCCAATGCCATTCACCCCAACATCCGCGGCAGCGTGTTCAGCATCGTGCTGAAGAAGGGCGGTGAGAAGGAGTACAACATTGTGTTGGACCGGTTCCGCAATGCCCCGACTTCGGACGAGAAGACCACCGCCCTCCGCTGCTTGGGTGCCGCCGAGGACCCGGCTTTGATCAAGCGCACCCTGGAATTGGCCAGTGGCGACGAGGTCAAGAACCAGGACATCTACATGCCCCTGAGCGGCCTGCGCAGCCACACCAATGGTATCGAGGCCCGCTGGACCTGGTTGACCACCAACTGGGATGCCATCTTCAAGCGCCTGCCCCCGTCGCTGGGTATGCTCGGCACTGTTATTCAGCTCAGCACCGCCAGCTTCTGCACGGAGGCCCAGTTGAAGGAGGTTGAGACCTTCTTCAAGAGCAAGGACACCAAGGTAATTTCCTTCTCCCCGGCTTTGCTATAACTAGTCACATGACACTAACATTGGTGATTAGGGATTCGACCGTGCCGTCGAGCAGAGTCTGGATGCCATTCGTGCCAAGGTCAACTGGGTCAACCGTGACCGCGCCGACGTTGGTTCCTGGTTGAAGACCAACGGCTATTCCCAGGGCGGCAAGCTATAAGCGACCACTTGGCTCGCATTCGTGTTGACGATCGCTAGGATCAGGACACTCAAGGTCGCGCGAGGCCTAAATACATCCCCACACCCTCACATTTTTGTAGAATATTTTCTTTTGGGCAGATAGTACATTGATTTGGTCTCCCCCGGGGGCCACGAAAGATACCAAATATGACAGCACTCTTCTCTGAACTATGCATGGCATGCCATGATCCCTTCTCGCGAATCTAATTACGACAGAAACGGAGGCAGCGGTCAAACTAAACATTCCTCAAGTGACATTTGTCGTCGGGCTGGTGAGATAAGTCACGTGACTTACAGCCACCGCAGCCCCTTAATCACCTCGGTGTATGTAGTCTGAAGGAAGGGCAAATACTTTACGCTGCTCGAGCTTCATCTCCGCTCGTTGTCGACCAGATGGAAGGGAAGAAGGTATGTATTCCAATGTATAGAATATTTCCAAGTATGTGCAACCGTGAGCAGAATCGCGGAAAAAAAGATACAGTGGCAGCGAGCGTAATCAGACTGGGAACACCTCAAGCATGAGCCAGATTATAGACACATATAGAGAGATTGTGAAGAATGACAAAGAAGAGATGGGTATACAGTTTGGGTACATGCGTACGAAATGCGAAGGAGAGAACGGGTGTTGCGTAGTCAAAATCCTTACCAGACATAATCCCAGAGGCGATCCAGCCAGTCTGGAACCTCAAATCCAAGCACGGTATGCTTGGGCCGCCGGTACCACGGCCACAGCCATGACCAGGAAGAGGACTGGGGACGCGAGGAGATCCAGGGGAACGACCACTGGAGTCTGTCGCCCTGGCCCTGATTCTTGATGGCCTGAACGATGCGGTTGAAGACCCGACCGCGCTGTTGGAGTTGGCGAGAGCGTTTCGCGGTCCTCCAATCCAGCTGTTCGGTTGTGTCTAGACACCAGACCACGATATCGCCCTGACGACGCCAGTCGTCGTGCCAATCGGTATTGTGAGTGCGCCAGCATTCGCCGTAAGAAGAACCACGGAGCAGTTTCTTGAGCGTGGGTTCCATTTGGGCGAAGAAGATGAGGTAGTCCGGCCAGTTGTGCTTGGGGGTAGCCTCGGATCGTAGAGATGATCGGGACCGTTCCAAGTGGGACTGGTAGCTTGGTCGCCGGGGAAAGTAGCTCAATCCGCCGGCCATGTTGGCACGCAGGAATCCGGAGGGATCGTCATAGAACTGATCGGCTTCGTCACGATACTCCGCCTTTTCGGTAGCATTCATTCCAATGGGAGGCTCGCAAGAAAGCGCCCAGGCATCGATGGAGGGATAAACCATATGAGAACGCCACGGGGTGCTGTGGCATGGCATGAGGAAACCGGCAATAATGCCGGGCTCATTGATGTTACTCAGGTTCTTGGAACCATGGACTCGCCGTTGGTCTCTCAGGTATGAAAACACAGCATTCGGCCCAGACGCATGATAGACTGTGGTGTAGAGCCCAATGACAACGTTGCACAACACAAGAAACACTAAAAGCAGTCGGCGAGGAATGTGCCTGCCAACCGACTGAGTCACGGCAAGGCCAAAGAAGTCCACTAAGACTGGAGAGGTCAAAACATGTAGCGCTGGCAGCAATGGATAGATGAACCGCACTTCCTTGTGGGAAATCAATGAGAGCACAAGCGGCATGGAAAGGCACACGTAAGTCAGTTGAGTTTGCAGTTGAGTCTGCGTTTCAACTTGGAGGTCATGGCTAGCGGCTGCCTGCGAGCGTGCCCAAACACGATACAGGCCCACAAAGGTGAACGGGAGCGCAGTTGTCAGCAACAGAGGATAGCCTTGGGAGAGGTAGTAATGCCAATCGTTGCGCCCGTAGAAAACAGCCAGAGACTGGGCAATATTGAAGTAGAGGAATCGTAAAGGAGGAAAGGTCCAAATTCCGTAGAACAGTCGATCTGCCACGATCGATACGGCTAGGACAGCGGCGCTTGGAATGGAGTCAATGCAAGATCCATGATGCAGGATGAAGACGACTTACCCCCAAATTGCAGCTTCGCGAGCTAAAAGTTTTCTTCGCGCCCAGGTGCTGCGATGCAATATGACGCTTGCTAGGATCAGCCAAACCAAGACGTTTGTGGGCCGCAAAATACAGGCCAGGGCTGCAAGCGGGAGACACTGCCTCAGCCTATTCTCCATGTCCTCAAATTAGCCATTCGTATAGCAGCTTTCACATCTGCAGGACAGCATAACATACCTTCCGAGAACCACTTCATCATGCTGATGCCGTTGGCCCTCTCTCATCTTATCCCAGGGCGTGGTGATTACCCGGCCAGTCGGTTTGGCTTGTATAGGGGCTTTCGGAGCCACCGACCATTCCCACGGCCACAGATATAGAGCGATAACGGTGAGCGTTGTTTCAAGGCAATTGGACAAAGTTCTGGTAGAACAAAACCATTGCCAAGGGCTAAGGGCGGTCAGCGCCAGCTGGGTTCCCAATTAGTCTTTCTGCGGTGGACATGTCAAGTTACAATCTGATACGTACCGCAGCTGAGGCCTCTGCACTGGCTAGACCATAGGCACAGCGAGCCAGCTTCCAGGTATAGTAGTCTCCGAGGGCTGCGATAACGGCCTGCGCCGTCTTCGGAGCGGCAATGAGAAGATCCGCCTGCCATGCAGGGGAGAGGTGCAAAGCACGAGCGAGCCCGTTGGCAGCGGAATAAACAGCGGTAAAGAAGAGAGGGTGAAGCGAGGATCTCAACTGGTGCCGCCACTCCTGTAAGATGACACCATGCGGTGAAGCAATTAGTCACCGAAACCGGGCGGATTGGTGTGAGAGCGAACAGAACGCAGAAGACCAAATTGGTGTTGGAGGGTGGGCAAAGTACTCAAGGGGACCAAGGGGAGCGATGCCGTAAAGGTGCAGACGCGTTCCGCCAATAGCGGAAGACAAAGAAAGGGAAGGGGGGGAAAGCTCACCCAGGTGATCCAAGCTCCGTGGTTTTCGCCAAAGGCCGCCTGCCAGGCCGGTTCCAAAGACTGAAAGTATTCATCGGGTTGGAAGAAGGTGCGGGTAGTCAAGGCATTTAAAAGTCGAAAAGCAAGCAAGTAGAGGAAGACGCGTAGGGAATCGGGTGGGGAAGGTAGGATAGGGAAGCGGGGCGGGGAGGGAGTAGGCGTTCGCGGCCTCAGTTGGCGAGGCAAGTATAAGGGCCCGTCGGGGTCATCCGAGGGAAAGCCAGAGGCCAGAGAAACAGCCGGGGACACGGAGGAGGGGGAGCAGGGAATGGAAGAACGAGGCGAGGAGGCTCTTGATCGGCCTGACATATTAGTAGTAGTGGAACCCAGTCAGGAACCAGATGATATGATCCCCAGGTCCTGGATGATGCTGATGATGATGATGATGCTGGTGTTGTTGTTGTGGTGGTGGTGGAAGAGTGTGATGTAATTGAGCCGACTCTAAACGGAGGGCTGCAGGAGAAACTGCACTGCTGTAGTGTACACTGTACAGGAAGTTTGTTGATAAGGAATTCCCAATCACCACCAATCTGCTTCACCAATCATCGGTCACTGTGACAGGTCTCCGAACCGATAAGAAAGGAGAGGAGGCGAGGATCCGCAGCGTGGCGTAGCGTGGGTCTGAACTCTGAACAGAAGGTGAGGTTGTGGTGGTGGTGAGTAGTAATAAAATGAGCGTCACTGGGTTTATGGAAGAAGGCAAACTGAGCAAAGGAAAAACAAAGTGGACAGAAGTGGACAAAAGTGGAACACGCGGTGGATCGACCATCTCCTTATCCGGGGCTTAGTCAGAATGGGTGGATGATACTCCTACTAAACTGCAACCGCCCCGGGTACACCTGCACTTAGGGATCATCCGCGTAGACTTGCACTTAGGAGTCTAGTTCATCTCCGCAAATTTCCCATCTGCACCCATCTTGTCTCTTGGTTATCCTCGTTTCCCTCGTTTCTTGCCTTTTCCTCCTCGGCCGGTGAACAATTCTTTTTCCTTTCCTCTTCGTTTGTCGTTGGCCTCGCTACATTTGCCTGTTTCTGCCCGCCCGCGCAATTCTTATATCTTCCCTCTTCTCGCCCACCTTCCCTTCTCCTCCGCTCTCTTTCCATATACTTACTTACCTCTCTTCCTATTCCTCCTTCCCACTGGCAGACTCATTGACCAACCTTTCCTACTACTCAATCTCCTCTTCGTTGCCCCGCATAATACTCCACATCACTTGTCTTCACCATGGCCACCAAAGCCACCAAAGCCACCAAGCCTGCCAACGGCTCCAACGGTGTCGATGGCGCTCACTCCTATCACGCTGCCACCACTCAGGATGCCATCGGTGCTGAGAAGGAGTATGCCGCTCACAACTATCATCCCCTCCCCGTCGTCTTCGCCCGTGCTCAGGGCACCACGGTCTGGGACCCCGAGGGTCGGGAGTACCTGGATTTCCTGTCCGCATACTCTGCCGTCAACCAGGGTCACTGCCACCCCAAGCTGGTAGCTGCTCTGGTGGAACAGGCCTCTCGGCTGACCCTCAGCTCTCGTGCCTTTTATAATGACGTCTTCCCTCGCTTCGCGGAATTTGTTACCAAGTACTTCGGGTTCGACATGGTCCTGCCCATGAACACAGGTGCGGAAGCCGTTGAGACTGGTATCAAGATCGCTCGGAAGTGGGGTTATAAGGTGAAGGGGATTCCGGAGAACCAGGCGCTCGTCCTGAGTGCGGAGAACAACTTCCACGGACGCACGGTAAGTGGGCTTGCGATTCTGGTCCTATCAAGCAGAATTAGTCAAAGCTAACATGATCATGGATGTTAGTTCGCCGCTATCTCGTTGTCATCTGACCCCGAGTCGCGCGAAAACTATGGCCCCTATCTCCCCGGTATCGGATGCACCATTCCCGGAACGGACAAGCCTATTGCCTACAACGACAAGGCGGCTCTGCGGGAGGCCTTCGAGAAGGCGGGCCCCAACTTGGCCGCTTTCCTGGTGGAGCCCATTCAGGGCGAGGCGGGTATCGTGGTTCCCGACGAAGATTACCTGCAGGAGGCCAGAGCCCTCTGCGACAAGCACAATGTCCTCTTGATTTGCGATGAAATCCAGACTGGCATTGCCCGTACTGGTAAGCTGCTCTGCCACGAGTGGAGTGGAATCAAACCCGACATGATCCTGTTGGGCAAGGCCATCTCGGGTGGCATGTACCCCGTGTCTGCCGTGCTGGGCCGCAAGGATGTCATGCTCACCATCGAACCCGGCACGCACGGATCCACATACGGCGGTAACCCTCTGGCCTGTGCGGTTGCCATCCGCGCTCTGGAGGTCGTCAAGGAAGAACAGATGGTCGAGCGCGCTGAGAAGCTTGGTCACATCTTCCGCGACGGCCTGCTGGCCATCCAAAATCCTATCATCCAGACTGTACGGGGCAAGGGTCTGCTGAATGCCATCGTTATTGACGAGTCGAGAACCAATGGTCGCACCGCGTGGGATCTCTGTATGTTGATGAAGTCCAAGGGTCTCCTGGTAAGTCTCAATCTATCCAGCTCGTCGTGGATGGTAACGTAGATTTGCTGACACCGTGTTTGTTAGGCCAAACCCACGCACCAGAACATCATCCGTCTTGCGCCTCCTTTGGTCATCACTGAAGATGAGATTCAAAAGGCCCTGGACATCATCAAGGAGTCAGTGGCAGAACTGCCTACTCTCACCGGCGAGGTCGAGGATGAGATTATCCCCCCGCCTGAGAAGAAGGTCAAGGTGACCCTTGAGAACTAGAAGCCGGACACAAGGAGGATGCGATCAGTCAATCAACCTCTTAATGAGAGGCCATGATCTGTTCTTTCCTGAGCTGCGACGAGGCCTGTTTATGGTCGACACCCGAGCCCTGACCTATCAGCCTGATGGTGCTCTATCTCACCCAGAGCCAGGGCCATTTTCTTGCTCGCTTCTAGCGACCTGAACTAAAAGGCTTTTCCGTCACAAGTACGAGAGAAGACAGGATTCTTTCTGGATGCAACATCCTAGACTTGGTAAGGGGATTGGTGGGCCATGCAAGCTTTGTGGCGAATGACGACTTGTAATGATATGTTATGACCTTAGAAGCATTGTGTAGCAACAAATTGATAGCAGCACATTTTTCATCGAATTTCAAGTAAGTAGTTGGGCAGTGCCGGCTCATGCCAGGTGGTTTACCTATCATAATATATTTGTGCGGCTGATGGGTGGGCTGTTTGTTGTCCCGTGCCCTTTTTGCTGCCACCCCCTCTTTCTTTCCCCTCTTCGACCAACAGCTCCTCCCATTAATCCCTCACCCTGCTACGGTAGTATTAATTGCTACCTAGTACAGATCTGTCTAGTGTGGTGCAAATGCAATCTTTCTCTTTCCAGTGAAAAAAAGCAAGCCTGGTTTCCTTCCCCCTCTTATTGATTCGGATCGCCTCTAGTGCATATCGGCCCTCACATCTGGTATGCCACTCTCGGCTCGCAACCAAGGTGACCCTATACATCGGAGGTTACACTGCCTGCTAGCTCTAATAGTCATGGAAGCTACATTGCGATCCTCGGTACAGGTCGAGTCATCGACGATGATAGTAGCGAACCTATTTGATGTTCAGCCCAAGACTGAATGTTGATCTGCAAGGGAGCAAGGATAGTCCATTACTGGGCACCGGATTTTCCCTGGCTTCGGCAACATTCCTTAGAATGTGATCGTCGGATATATACAATGCAAGGACCAAGCCTCCGGTCTCCGCATAAGAACCTGATTTCGCTATCGCATTAAGTACCATGGCAGAGCGATTGTTGACTTGTTATTGCTCGTGCCCTTGAGGACGGAACGCCAAATGTCATAAATGCAAAACCACCCAGTCAGGCCAGTCCCGACTTCCAATCCTTCTGTCTCCCATTTAGAGTCAACATAACGTGCAGGTCGTATGGAACTTATAGCTACCGGTTATCCTGATGCGGGATCTATTGGCCTAGATCGCAACTAACATCAGCACTAGAACTAATCCATAGTTATATCGGCCGACGTTAAAAAGGCTCTGAGATAGATATATCTCCAGGTCCCTGGACGATAGCAACAAAAACTGACCAACGTGGCCAATCAATGATTGCCGGATGTTTTATCTTCGAATCGACACCCCCTCTTTTCTGGCATAACCGGTTTTCTGCTTCCCATTGTTTCCGATAGTCGCCACGGTCGGATATAATCTAATTGCACGCAATGCCTGTTTGATTGACTCGAAGCTTTCCGCTTTGTTAATTTCCATCAACGCTCTGTGTCGCGAGCGCTCCAATTCTCTACCTGTTGGGCTTAGTGGGTGCTTATCTGAACTCCAGTTTCGGATGCAGGCCGCCCCAGAAATACGATTTCATCACTCATTTAGCTTGACAAAAGCTGAATCATCATGAGTGAAAATGAGGAACCGAAGCATGGATTGATGCTGATCAATAAAGAAGAAGAAGGAAAAGGCCAAGTAGCGGAGCTAACAACGTCTTCTCGATCAACGCAGCTGGACAGTGAGAATGAGAAACAGAACCAACTCCAAAGAGCACCGGCTAAGACTGCGCGACGGAGTTTGAACCCATTGCGACTTCAGAAAGTTCCACCTATACCGAAGGAAAGAGGAGTCAGTAAGGAGTATGGGGCTAGCATCATCAGTCGCGTGACCTTCCAATGGATAGCACCATTGATCAAGGTTAGTTGGGGCTCACCCCGGTTACTCACCCACACCATGCTCATGATGTACAACAGACCGGATACCTGCGTCAAATAGAGATTCAAGATATATGGTCTGTCAATCCAGACAGGAAAGTGGACCTTTTAACGGCCAGATTCGATACTGCACTGAAACAACGAACGGATAAGGGCTCAAAAAAGGCGCTGGTATGGGCACTATTCGATACATTTAGGCTGGAATTTATTATTGGTGGTATATGTCAGGTTGTGAGTATGATACTCGCTGTCGTAACACCATACCTGGTCAGAAACCTGACTAGCTACGCAATGGACGCATATGCCGCCCATCACGGCAATCACCCCATGCCCAATCTTGGCCGTGGACTCGGGTTCGCGTTTGGAATTCCCGCAATGCAAGCAGTGCAGACATTGTGTCTGAGCCAGGCTTTCTACCGCGGCATGATATGCGGTGGTCAGATCAGAGCGGTGCTTGTGTCTGCAATCTACACCAAGGCGATGAAATTATCAGGGCGCGCGAAGGCTGGAAGCGAAGTGCTACTGGCCAGTGGACAGAAGGATAAGAAGCCTCCCAAGCGGCAAAACATGCGAGGAGGTCCTGGCCATGGCGAGGGGAATGGTTGGGGCAGCGGACGCATAATCACGTTGATGGGTGTGGATGTGGACCGTATTGATCGAGCGTGTGGCTTGATTCATATGCTCTGGACTACACCCGTTGTCTTGGGGGTAGCTTTGATTTTTATGGTTATCAACATCGGCTACAGTGCACTCCCAGGCTATGGGCTGGCAGTATTCGGGGCAGTTTTGCTGGCCTACTGTGTCAAATCCCTGATCACGCTCCGAAGAGCAGTAAACAAGATCACCGACAAACGAGTGTCCTTGACACAGGAAATTCTTTCGAGTGTCAAGTTCGTGAAATTCTTTGGTTGGGAAAGCAGCTTTCTAGAACGACTCGAGAACCTGCGCAAGCGCGAAATCAGTTCTCTCCGACGGCTGTTGGTGATTCGACATGCCATCACAGTCAGTATGCTTTCGCTCCCGGCATTGTCTTCGATGCTGTCCTTTATCACTTATGCGTTGACAAACCACACCCTCTCCCCTGATCGCATTTTTTCCTCGTTGGCCCTGTTCAATGCTCTCCGAATGCCACTGGCTATTCTGAATCTCGCAATGACGCAAGCGACTGATGCTTGGACTGCCCTTCACCGTATACAAGACTTTTTGTCGGCTGAAGAACGTGAAGAAAGCATTACCTGGGACTATACGATGACCAATGCTGTTGAGGTCGAACATGCTTCATTCACCTGGGAGCGAGTGCGCGACTCTGCGGAAAGCCCAGTACATTCCCGCCCCAGCCAAGCTGCAATCGCTCCGAGGAAAACAGAGCCAGCTTCATCTAACACTCGCTCGGAGCGGGAGGCCGACGCCAAGACTCCCTTTCAGTTACTGGGAATGAACTTTGAGATTGGCCGCGGTGAGTTGGTCGCCGTCATCGGATCGGTGGGCAGCGGGAAAACTTCACTACTGGCAGCCTTAGCGGGCGATATGAGACAAACAGCAGGGAGTGTTCGGATAGGCGCCACTCGGGGGTATTGCCCACAGTATGCCTGGGTACAAAATACTACAGTTCGCGACAATATACTTTTTGGAAGGGAGTATGACGCGGATCGGTACAACGAGGTGATCGATGCATGCGCACTTCGTTCGGACCTGGCGATGTTTCCGGACGGAGATCAGACCGAAATTGGTGAGCGTGGCATCACTATCTCTGGTGGCCAGAAGCAGCGATTGAACATCGCTCGGGCGATCTACTCAAACTCAGAGCTCGTGCTCATGGATGATCCCTTGTCAGCGGTCGATGCCCATGTAGGACGCCACATCATGGATAATGCCATCTGCGGACTTCTCAAGGACCGATCCCGGGTGCTCGCCACCCATCAATTGCACGTGCTTGGACGTTGCGACCGCATTATCGTCATGGAGGACGGGAAGATCCATGCGATCGGCACTTTTGATAATCTGACGCGCTGGAGTGACATCTTCAAGCGGCTCATATCCATGACGTCCCAGCAAGACGCCTTGGATCAGGAACCATCGAGCACCAGCGCTACTACCGACGAAAAGCCCGAAACTGCGCGAAGAGTGCCAGGTGGTGCCTTGATGCAGAAAGAGGACATGGCAACTGGCTCGGTTGGCTGGGATGTCTTGAGAACTTACGTCAAAGCATCGGGATCGTATCTCAATGTTCCTGTTTCTCTGTGCTTGATGTGTGTTGTCAATGGTGCGCTGGTCATGTCCGGGCTTTGGTTGTCATTCTGGACTTCCAATAAATATCCTGGATTGACCACGGGCCAGTACGTAGGGATCTACATCGCGGTTTGTTGCAGCCAATTCATCGGGATGTATGCGTTTGCGGCGCATGTGACAATTGTGGGCGCCAATGCCAGCAAGAAAATGCTTCAGCGTGCAATGTATCGGATTTTACGAGCCCCAATGTCTTTCTTCGACACTACGCCGATGGGCCGTATCACCAACCGTTTCTCGAAGGATGTGCAAGTGATGGACAGCGACCTACCCGATTCGATTAGGTTATTCGTCTTGACATTGTCACAGATTACCTCCACAATTGGGATGGTGATTGCGTTTTACTACTATGCAAGTACTCCCGAAACCGCCATCTGTACTTTTCTAACTGTGATGCTGCCAGTTTGCGATAGCGTTGGGGCCGTTGGTCCTCTTATTTCTTTTCGCAGCAAGCTACTACCGTGCGTCGGCCCGCAACCTCAAGCGGCATGAGGCAGTCCTTCGTTCCAAAGTATTTGCTCGATTCGGCGAGGCAATTGCAGGCTCTGCGTGCATTCAAGCATACAAAGCAGAAGAGCACTTCAAGAAATCTATTCACAATGCCATCGATGACATGAATGGCGCCTATTTCTTGACTTTTGCCAACCAACGATGGCTCGGAGTCCGACTGGATATGGTTGGCACCTTGTTGATTCTGGTGACGAGTCTCCTGGTTGTGACTTCACGCTTGGATGTCTCGCCCAGCATCGCAGGCTTGGTCTTGTCATATGTGGTTTCCATAACCCAGACCTTGGGATTCACGGTGCGACAATTCGCCGATGTGGATAACAATATGAACGCTGCCGAGCGTGTAAATCACTACGGCACGCAGCTGGAAGAGGAGGCTCCTCTTCACCTGACGGACGTCGGAAAGGAGTGGCCTTCTGTCGGTCGCATCACATTCGAAGACGTGCAGATGCGCTACCGAGCCGGGCTCCCTCTGGTGCTCAGGGGACTCTCCATGGAAATCCGAGGCGGAGAACGCATTGGGATCGTGGGTCGCACGGGGGCGGGCAAGTCCAGCATCATGTCCGCTCTATTCCGACTGACCGAACTGTCGGGGGGCAAGATCCACATCGACGGGGTTGATATCGCCACCGTCGGGCTTTACGATCTCCGCACGCGGCTGTCGATCATCCCACAGGATCCGACGTTGTTCAAGGGCACCATCCGCTCGAATCTGGATCCATTCAACGAACACACTGACCTCGAGCTCTGGTCCGCGCTTCGCAAAGCGCACTTGGTCGACCAGGAAGCCGTGGACAAGAGCTCCGATGAAGGAACCGCCACCCCCGCACTCACCGACACGGGTACGCCCGTGCAGAAACGCCTCCATCTCGACACCGTGGTAGAAGAGGACGGACTGAACTTCTCGCTCGGCCAAAGACAGCTGATGGCGCTGGCGCGCGCTCTCGTGCGCGACTCGCGGGTGATCGTCTGCGACGAGGCGACCTCGTCCGTGGACTTCGAGACGGATCAGAAGGTGCAGGAGACGATGGCGCACGGGTTCGAGGGCAAGACCTTGCTGTGCATCGCGCATCGCCTGCGGACGATCTTGCAGTACGACCGGATCTGCGTGATGGGCCAGGGACAGATCGCGGAGATGGACACGCCCCTGCGGCTGTGGGAGGCCGGGGGCGTCTTTCGCAATATGTGTGACCAGAGTGGGATCACCCGGGAAGACTTTTTGGGTTGAGAATATGCGTGATGATAGAGTTGATTTTGGCATTTAGATAATCTCTAGTCTGATAGGCGGTCATCGATTCGACCAAGGATCACGTGGACGGGTCAGCTTGCTTGCTGTAGGAGCCGGTATCGATTGCAGGATACTTTTTGGACTAGTAAGACTTGCCTTGCTCTTTCTTCAAATGATAGAAGATACGTATGGATGCCGGCTTTAGGTCGTAAGGTGTAGCGTAGTGAGTGCTACCAACAGTCAACTGTAGCTCAGTACTAGTAGGTAGCCACCCCACAATCTGACTATCAGTAAGCATCTCCTATGCCCAAACTGGCGTCTCATACTCGAAGTAAGTTCATGATACCGTCCCGCATTTACCCAGCACCGTCTCGATATCCATGAACAGCCCCTTAAACTCTGTTGAGACTTCGAAGGAAGAACTACATATCATGCTCACTCCCCCGAGGGAATTGATATGACAAGTCTTGCAGGCCCGTTCTTCCCCAGCTCTTCCACGGTAGGGCAATCATTCCCTTGACAAGAAACACAACGCCAATACGAATCCAACGCCGGCGTTTCGCTGCAGATGCCGTGTGTTCCGGTTCATACCGCGACCCCACTGGGAGATACCTTAGAACCTGCTTGATGCCTGTTTTTTTGTGGCGCTGGTTCACACAAACGGGAGTATGAACGAACAAGGTGGTTTATGAGGTATTCGCGAACAAGATGTCCCACGATCGTCGAGTTATCTCCAATATAGTAGTGTCTGTTCTTCTTTGTGTAGGGGAGAGTGATTGGGGTCTCCGGATACGGGGCCAGTGATGGTGATGGTCAAAGATTGGAAATCTGATTGGAGCTTGCATGCGGGGATACACTCGAGGATATGGCTATGGTGTTATGCTGGATGATAGGAGGTGATGAGATACTCGGAAGACAGGACAGGTGACTGTTGGAGTCGATGGCGGGGGAGATGGTGGTTTGTCGGGTTGGGTATAGTACCTCGTGGACGTTGTAGGTTGAGTAGAACTTGTGGATAGGGAGAAGATGCACGTGAATCTACAGGGAGTAGATGGGAGGGGAAGCTCGGATGGAGGTGAGATGTTTCTTGTCTGATTCAGGTTGGGGAGACATCGGTCTCGATTGGGGATGTGAAGAACGAACTTAATAAAGAGATAAAGAGAGGGAAGGAAGGGGGAGAAAGGGAAAGATTTATGCGTGGATTTAGGCCCCGGGCTTCCATTACTGGCGCTGCCAGTGCAGAGAGGAAGGGCGCCCCTCGGAATAGACGGAAGTAACTACAATACAGTACTTAGGAAGGACAGGCAGGCTAGCTCTGGGCCGACGAAATGAGATGTGCCACTGTGCTGGGATTGAGACCCAAACCACTAGAACAGACAGTGGGCGGGAAATGCATGCTGCGTACGAGTGGGTGTCTACTTCGCCTGTTCCTTCAGAGGTCGATCTTACTCAGAGACTTCTAGCCTGCACCCGTCATGCTTGATGAAACTTTCCTTGCACTCTCCACTCTCCTCCGCCGGGTTCATGTACATGCGTCGGCCATGCAGGACACTGGGTCTTCATTCTTGGCCAGATACGATACAAGATGTGGCCAATCCATCCTACTTCCAGAACTATGTCCGGAGGATCAGGGTCTAGCATTGAACGGATGTGCGGGTTGCTGGGCGTCTCTCATCGACTACGGTCCTCCTCCCTGTCAGTGCCTATTGGAGGACTGACTACACCAAGCAAACTCAGCCAAGGGCATGAACAGCCCCAACCCAGCCGCCTGCTGCCGGCCACTCGACCCCGAGGTACTGTACCTGCCCGTGCACCGTATCTGACCCGCTTGTCATGTACACCGGTGGACCGTGTTGGAGACCCTCCTCGCTGGACGGGATCAGCTGTTCTCCCTCCTCCTCCTCCTCCTCCTCCCTCCCTTCCGCCAGAGCCACAGCCTAACCTAACCTATGAACGACGGGTCCCCATCACCACCCGAGACCCGACGGTGCTTGATGATTGGAGAGACCCGAACGTAAGCATGAAGAAGGAGGGGTGAAGGGGGGGAGCTCGTCTTGCCACTCAACCCGACCCGGGAAAAGACCCTAGACACACACCCAACCGGTGCATGCGATGAAGGGGACCTGGAGTGATATCTGGCTGCCTAATAAAGTGGACCCGGGAACAGGCGCTGGTCATCCCAACTGGAGGTTAGAGCTGCCGCCGATGGTTCGGATGCACTGAGCTTTAAATGTAAGCTTATTTGGACGTTTCTCGATGCTGTAGGTTGTGTGTTCGTGTAAAAAACCCCTCCATTGTTGGTGTTGAGCTTCTTGCCCGGGATAAGACGGATGTCAAGCGATGTTTCGAACACGGGCAATGGGTCAAGAGACCGGTCGGTCACGTGCAGACTAGAAAAAAGATATTTTTTTCTCAATCCTTTCCCTACCTTGTCACAAGAAATGCAAAAAAACACAATCAATCAATCCCAAAAAAATGGATGAAGAGATCCCACGAGCGAAGAAGGAAACTCCACCAGGAGATTTGGACCAGAGGTATAGTAAGGCAACGGACCACTCAGGAAGCAGCACTGGATTGCAATGGGCGGGCTGCAGGCCGACCAAAGTGGAGACCAACTCATCGTGTGATAAACTGATGGGTAGCATTATTAATGCGCACCGTGATGGATGTGGATTCATGCCGAAAATGATGGTAACGGCTTCAAGTTCAATCCCAATCAGATACCAGCGCAATAGCCAGGATCGAACCACCACCACCACCCCCTCTTACAGGTGCCGTCCCGTGCCCTGCAGGCGCAAGGATCTGTGTGCAACACGGCCAGCCACGTCACGTCGCTACCATGCTGATCAACAACGGAGACAGCGCTATAGTGTAAAAACAAACAGTCAATGCGTAGACTGTCAATCTGACCATCAGCCGTCAATCCATGCTGGACAAGGAAACTACAACGAGGCCCCAGGCGCGCAGAGGTAAGCGAGCGAGAACAGCCGGCCCTCCGCCGCAGGAGACACTAAGCATGGTGGATGACATGGTGGTGAGCTTTCATAGCATCTGTCGCGAGAGGGCGGATGTTGACGATCGACAGCAGAATCTTTTTTTTTTTTTCTTTTTCGCAGCGTCGCTCGCCCAGCATAATCTCCGTCCGAGACTCCGAAGAGATCCGAGCAACGGTTGAGAGATGGCGATGGAACGAGAATGATCCCTAAAGCCGAACCCATAGATCCATAACAAAGCTATGTGTAGAACAAAAAAAATGGCTCAGTCTGTCAAGCAAATCCTAAAATGGAGATGAGTCGGGAAACCGAAGGTATATCGTTAACTTGAGATTGGTGTGATGGCGAGTCAGGTCGAGGGTACAGTACAACCAGATGATGGGTGGAAGCGGAAATACGGGAAATGAGCACGCGAGTGGGGCGGCGGATTGTTCGGCTTACAAGTCCGAAGGAGAGACGCGGTGAATTGCCTGATCGAGAGACGCGAGAGCCGTCAGAGCCGCGGCAGGGGTTGAAGGGATGAATCATGAATGGGATGGATTATCAAACCCCCTCCTAAGTGAAAGTTTGAAAATTTTCAGCTCATCACCTCCAATCTCGGAGCCAATGGTTCCCTACAGGGCAAACTAGTCATTACCCACAAATCCGAAGAGGGTCCCGTTCCATATTTCTTCCCGGACTATTGAAACAGATTTCTTGTGTGCAGAGGGGGAGCTGCTAGTGCTGTCTTCTGCAGTCACAGCAATGGTATAAGAGCGGATGTTGTTGGAGATAGATCGCCTGTGCAACATCCGATTCCGAAGACAGAAGTACTTCAGTCAAACAGATCAAGCATCGACCGCCAAGACTGAATTGAATTGGCACGACGCTTGGTCAGCTCATGCTGAAGGAAGGACCACTACACGGCTTGGCGCTGCAGGAGTTCCGAATGGACGCTCTGGGTCCGGGCCTCGAATGCCGCAGCTGGCCGACCATTATTGCTGACCACAGCACACAAAAATTCTGAGAATCTTTCAGGTTAGTCAAGGTTTCATGAGCAGTAACTAACTACCTAGGTAGCTAGTCCAGTAGCCGGCTAATCAGTCGACAACAACGTGCCGGTGGAAGTTAATATTTTGATATTCGATGTTTTGACTATGTGACTAAGCCCTCGTCATCAATTGTCCGTGACGACGACAGCAGCGGACAAGTACTCCGTCCACCTCGAGTATCGACAAACTTCTTCGGGGAGGAGAACTCGAGACGATCAAGAGGGGAAAGAAGAGGTCTGTGAGGTGATAGAAAGGCCCTAGACAATGGCACTAACAACTGAGTAATTAATGAGACCCTTTGACTCATACCAAGGACCGGGGTGGGAGCTTGAATTTAGTGGCCCGATCCCATAAGCAAGTCCCGACTAGGCTCTTGAAGGAAGTAGTTTGACCCTAACTAATGCACACCTCCGACATCATACATGTACTTATACTAACTTATAGCCAGCCCTAAAGTACCCTGGCGGTTGGGAAGAGGGGCTGACAGCTACCTGGTCTGTAAATGTCGTAAGTAGATAGCTAGAGACTAAGATAGTCGGTCAGCGACCACCAAGGATGCAAGTCATTCGTCCTGTAATCTGAGTGGTGGTTAAGCCCATAGTTCGTAAAATTCATCATTGAATCCAGAGCGCTGTCTGTCCATTTCCGGTTCGTCGTCTTGCCGTCTCCTCCCGTGCTGCTTCTTTGGTCTCTCTTCGACCCTTTCGACCCTTTTCGACCCTCACCCTCAGCTTCCGAGACTTCCGACTCTGGTTGCCAGATCTGGTGACAAGACCACTGCAATCCACATTGACCATCGCCAACTAGTATCCATGGCAAGTCACCTGGCAAACCTGGCAAATCTGGCAAATCCATCCGTCTTATTAGGATTGCCCCCCCTTCGGTGCCGGCGCCGGCCAGTGCCGTTGTTCGAAAAGAAGATACCCGTCACAGGGCGCCTTTTGGAAAATTTTCAATTACACGCTGTTGCAATGCTTATAAATTAAGCCTAGCCCCGCTCTCTTCCATTTGCAAGACGAACTGCACAATTGGCATGGTATCGTTTGGACAGTAGCTCTAACCGCCGTCTCTTACCGTTCTATTTGAACTCCTCTTAAACCTCCCCCCCCTCTTCGTCTCGTTTCCCCCCCAAATCCTTATTGTCCCTGGTCCTTCTTTACCAGAGACTCAATCCTAGAGTGAAGATTACGCGCAGGTGATTTTGGCAGCTGTGAACTGTTGGACTCCCAGTCGTGACTTCATCGTTGAGTATATATAATGGAAACGCAAACCGTCTTGGCATCGCGCGAATCCGGACGGAGCTCGGAGAGCAGCTCCTCCTTGGATGCCGTCGCCAACGAAAAACAGAAGCTGGCGGCGCACGACAGCCTGCCCGACCTCGAAAATTCGGCCTCGCCTAAGAGATGGAAGACATTCTGGAAGTCCTTCCGATACCTTCACAATTTGACACCCAAGCAGGTCGATGACTTTATGGCTTCCTACGTCATCTACAACCTGGACTGGTCGGATGAGAAGCAGATGGTCGAGACGCTGGGACCGAACTATCAGGAAAAGGTTGGCGATTGTCTCAAGGCTTACTATGGCGTTCTCAACCACCTCTGTGCGTTAGGCGACGTGGAGAAGATGTATATTCCGCCGTACATGAGCAAAAAGGCGACTGTGCTGGAGAACCAGCTGTTGTATGAAGAGTCAATTGCGCAGGATATCGGCTTGTCGCCGGGCGATAAAGTGCTGGATTTGGGCTGCGGGCGCGGGCGGGTGGCCGCCCACATGACGCAATACTCGGGCGCGCAAGTCACCGGCCTCAACATCGACCCCAACCAGATTGCTCAGGCACGCTCCTACAACGAGGAGCTTGGCTTCAGCTCCAATTCCTTTGTCGTCCAGGATTTCAACAGCCTGCCCCTCCCCTTTGAAGATGCCAGCTTCGACGCTTTTTACCAGATCCAGGCCCTGAGTTTGTGCAAAGACCTCCCCACTCTCTTCCGCGAGATCTACCGCGTTCTCAAGCCCGGCGCCAAATTCTCCTGCCTCGATTGGGTCAGCCTGCCTGACTATGACCCCTCCAACTCCGAACACGCCGAACTCATGAGTCGCGTGAAGCCTCTCATCGGCGCCGTCGGTACTCCCACGCCCGAGAGCCTCGAGAAAGCCCTCACAGATGCCGGCTTCAAAGTCCTGCGCTCTGACAACGCCAGTGTTGGAGGCTTGCAAGCCCCGCTCATCGACAAGGTTGACTTCTACTTCCGTTCAATGCGCCAGCTTATCCTAGGCCTCGTCAAGGCCCACATGCTGCCCAAACATTTCAAGACCCTGATCAATCGCCTATGTCTCGATGGCGAGGCGTTCGTGAAGATGGACAAAATGCGATTAGTGTCGACGAGCTACCGAATTATCGCGCAGAAGCCTCGTCAATAGGCTACCCCCGAGTAAGACAGGAAGGTCTGGATAAGAGATATTGTTCAGCGTTGGTGTGAACCGGCTTGGTGAAGCAGTGGTGCGCGCCTTGGGCCCCGCTCCGTCCAAGCTATGCTCTGGTGCCGCATTGCAGCTCATAAAGGCCGACGGATCGTCCGCAGGTATCGATATCGAAAGGCTTGAAAGCAGACTGCTCTACGGACCGGCGCAGCCGCGACTTGTCGACTGGAGCTCACATTGGTTGCATGCGACAGCCGAAGTCGCCATCGTTGTGTCGTGGCCGTCCTTTTCGCAACCTGCACAAGAGCACTGCTTGTATTTCCCTGCCAGTCATATGTCGTATCCGGCTCAACCCTGTCGTCGTTGCCTCTTTGATAAACACAAAAAGTAAGTTCAGTGGCAAGCGTCCCATCACCGGCTATGCGCACCCGTATCAAGCAGCCGAGTCCCGCAAATCGGCGTCACAAACTCTCGGCCGGATATGCTAACTTGACTTCCAGTGTCCCATCCACTGGGCCGCATTCTAGGTTATATATTGTTTTCGATTCTCGGCAATTGCCCGCTCTATACCCACAAATCCAACTGCTCCCTGGAATGGTCGCCTTACCAATACCACACCGTCCACCGGCTGCGAAGTGAAGTCAGCGTCGCGTGACCGCTGTACTGTCACATATATACCGCAATCTCTTCATTGATTATCGCAAATCTCCCATCCTCGGACATTTTCACACCTTTTTTATACTTCCTAGCCGGTGTTGGTGCCTTTGCATATGTTTTCTTTCGATTGTTCGATTTTATATTCTGCTATTCAAGGATGCCTTGCTCCTGGAGTGAGTGTTGCAGATAGAGGTACATAGACTTAATAATACGATTTTCCTTCCCATCCCACTGTTTTGGGTTCTCTTTGGCTAGAGGCGAACGTGAAGCAAAATTCGGGCCACCCATGGAACTTGAACTATGCCATGGGAGAGGGACTCGGCACGGGGACACTGGCTGAGTAAGCCCGCTGATCCCAGCCTGCAAATGTCGCCTTTCGATCATTCTATGGCCGTTCGATTCGATGGACCCAACAGGAATTCGGACGGGCCATGATTGTTCCCGTGCAGAGTGGGCGATTGATTAACGATTGATTGACAGACCCACGATCCAATGCAGGTCACTGCACGAAAGAGTTATGCTCCAGCGCTAACTAACCCTTCACTGCTGGTGGTGGTGCTTGATGAACGTGGGCAAGTCAACACCTCCGATTTGGAGAACCGGCACTATGACCCGGGACCTACGAACAGGGTTAAAAGAATACGGCGCAAACAGGATAACTAGGACCTCACTCACTCCTTCCACCATGATGCAATGCATGGAAGATGATCTAACTATCCAAACATTGGCTGAGAATTCAGCACCTGGTTCCGAGGTCCAATCTTGTAGCGTGAACGGGAGTGCGCCTTCACCACGAGGGACTCAGACTACCTTAACTGCCCGGATGGGTCCAGACACGATTCCCTTTCCCCATCCGGGCTCCACCCACCCAACTCCCCCTCCAAGCTTTTGCTGGCAGCCACTTGTTTGCGCACGTTGACAGGTTATCCCCCGCCTCTGGGTCCCCGGGAAGAAACGCTCCTTGGCATCCACTAAATCCCATGTACTGGCACTTTTGAGACGCATTCTTATCGGTCGCTGGGCGGAGCGGGTTATGTTTCTGGGTCCGATTAATACTGTAGGTGAATCCACTCACACCAGGCCATCCGGATGACTGTGTGATCGAATCGCTGGCCATGCGTCGAGGCGCTTCTCACGACTCATTCCATTCACTAGAGCATTCGAGATGGTGAAAATCAGCGCCCTTCCCCGTACGTCAGTCCGCCTCTGGGGATCCGCATGATCGTCCTCCTCTCGGTAACATAGTGCCTCTTGCAGCACCTCAATCAGTGGACCGTCGCGTCTATCACTGTGAGGAAGAGATATCTGTCGGTTCTTTGCAACCCCTCTGCAATGGGGCTGTCCGGCCTTCAACACGGTTCCGAAGATTGGCCTCTTCCACTTTCCCGGCGAGAAAGTACTCTGTCCTCATCAACCCAATCGTCCGGCCAGATCAGCCCGGGCACCTCGCCTTTCACTTCGTATCCCCTCAGCAGAACGGCTTCCTCTGTAGGCTCGCGATCGAGAGAAGCCTCGTGCTACTCGCTACACGAGGAAGTCATCCACATCCCGCTCAACAATACCGTCACCATGTGGGTGGGCCCCTACTTTTGCCTGTGTGTTCTTCCTTCCATTGACTTCATGGCAGTACTTTCGTGCGGAGTAACAAACTGTTCAAGCTCCGTTATACCTACATCGACGTACGCAAGGATACCACTGGAAGCCTCAGATGCCTAGAGCTCGGAGGTGGCCCTGGCCAGCAAACCCCATTAATTCATACCTGTCTGTACCCCTCCGTGGCATATCGGCTACAGACCGGCTTACACTTTCCTCTCATTCTAGTTAACGAGTCGAAAATTCCCGTCCCACACTTAGAACATCCTAAACGTCCCAATGAACCCTCGCTACGAATCTCTTTTATGGAAGAGCAGACCGTACAATCCGCACAGACCGTGTTTACCACCCAACTGTCATACCAATTCGAAGAAGAAAGAGGTGCGCACAGCGGGTATCCGCTAGAGGGAAATTTGTTACTGACGGCTGAGCCTTCAGACTGTGTTCAATTTCAGGAGATCATCCTAGCATCCAAATTGGTCTTTCTTGCCGGAATGGCAGAAGCCAAGTCGAAAGGCCGTGGAGAGGAGTGCATCAGTCAGAACCTCCGTATCCTCCGCGGACCCAATGGCAAGCAAGTCATGCTATTTTTTGCCAACTCCCAGCGGAAAGACTTGAAGCGCTACGTGAAAGTACCAGGTGAGCTGGGACTCCGGCCGACCGGTCGGCCGGTCGGCCACGGCAGGATCTGACCGGCTAATCTCTCCCAGTGAACTGCATTGACAGTTTTAATCCCGGCAAGAAGCCAGGGAGGCCTGTGGTAATCCAGCTCCAACCTAATTTTGATATCCTAACCCAAATGAAGACGCTACAGATCCAGTTCCTGGATGATACAGGTATGCTCCCTTGTGGTGCATGTTCGAATCCTCTCGGTAGGCTGACCAATGACCCGGACTAGATCGAATAGCGTTCTGTCAGTTTCTGAGCGACCACATCAATTGAAAAGAAGAGAGGGGACGATAGCCTTGCGATTGCATAATTCGAGAAGGAGGAAAGGGGAGGATTGCCTCGGGCGACGGTGGCCACCACGTGTGTCCCACTGTATAAAGTCGCTGCTAGGCTCATAATGTGGGTCGAAGGATCTCTTTTGTTTCGTATCCAGGTCGCACTAGACTAGTCCCCTGGTCTTTCGTTTTGTTCATTTGCCACGACATTTCATCTATCATTTTTATACCCGTGTCAACAGTCGTTAGAGAAAGCGATCCTTTTTTTTGGTCTTTTTTGCCTACCTAACTTTGAATCCCCATGGAACATGACTCGGAGAATCCCCCACGTGGTAGAAAGTAGATTGTATGAGTAGAAGAAGTGATGAGACAGGAATTGAAGGGAAGTTAGTCGAGTGACTTCTTACCGGGAGTGGGTCGTAAACGCACCTCTCAATCCCCAGAATTGCGGCACGTGGGGTTAAGGGAATGTGAATTGGTCCAAGCACCCGCCAGTTTCACTAAATTCTAATCTAGGTAATAATCTATACCCGCGGCGGCATACACTAAGACGCCCCCAGACCTCAGGCACCCACAACCTATTCCCCTTCACCCCATTCACCCACTCACACACTCACCCACTCACCCACTGACCTCGTCACCATCAGACGACGGGGCCTGAACTTGACCATGGATTATACTAACCTTGACTACGTACCTGGTAGTGCGTGCCTGTGGACCTTTTCTTACCTCCATTCACCTGGCCTTCCATCGACCACGCCACCAAACTCCTCCAATCCAATTAGCGCATCCTGTAAATTGTTTCCACTCTCATTAGCTTCGGTTTCCTCCGTTTCCCCTCATCTTTGCTGTTTTGCCATCGCTTCCCTTGAGGTACATCTCGTCAGATTCTTTCTTCATCTACCTCAGTCCCCTGCTTTGGGGGCCGCGATCCTGCAAGATCTCTTTGCATTAGGCTCTTACTGCCTCATTATGTCATTTGGCTAATCGTAGCTCATATCTCTATCTTTTTAATATTCGATACAGCTTCTACAGCAACAGATCGATCGCCATGGGCAAGCGGTGGTACAAAACCGACCGCGCGCAAGACTTTGATCATGAACAGGTATAGCTTCAAATGCAGTTACGAGAAGAAGTCTTGAGGCTGACCTAGAATCTCTACTTGCGAACAGGATCGTCAGGTTCGGATGCGCCAGGTTTATGAGACCATCGATCGACAAGCATTCCAATGGATCGTCGTCTTTGTCGCCGGTGTCGGCTTCTTCCTCGACGGCTACACAGTATGTCTCTTCTTTCGATACCCCAGGGTAAATTGTCACTAATGGCATTTGTTCCAGCTCTTTGCAAGCAACATGGCCTTCCCGATGATCTCCTATGTCTACTGGCGTGACCAACTATCGTCTATGCATGTCACCTGCATTAATATTGCTACACTTGCCGGCACACTCTTTGGGCAGGTTTTATTTGGGTACTTGGCAGATCGTTACGGACGGAAAAAGATGTACGGGCTGGAGCTGATTCTGATGATCACATCCACCCTGGGGGTCGTGATGGCCTCCCGGGGCGAGAACGGCAGCATGAGCGTCTACGCATGGTTGCTATGGTGGCGAATCATTGTTGGGATTGGGGTAGGAGCCGACTATCCACTGAGCGCGGTCATTACGTCTGAGTATGTGTTCTCACTGTTATATCAGCTCTGCCTACTGCGTGCGACCATACTAACAGGCGGGCAGGTTTGCGCCGACCAAGCACCGCGCACGCATGATGGCTTCGGTTTTCTTCATGCAGCCTCTTGGACAGATTGCCGGGAACATCATCGCCATCATAATTATCACTATCAGTCGCAAGCAAGGCACCGCGGATCTCACTCGCACGGTCGACATCATGTGGCGCTGGGTTATCGGCATCGGAGTCATCCCGGGCGCCATTGCGACCTTGTTTCGTTTCGTAATCCCGGAGTCTCCTCGTTTCGTGCTCGAGATCGATGACGACCCTGTTCAGGCTGAGTTCGATGCCACCACTTTGTTCGACGACTTCCACGCCAGCTCCCCATCCACATTGACTGGCTCTTCTCCATTCGGCGGGGACTCTGCAAGCTGGCACAACTTTTCAGTTCCCGGCATCTCACTCACGACGATCACCGCTGGGGAGAATGACGAAGAAGACGACGATGATCATGAAACTCAGCGCTCTCCCTCCCAGGTCGAGATCCTGCAACCTGCCACTCTGAACTCCCACTGGCACCTGACTCGCCGGGATATCCGCCAGTATTTCTGGATTGAAGGCAACTGGCGTACTCTCGCTGCCACCAGTCTTGCCTGGTTCTTCCTGGATTTCAGCTTCTACGGGATCAGTCTCTCTAGTCCGCAGTTCCTGGCCAAAACCTGGGGCTCCCTCCATCTCGATTCCTCCGCCCCTTACTGGAAAACCGACGACCGCCCCGGTGCCAGTGTTTACAACATGCTCCTCGCCAGCTCCACCCACGCACTCGTTATTCTCAACAGCGGCAGTTTCCTCGGTGGGATCCTTCTCATCATGCTGATTCACAAGCTCGACCGCACTGCCTTACAGAAATACATGTTCCTCGCGCTGGCCGCGCTTTTCATCGCCCTCGGCACCATGTACATCACCGTGCACCAAGAAGGAGCCTCCGCCATAACCCTCTACATCATCGGCCAAACCTTCTTCAACTTCGGTAGGACTCGGTCTTCATTCCATCTTCCCAGCCACCCACTCTTCCATTTCCCCAACAACATGAACCCACCACTCGTCCCAAATGCAAACCCACCACGCTAATAACCAAACCCACAGGCCCCAACGCAACCACGTACATCATCCCCGCCGAGATCTTCCCGACGCGCTACCGCGCCACCTGCCACGGCATCAGCGCCGGCGCCGGCAAGCTCGGCTCCATCCTCGTCCAGGTGTTCTCAGCGTACTACAACTTCGGCACCGGCGAGGGCGACGGCCCGACCATCCGCCACGGCTGGATCCTGATCCTGTTCAGCGTGTGCATGATCCTCGGCGCCGCCGTCACCCACTTCTGGATCCCGCCCGTGCAGCGCGGCGCCACCTCCTCCTCTGACTCATCAGCATCGTCGTCGCGCGGAAAGCTCTGGGGTGGCCGCACCGAGACCCTGGAGACGTTGGCGCTGGGCCGGTGCGGGTGGAAGAGTCGGTATGCGGCCAAGGCGGCGGGTCTGGGTGGGTCGGCGGATGTTCCCAGGAATCGGATCCGTGTGCGCCAAAGGGTGGTTGTCACGTAGGTAGGTGTTTGGGGTTGGCTTTCGCCGATCATGTCTTCTTTTCCTTGTCTCGAGACACTCCTTACTCTCTCTTTCTGTTTCTGTTCTTGTACATACTTACTCATACCCCGATGTTTGGAGATTTAAGGACATACTTGTACTTTTGCTTTGTTGTGCTGTACAGCGCACTTGGATCTGGAGATAGTGTGTAATCAAGCTACATTCTCACACCATGAATACCTACACTCACTCCACTACTCCCCAATTCAGTATCAAGAATAATGAAGAAATGAAAATGGTATTTTCAAGAGTATAAGGAAAAAAAGTATCTCCAGCATAAATATCTCCACCCTTTCCCTTTCCCCGCGGTCAAAACGAAGGAAAGGTGATTAAACACTAAGTAATACAACTATAGTACTCAAGAACAAGATAATCTACCACTTGAAGAGGTCCCAGTTTCAGACCGTTGGGGCAAGCTTAGTTGTTCTCGACGTGGAAGTTGTTGTTGACCTGCCCGGCGGCGTGGTCCTGCGTTGACCCGGAGGCCCCCTTGCTGGTGTTGTCGTAGGAGGAGTAATCGTAGTCGTCCACGTGGTGCTCATGCTCGTTGACGCCGGAGTTATGGTTTTCGTAGACGTTGAAGTTGCTGCTGTGGTCCTTCTCCTGCGCGGCGTCGTGGTGGAGGTCGAGCTCGCTGGCTGGGGCGGGGGCGGGAGCGGCAGGGGCAGGGTGCGAAGCGGGAGCAGGCGCGGGAGCAGGCGCGGGAGCCGGAGCGGGGGCCGGAGCCGGAGCCGGTGCCGGGGCGGGAGCAGGAGCAGGAGCAGGAGCAGGAGCAGGAGCAGGAGCAGGAGCCGGGGCTGGGGCGGGAGCATGCTTTTGGGCGGGAGGGTAGGCGATCATGTTGTTGTCGCCGTCGATGTCATGGTCGCCGGACACGCCGCCGATGTTGACGGGCGCGCCACGGCGGCTTGCGGCATGACCGACTTCGGGGACCTTGGCCGCGGGGACATTGGCGGCAGGGACCTTGGCCGCTGGGGGGTTGACGATTTGTGCCCCGTCGGGGACGCTGCTGTGGGTGTCGGGAAGGCTGGCGTGGGTGTCAGGAACGCTGCTGTGGGTGTCGGGAATGCTGCTGTGGGTGTCGGGGGTCTTGACGCCATCGGCAAGGGCGCCAGGGATGGCGGGGATGTCTTCAAAACCGTCAGTTTCTCAGTCCTAGAAGATATGTGGTGGTGGTACGGCGGTTTACATACTATTCAGAGGAGCGGCAGCAACCATGCCAGCAGCGGCGAGGAGAGACAAAAGAGCGGAGGTCTTCATCTTGAAGAGTTGGAATTTGAGGTGAGCGATTGAGGTTGGTAGAAAGGAGTGGAAGGAGAAGCTGACTTGATGCTGATGAGAAAGAGATGGTTGTTGTGGATTTGACGGCGACTTTATACGTTTCTTTCCATGAGGTAGCTCGGGTTGGGCTCAACTGTGACATGTAGGTATGATGGGTCTACTCTGCGTGAATTAGCGAAGGCTATCGTGTGCTCATGACCAGGAGCAGTGATCATGATCTGCCATTGTAGTGGAGGGTAGGGGGATGTGCATTGGTCCTCCAGATGCAGAGTCCATGCTCTTGCAGGGATGAACTCCTCGATGCTCGCATTCCCCTGGCATATTTGACAGGTCCCATGTTCGAGGCCATCGATCCCGATCTGACCTATTCAAACAAGTCAATGATTCTGCCATGATCATCGACTTAGCCTTTTGCGAGTGATTTGGATGGTTTACCCCTGACCAAATCTGGAATGTCTGACGCTGGTGTTCTTTGCAAGTGTTCAGCCAGGGTCTGGATCCCGCAAGGGATGCCGCCACTGCACCGATCCGAGGACACGGTGCATGAACCCCTGCCGATATCTACCCTTTTCGGGAGTGCCCGTGAGAGCTGTCATACTCCACACTCAATAGCCGCACTGTCTCTATGCAGGTGCCTGGGTGTTCGGTTGTTCAGCCGATGGCGTGGCGGCGTTAATAGGAAGTACTGTACGTATTTTGAGTTCAACCAGGTCATGAACGGATTGAACACTACACAACGGTAGTGTACGAGTTGCCATGCGAGACGAGACATCCGACTCGAAGGTGTTGATTTGACAAGCTTTGGTGGATGGAAGAGGGGGTTCGAAAAGAAGATCGTCAGGTATGAGAGGAGTCATGGCCGTGTTCTGAAATTCGAAGTCTTCGGCCAGGGGCTCGATTCTCCTGTAAGCAGCACCGCACCTGGTGATCAAATGTGAGCCATGCAATGGAAGCCCGCAGGATCGGTCAAGTGCCGGGCAATATTGTGACAGTGGTCGAAGGAGACAGTGGTCGAAGGAGAAAAGGAAGCGTCTTTTCGAGTTGATGGATGAATCACGGAGGATGACGGATGGTTATGGTGGTTGCCTCGTAGGGAACAAGTGGATGGGGCCTCAGGCAGCAGGGCAGCCCAGTAGGATGAAGTTTCCTCTTACTGAAAAGTGCTTTGAATCATTTCATGCAACGACCAGGTATCCCAGTCACGCATGAACAAGTCATCATTTGTCTGCTCTGATGTAAGTTACATCATCTGAATCACAACCTTCAAGTGTAAATACATGAAGATACACTGATTGCCACATCAGTTTTTGAATCCCCCTTCTGATAATTCACTTCTCCCCTCCCACACTTCTTACTTTTCAGCTAGATTCCGCGATAGTTCAGACTGGAGCCCTCCGAGACATTTCAGGTACTGTCCAGCGTGCCAAACCCGTCATGTCGAACACTAAAGGTCTCCCTGATACGAATCCTCCTGGGAGGCCATATTTCTCTAAGAGTACGTGGACTCCCAGTCCGAGCGGCTTCGATGCCGGCTAGATTAGCGTACGCGACACTATGCCGGAACCCACCATCGTCGTAGTCCGGGATCGCAGGCTTACGGGCTGCCTCTTCATCGTCGCTCAAGGGAGGGAAATCCTCATGTGTGTTGGACGGGGTAAGAGGGACAGAATCCTGGAGCCGGGCACTTCCTCCGATGGTGTAGAGGGCGATTTTGTTGTTGCCGGAGGGATACGTCTGACTTGAACCTCTCTTGGACCTGACGAACCGAGTCCAGAGAAGCTGGATCAGGGGTGGAAAGGACGGCATGCACGCAGCGAGGAAGTACACCCCGGGCTCAATCTCAGTCCACATGTGCAGAGACGACGCCTTCCAAGTATCGTCCCGACGTTCTGTGTCGCTGTAAAAAATCGCAAACCGGCAGCAGGAGGTAATAAGGCCTCTAAGAAAGCGAAGTTTGAATGGCAGATTAGCCCCCGAGTCAACGGTAAGCACCAACTGTACGATGCTGCAAAGGCATAACAAGGGAATATGTACTTACATTCCGCCAGTCGCAAATATGATCCCGAGCCCGATCTTCTGGTGGCACGAGGTGTGCAACCGATAGACCATGGGGAGAGGCAGGACCAGCATGACAACGTCCGTGACGATATTGGGGAAGGACATCCAACGATAGAATGCCTTTGTATCGAAACACTGACCTGTTGCCGGCTTGAATGGGTTCAACTGATATCCCACGGGTATGCATGCAAAAGTGTGAGCCAAAGAAATGGCAACATAGGTCGACGCGATGATAGCCATGAGGACGTAGGTGACAGTTCGTTCGTTCCGAGACTTGAAGAAGCGAAGGTAGAAAGCGAGGATTGCCAGCTTGGGCAGAGCTATCGCCAAGCCCCAGACCCAGATCCCAGCGAAGATGCCTCTCTGGAACTGAACGAGTTTCCATGGCGCTTCCGTCAAGATCTTGTCGATGTGATACCCAACGCCGGCAACAGGGATCATCACTGCGCAACGCGTTAGATATCACGGAATCTCGACTCAATCAGCCTCTTATTTCCAAGAGAGAAAACGTCAACAGAAGTGAGATCATAAAATTTACAGTGATCAGCCCGGATAGAAAACGGCATACTTGCCTATTCCTGTGATGCAAACACACAGATTGGCCAGAAGGGCTGGAACCATGAGCCAGTCATCCACACCCCAGTTTCTTCTCTGTCTCTTATGGGCCCAGAACCGGACCCCCGCGAAGACAAGCTCCAAGACAATGAACGAAACCGCAGTGCCGATCAGTTGACCACCGCAGTACTCGTTCAAGTATCCCAGAGGATGCTGCTCGATGAGAGTTGACATGGTGCGATGATAGAGAGTAGCGTGTGCAATCAAGTGAGCGAACGATCTGCAATCTGCACTTTGGTTGCAAGGTCGCGTTGTCCCATCGATGGAGAAGACAGGAAGTAAAGGTGAGGGTGTGTTCCTCCAGGTGGGGAGAAGTCATCGACAGAGTAAAGACCCACTTAAGCGAGACTTCACTTCACCTGAGACTTTGTGGTTGAGGTAGCAGAATCTTTGTGTGTTACTTTCACCAGCTTTAGTATGCTGTTACCAAATAGCCTCACAAATGTGTACGTCACCGGCCCTGAGTTGATAGATTGACCATCGAGATTCAAGAGTAATTAAACAGCCAATCAAAGATAAGCGTCTAATCACGTAGCCTACTGTGTTTCTGCTCACTACACTCAAAACACAAACAACCGCACCCAGCATCAAAAGCCTTGAAGGTGAAGGCCCAACATATCTCAGTGAAGACAGACCCAGCAAGAGCTCAATCCAGCACTCACCCATGTGATATCAATATAACCAGATACCTGTTCACATATATACAGTACATCCCTATCAACATCTAGCAACCCTTTGTATATACAAGCCATCCTACCTCCATCCCCCAAACCCCATATACACAGCACAGCACAGCACACTAAACCCAACCCAGAGCCCACCATCTACCCCAGCCCCACGCCCACCACCAACTTCCTCATAAAATCCGCCTCGAGAACCACCTCCTCCCCCTCCGGCGTCCAGTCCGTATACCGCGGCTCCGTCTTCCACCGCACATACTCCATCCTCTCATACCACTCCGCGACCGGCAGGCCGCCCTCGCCGCGGATGCGCTCGATCCAGCGCCGCCGCCCGGGGTCCGCGTAGTACGCTTTGCTGACGGCGTTGAGGGTCACGTACCGGCAGCGCGGGTCGCAGCGCGCCCGCTCCTCGACCAGCGCCATCGCGCGCCGGCCCAGCCCGCCCTCCCGGTGCGCCGGGAGGATGAAGAACGACTGGATGGTGAGGTTGGTGCCGTCGGCGGTGGCCAGGTCCGGGTCTGGCGGGTGGGCGTAGGCGTCGAGGGAGATGTGGCCTGCGTGGATTGGTGCCACCGCAGTATCCTGGCGGCTGCTGCTGCTGCTGAAGTTGCTATTGTCGCTGCTGGTGGTGGAGGTGGAGGTAGAGGCGGAGGTGCAGACGGAAGGGGGGACGATGTCGATCCAGAAGAAGGATTTGAGGCCCGCGTCTTGTTTGGCGCGCCAGGCGAGGAGGGCTTCGTCGGTTTGGTCCCAGCCGCAGATTGTGCGCTGGTGTTGGAGGGCGGCGTAGTCGGTGGGTTCGTGGAGATTGATTGGGGTGAGGGTGATGGTTGTGGTGGAGTTTGGCATGGTTGGTGGTGAGGTTGCTTGGTTCATGTTGCGGTGATGGGGTGGTAGGAAACGGGACTGGGTGTGTATTGTGAAGATTTGCTTGGTATCACTTGGAGCAATGCTATTCTTCAAATTATCCTCTTTATTTTTTACAGAAGAGTGGGAGTGGTTGCAAGAGGATATATAATGAGTCAGCCTGCATTATATCTCCAGATTTATCTAGATGGATGAGTCACTTTGCTGGGCGGTTCAGGTTCTACGGACCCTCCACTTATACAACGCTATGTATCTCGACCAGCAAAACGAAGTAGTTTGAGTTGACTATGTGTTTGAATAGATCAAATAAATTGACCCAAATGTCTTCCAATTACAGACAGGTACGGAGTAAACAAAGACCGACAAGGCACCCAGGCATCGAAGCTTATCGGACACCCGATGAGCTACACCTTATCGTGAAGCTTATCAGATCCGTCCACCGGCCAAAAAAGCTACCACAATTCTGTCCGAGCAATAAAACTCGTGACTCCCAACTCCATTAACTCCGACATTAATGTACAGGATTAAACCATTTCCCAATCCCAGTATATATATACTTCGACATCGCAAAATCACGCAAACACCCCCAACCCCACCAACCCACCGAGCAACGGCAGCACCGACCGGGCGGCATTCAGCCAGGTCCACTTCCATAGCAGGCCTTCGACCTCCGCGTCCGCCTCGGGGGTCCACTCCGCCTCGGTCTTGACCTTGGCCCACTGCGACAGCCGATCGTTGGTCTTTTTCATCACCAGGAGGGTGAACGGCACGATCCCCAGCGTCAACCCCGCCGCGAGGCCATAGACCTTGGAGCTGTGGCGCGCGGTGATCAGGCTCAGCGGGGTGCTCTCGCGCACGCTCCAGGCCAGGTACAGGAAGGTGGAGGCGGTGCTGAGGGCGATGAGCGGGGCGCGCTGCGCGCCGTACGTGTAGATGGTGCGCCACTGCTTGACGACGGTCGAGAGAGGAATCTTCTCCGTGTGGTGGGCTTCGATCAGCGGGGGGACTCCCATGAGGCTTAGGGAGAAGATGTTGCCTGTTTTTGTGGAAGGGGGTCCGGGATTAGTGGTCTGGTTGTGACACTGGGGGGGGAGTAGGGGGGTCGGTGTAACTTACCGGATAGCCAGGCGGCGCCGGTTAGGCCTACGGCCTGGGCGATTGCAAAGCTGGGGGTTGAGGTGCTCATTCTGTCGGTGCGTCCTGTCTGCCAGAGAGATGGTTTTTGGTGATGAGGGAAAAGTTAAGGGGAAAGAGGGATGGGGTAGCAGAAGATGTCGGTGCCTTTATAGCTGACAACACCAGTAATCCATGACGACATGCTCAAACCTTATGATTCCGACATGAGCAGAAAATGAAGAAAAGCTTCTCCTGCAAGGGTGGGACCATTGTAAGCAGATGCAGTGTTTGAAATGTCTAGGACTCCTTCAATTGCGATCTAGGAATATGATTGAGTGAAATGATGGCTGGTTGTGGTGTCGGAAGGATTTAGCTTGCGTGGGCGTGGCTGGCTCGGGCTTTGCGGAGTTTGGACCGGGTTTTGCGTTGTCCGACAGAACAATCTCAATTTCTGGAGGTTTCCCGCATGTAAACAACACACATTTGCTAGGTGGATCGGGCTGCGGTTGACAGAAGCTTTTATCCGTGGAGGAAGAAAAGACACAGGTAGAACTGGTCGGCCGTGCGTGGAGGCTGGAGCTCTTATGTTTTGCGCTCTCTTCAACACAGTTGAGCACTTCCCAGTCCCCACCGGCCATACAACGACAGCCACCAAGACAGAAGATCTACACACACTAGGCTGAGAACCAGTACCAGGTATCTTAGAAGCATTCCACTTTTGTTGATTCTCATACAAGTTTCCGTTCTGGCCATCGAATGGCATTAGAAGCGATCGCTTACAAGAACACATCCAAACGTCTTTCGAACCTCTTCTCAACAGCTACTGGAACCACTGAAGGCTTACTGGAAAATAAACAAATGTGCAGACAAATGCCTGTCGTTTGCTTTCGAGATTTACTTTGTCTCTTTTTTCTTGACCTATCTCAACACGAGCGCCAGGAACGGATAAACAACCCCGGCTGATATTCCGGCCAGGGAATGCGGGGATGGGATGCAAGGATACGAAGATGTGTGACAGGAGTGACAACAGTGAATCAACCTCTTCTTCTTTTCAACTTCAAGGATTGGCACAATGGTACAGTTCATGACACATTTTACCTCATCAAACAATCTTTACTTACCCTTCTTCTAGCATCCTCTACCACGCCTCGCCAGCCGACTTCCCCTCCCAGGGGTCGCGACGCTGCTTCGCCCGCTCAGACTCCGAAACATGGCTACCGCGTCACCTACAAGGGCCCCACGAAGAGTCCAAGCCCGATCACCGTCAAAAGCTTTCTTTGCAGCTCCCTCTGAACCCACGAGACACCGACACCCTCATCATTCAAAACGATACTCCCTCTGACACAGAATGGGCCCTCCTGGGCCTTCACTTTCTCCTGATTCGCAACCTTGAGATACATACAGGGTATAACGAAGAGCTGAATGACAGGCACATCCCCCCTCACCGGCCCCTCTCGTGACTGCTCATCAGCTCCGCTTCCGGAACTATCACTCAAACCCCATTCATCCGCCAGGGACGCGTCTCTCATCTGATCCTCGACTACACCAGCGGCCTCCGTTTCGAGGGTCCAGACAATCAGGAGCTGCAAGATAGACACAAGGAGGCTATTGCCCGTGGGGAGGCCGAGTCGGAATATATTACGGTACACAAGGGCACTCCTGAAGAGAGGAAGGTTGAGATTGTCTTCCTTCCTCTGTTAGCCATGGCCTGGTTGGACGCGAAATACGGAGGGCCAAACTTCAACGAGCTCGACCCAGACAACGCACCACCGACGCAGCACGAGGTCAACCTTCAAACGCTGGAGATCGTCGAGAACGATGCTATGTGCACTTTTGCCCGCATGACCCTGGCCCTGCCGCATGTTGTCCGGAACACCTCCGCGCTGCACCTCAGCTCCACGAACGGTTGTTGCGAGTTTCAGCAAACCAACGAGAAGATGTTTGTGCAGTTTTTACCACAGATGGAAAACCTGAGGACATTGCAACTCTCGGTCGGGGAGGTGTTCCGTGATGAGTCCCACCTACACGCCTTATACAGGCTGTTCCCGCGGACTCTAACGACGTTGCGCCTGCGCGGGCCGGCGATGCTGACGCAGAGTGATCGCTGGAAGGAGTGGGAGGAGGCATTCGCATCGAGAACCTTTCTACCAGAGTTGAAGAGGTTGTCGATTCAGATGGATCTTTGTTACAAGAATAGAGACAGTGGATCGGCCGGTTGGCCTCTAAAAGAGTGGACTGAGCTCCCAGAAGAAATACGCCTCGCCGCAAACGCCGCGTGTGAGCGACTCGGCGCCCTTGCTCGCAGCCGAGGGGTCAATGTAGAGGAGATGGAAGATTGGGAGAGACTCCGGGGGGGAGTTCCGACTCCCGCGGGAAGCAGCAGGATTCAGGGGGCGGTGTTCAACCACGGGCTCGGTTGTGCTTACATTGCTTATGCTGTCGCTGCTTACTAGATGTTGTTGACGGTTGTTGGGAGATGTGTAGGATTAGATGAAGGAAAGAATGATACCCCACTCTTGATTTGTCGCAGTTCCGTTGTTCAGGGTCAAAGAACCTAGGGATCAGTAATTGATCGTACTCGTATCTTTTGGGAGAGAACCGTTCCTGACAACCAAGAAAATCCCAAGAATCCACGGAACGGAGCAGGCAACGGGCTCGGTCGTATCCGTATCCCGATACCAAAAAGGTCAGTCCGGCAGCGGGGCTTACGATCTCCGATTCAGCCCAGCGGAGCTAAAGTGTTTTAGTGTTCAGTCGAGTCCTTCTCGGCCGCTGGAACCCCCCGTTTGACCTCCGTTACGTACGTAAGAGAGACTAAGAGTAGCCCCCAAAAAAAGAATCCCGTTCTTGGCTGGCCCAGTTGTACCACTTGCACCAGTCGCACCAGTCAAATCAGCTGCACTAGGCGTTAGGAGAAATATGGAAAAAAAAAAGAAAGAAAAAAGAAGCATTGCAGAGATAGTCGCAGGATTTGCGACTACAGTCGGTCAAACAGCCCCGACCGCGCAATGACCGTGCGGAGCAGGGCTGAAGGTACGAATACGATGACAGCGACAGCGACAGCGACGTGGATGATCGTGGACTTTAAAGTCTTTAAAGTCTCCCAGCTGCTCCTGAAGACTTAGTTTGATTATCAACACTCACAAGTGACACTGGCAGTGACACCGGCATCAACCGCCCTAAACAACCATGAGCGTCACTGATAGCGACACGGAGAGTACCGTCTCCAGCCAATCCAGGTACGGAGGATATACTGCATATTGCAACCTTAACCACTTACCTAAAACCACATCTCTAACGCAGCTCCAACCAGCAGGCCTACCACAGCGAAGACCACCAAATCGCCATCCCAGGTCTTCCCCTTCGCGCACCCACCGCCCAAATCGACCTCGTGCTTCCGCTTCACCTCGCGCCTCCTGCTCCAGATCCAACAGCTCCTCTCCGCCTCGCGCGCGCTTCCCATTCTCGAGATCTACCGCCCCTCCAGCCTCGGCAAGTCGATCCCCGGCTGTCCCAGCAAAGTACACAGCCAGGACCTGTACGTCGTCCAAAGCGACGCCTACCAGAATCTGCCTGCATCATGCAGCCAAAGTCCCAGCACCGACAGCCCGGTAGTAGGAGTGATATACACCAACAACTGCAGCAGCAACAAAACCACTAGCGCCGCGACTAGCAGCAGCAGCAGCAGCGGCAGCTCCACCGACCACAAACCCGCATCCTCCCCCTCATCAACATCATCATCAACATCACCAACAACAAAATCACCCCCCAACAACAGCAGCAACAATAACAACGCAATCTACCTCCCCCAACTCCAACTCACCCTCCTCGCCTCCCGCACCTCCCGCGGAGGCTACATCTTCCAACTCCTCCCCTCATCCTCCTCCTCTCCAAGAACCACTCAAAAACTCACCCTCGAACTCGCCAAGAAAAAACCCAAACACAAAACCCCCCCGCCAAGATCATCGGCAACAACGCGGACCCATCGGTCTTCGGCGTCCACCACCCCCGACGACGACGACAACGACGACGAAGAATGTGACAGCGTTGAGCCAAAAAACCACGACCCGGCAAGTTTCCTCCTCGGCATTCGGGGTAGCACCACTAGTACCACAAGTACTAGCCCCGTCGATCCAAACTCAGGTGATTCCGCCCGGCGCAGCCCCCGGCGGCCCTGGCTGGCCGGGCTCTCGCACAAGGGGATCAAGGTCCTGCGCGGGGAGCAGCAGGACCAGCTGCGGCGGCGGGTGCTGGCCGCCGTCGGGGTGGGCGAGGAGCGCGTCGATGTGCTCTACACGATTACCTTGCTGGTGGGGATCTATGCGGCGAGGATGGAGGGGTGGGTTTGATTTTTTTTTTTTTGTATTTTGTGTCCATTTTCTGTGTTGTTGGTAACTTAGAGGTCGAGTTACTCGATTAGCTGCTTCCTAGATTATTTGGTATGGTCCGGGGTTCATCATTAAACTTTAGCTTGGAGTTGTTAGGTGTTGGTGTTTGGTGATCGTCGGTGTTTGTATTTTGGGGAAGTCAAAGGGTCAGCTGGGCCAGGCCAGGTGTCCAGGTTCAGGGTCAGGGTCAAGGACTCTTGCTTTGTACGGTACGTCGATGATATCCAAATCGAGTCAATTTTGGCTTTGGGAAAGATGATAGTGTCATGGAAACTTTCTTTGTCTTTTCTCCGAGAAAGGGAAATGAGTACGGAGTACCTAGACTGAGAACGAACCCGGAGAATCGTTAGTTACTCGTAAGAAGTTCTGGCCCGCCCGCCCGTCTCCGCGTGATGGTGTTGGTTCTCCGGCGTACGGCGACCGGTCCCGAGGCCCGTTTGCTTTCCGCTTAGTACTTACCAGTCTGCTAGTCTCTGCAAATAATAATGATGCACAAGGGTCCGTTCCGCCTTGCGGGGCTTAATCTAAGGGGGGTTTTATCCGGTTGAGGGATTTACAGTGCGCATTCATACAGTGCTCATTTTTTATGCCTTATGCATAAATACAGTACACAAACTCTCTCTCTCTCTCTCTCTTGAAATGCCTTGCATGATGGATTCGATCGTGCTCCTCCGAGAGAACTAACTAAGTTACGCTTTAATTTGCCCTTTCTTCTCCTATCCAGCTTCCGAGGTATCCCCCGAAACAACCCGCCTTGCACAACGCACCTACTTCGCAACCCCCACCTCCAAAGCCAGAATCTGCAACGCCAACGTCCTCGAGAAATACCGACATAGCGCTAGATTCCCGCCCATGAACCACAGGCCCGGGTGGCCGCTGCGGCGCCAGATGGTGCGCATCTCTCCCTCGGCGTCCATGCCCCAGACGTCGCCGACGCGGTCGGCGACCGCGTCCCCGAAGATCTGGCGGGCCTGGGTGCGCATGTTCTGGTAGCCGGTGGCGAGGACGATCTCGTCGGCGGGGAGCTCGGAGCCGTCGGCGAAGCGCAGGCCGTGCGGCAGGACCTCGGCGATCTCCTGGCCGTGCTTGACCTTGATCTTGCCGTCGGCGATGAGCTGGCTGGCGCCGACGTCGATATAGTAGCCGCCGCCGCGCTGGAAGTACTTCATGATCAGGCCGGCGCCCGCGGGGCCGTCATCCACCTGGAACCCGGCGCGCGCGAGGCCGTCGAGGACGGCGCGGTCGTGCGCGGTCTGCGCCCGCGTGATCTTGATCTGTTGGGCTTTGAAGACCTCCCAGGGGATACTCCAGAGGTAGAGCTCGGCGTCCTCGGTGGGCGGGCCGTCCTCGTCGAAGAGGCCCTTCAGGCCAATGTCTGTGATGGACGCGGAAGAGACCACGCAGGTCGAGCTGCGTTGCACGATGGTCACGTCGTAGCCCTTCTCGTAGTAGTCCTGCGCGATGTCGTGGCCCGAGTTGCAGGCGCCCACGACCACGGCCTTTTTCGTTCCGCTCAGGTCGCTGGCGCCAGGAAATTCGCTGCTGTGGCAGAGACGGTCGCCCTGGAAGGTCTCCATGCCCTTGAAGGTGGGCATCGCCTTCTTGCCGGAGTGGCCGGTTGCTTGGATCACGTGGCGGGGCTGCAGCGTGCGGGTTTCGGTGGTGCTTCCGTCCTCGCTGCGGCGCTGCAGGTCGATCGTCCAGCGGCCGTCGGCCTCGCTCCACGAGGTGGATTGCACGCTGGTCCGCGTCCATACGTTGAGCTCCAAAAGCTTGACGTAGCATTCCAGAAACTCCGCGAATTTGTCCTTGGGCGTGAAGACCGGCCAGCCGGGTGGGAAAGGCACGTACGGGAGATGGTCCATCCACACGGGGTCGTGGAGCACCAGCTGGTGGTATCGCTTGCGCCAGTTGTCGCCCACGCGGTCCGCCTCGTCGACTATCAGGCTGTCGACACCCAGCATTTTCAGCCGGGCGGCCAGGGTGAGGCCGGCTTGTCCGGCACCTGATGATGATGTTCGTCAGGGGCATATTCACGATGTCCTCAGATGGTGGAATAATGCTTACCGATGATCAAGACCGCCGGAGGCTCGCCTTCCAGGTTGCGCTCTGCGTTCCGCCTGTCCTGCCAATTCCGTCGATCTTTGGTCGCGCCATGCTGTGCTCCTAAGGGCCGGCGATGACCGACTCTCTCCTCGTGGCCAACCAGATCTCGGAGAGATGTGAAAAAGGTGAAGATTTTCCATTCGCTCTTGACTTCGGCAACACGCACGACACCCGTCCCGCTGATGACGGGGCTGGAGACCTTGATGAAGAACTCCACGCCTTGCACATCTCCGAACGCGTCAATCGCGCCCACGTGCGGTGTGCGCAGAGCGGTCGATCGATCGACCTCGATCTTGGTCGGCAGCTGTGCGGATTTGAGGAGCGCCTGGATTCGTTCCGGACCTTTGGCGGTGCGATAGTCCCACGTCAGACAGAGATGGTCCCGCCAGTAGCCGTCTTCCAGGAACAAACTGCTGATGGCCTCGATGTCCCCTTTGCTGAGGGCTGTGTTGATCGTGTCCACCAGCTGGGAGGCGATAGCTTCGGGGTCGACATCGGTGGATGTAAGGGTCAGAGGGAACTGCCCGACGGGGATGTCGACCGAGCCAGGCAGGTACTGGGCTGAAGCGGCGGCCATGGTGAATTGGTGTGTCTGTCCCTGTTATGCTCTGGGAGGGGAGAGCTGGTTCAAGTTGTTGTGTAGCTGGCTACAGAAAAAGCGGGGGAAGTCACGGAGGAGCTTTTCCGGTGTCGGGGAGAAATGAGGGGGGAGAAAAGCCATTTAAGTCATAGACATCAGAAGCTGAACCCCGCTCCAGACTTTGCCGAGCAGCTAGTCTGCTGAAAAGTTGCAAGCCACGTATCCATTGCTAACCCTTTTGTCACACCAAGCTGCACTTTTGGCTCGTCTTAGAGGTGGAGGGGGCGGAGACACCCCCACGGTTCCACCTGCTTGCCGATCGTCGACATGGGGAACAATGCTCTTGTTGTCACCCGAGGAACTGGCGACCGCCGGTTTTCTTACGTCGAATGCAGCTGCAGTTATTGAGAGACTCACTCCATTGACCACACCGGTAAAACACAGGATAGATTAATTGCGGATTAGCAGCGGGGCATGAATCTCGATCGCGCTAGTCCGCTCGATAGCGCCAATGGGTCAGTTGCAGTACAGTAGTACTGCAGACTCAGCAAGGGATAGAGTAGTGTCGCCTCATTTACAGGAAGACAGCTTATCCGCTCGTGAGGAGCATAGTTGAGCAGTGGGGGGAAGAGAAAGAATAACTAATCATTGAATTTAAAAGCCCCTCACGCGGATTCGACACGGAGCGCATGATGTTGGTCACGTGATTTGCAATGGTCTCGGTGCCTTGAATACCCGCTACCTACGGAGAACACATAGTAGTCTGCATAGTTCTTGGCGGTGCTATTGGAGAATCAAGATACCTACAGGCATCACCCGTGCTGCAGTGACAGGAGGGTGGTGAGATTTATCACATCTCTTGTTTGACTAGCTCTATTGCAAGCTACCTATCTTGAGAAGGAAGATCAAAAGGTGCAGTACAGTACATTTCAACAACCAAGATGTAACTGACTTCTAAAGTCTATAAGAATATGCAAAGAAGGCATCACTCCAATTTACAATGCTCTGCCCGGGGATCGGAACCTGGGAAGAAACAACACCCCCTCTTACTTCACCAATCGTATGCTGTTCATCACCTCAACACCTCCTACGACCTCAATTCATCTCAAACCCCAGCTCAGTATGTACAGTACACTCTCCCATCCCCGCTCCCAAATCCTCCAACAACCCACCCCCCTTCGCGGAACCCTCCGAATCCAGGCCCCACTCCACAAACATTAAATTGGGAACCAGCACGAGAACACCGTCCCCATGAGCGCCCCCTCCCCGGAATCCCCCAGGGCAATGAGCAACCAGAGTGAAGGGCGAACCAAGCGACCAAGCAGTGCACACATGTAACGGGCATGGCGCAAGGAATACCTGGACCGGTCTCCCCCAGACATAAACATGAGGCTAAGGATCCCGGAACCGGGAGGCGGGCCGGAACATCCTCCCTCCCCACGGTGGGCTAGTACTTCCGTGCATTAGAATAAGGTACTTCATTGCCCTTCCGCTCTCCCCCCGGGTCTCCTCCCACCCACAGGGCTCAATGGTCGAGGCCATGCCATGCAACTACATTCGGCAACTGGATCCGAACCAGCAAAAGGCACAGTGTCGGTGTGTGGGTAGGTATGCCGGCTGTATTGCCATCATCGCTATCAATCCCCTTAACTTACCTCTTTGGTTCAGATCAGGAGTTAGCAGTACTAAATTCACTGCTTCATCCTCTCCCGGAATCACAGTTGGCAGAGTACGGTTCCTGGCTTTTGGAAAAATTCCGGTGTACAAAATAGAGCAAATCCAGAAGACTAGTTGATTATCCCCTAGACGAGTTGTAGTACAGTACCTACAGTCACTAGTTTTGTTAAAGGTCTGATGGGAGGAGAGATGATCATTCCCGACTACTGCATCTCCTCGATACCAGGGATTTCCACCCCGGATCAAGGCCAGGATAATGCTGCCTGTGCAGCTGCGCCAAGGGTTGCATGGGAGCTGGGTCGATGGGAAGGATGTGGATGTTCCGTTGCCGGTGGTCTAGGGTGGGATAGGGGCTGAGGAGGTGGGGAGGGTGGGGGTTCTGTATTGTACATAGCAGTGGAAGTTCTTGTATTATATGGCTATCGCTTAGGGGTCTATTCCATATTCATCGACTTATTTTTACATTTTCTTCTGGCCACGCGGCTTGCAGCTAAATGCTTAATGTACTTTTTTGAGATCGGTTGCTGTGTAGGTTACCTAGTTGTGATTTGTACCTCACCATGGGCTTTTGTTCATAGTATTGGAAATTAGCATCTTGCAACTACCCGTAGTGCCACTACTGACTATGTCAAGCTATAGGATGGCCCGTTGTGAAGGACAGGGTATAGCTACTTAAGGGATTTACCGACTAAAACGACTCCTGGAGAAACTCATATGAGCCCCAATATTGATATCATTCACTTCAGTGTCATCTTACGGTACACTAAACCGCTACCCCCCTCCGACTCCAACCATGCCTCACCCCCTCCTCCCCCCGCATCTTCTCAGCAAACAACCGCCCTGCCAATTGCTTATACAAGAACACATTCCCCCCATGATAATTAATATTATGGTCCGAGTCCGTGAACCACTGCACCTGCACCTTCTCCGGGGACACCCCATCGCCGACCAACAGATCCACCAGGGCCGCCGAATTCTGAAAGTGCACGTTGTCGTCCCCCGTGCCGTGCTGGATGAGGACCCCGCCGCGGGCGCTCCGGAACCCGGCCGTCCGCCGCACCGCGCTGGCCGCATAGCCCTCCGCGTTCTCCGCCAGCGTCTTCATGTATCGCTCCGTGTACATCGAGTCGTAGAACCGCCAGTCCGCCACCGGCGCCGTGATCAGTCCCAGCGAGAAGATGCCATCGCCGTCTTCATCCTGTTCGATGACCTTGGCCGTCAGGTAGCCGCCGAAACTCCACCCCCAGATCGCGATGTGGTTCTCGTCGACGTAGGGCAGCGCGGCGGCCTGCTGGGCGGCGTAGATCTGGTCCGCCGCTTCCAGAAGTCCCAAGCGCTTGGAGACCTGTGTGCGGAATGCACGCCCCTTGTAACCCGTCCCCCGGTTGTCGACGGTCCAAGTGATGTATTCGAGCTCCAGGTCGGAGGCGATGTAGGCGTTGAAACCCAGGGACTGCCATGTTTTGCTGACCTGCTGCGCGCCGGGGCCGCCGTAGGGGGTGAACAGGATGGGGTATTTCTTGGTCGGATCAAAATTCACCGGCAGTCGTTGCATGACATTGAGGGTTTCGTTTGTGGGGCTAAGGGGGAGGGGTAGTTCGAAGTAGCTGATGTTGGGGAGCGCATAGTCCTGGAGTTGAGTAACAGTCTTAGCGTTGTCGTTGATTGTGCGCAGAGGATCGCTCTGGTCGACGGAGTAGAGCTCCTGGTACGGAACATCGGGGCCGCTGTAGGTGAGGATGTAGTATCCCGAATGCGCGGAGAACGACGCAGACCAGTACGCGGGCACGGAGTCATCAACGAGAGGTGTGATTTCGAATGTGCGGTAGGACACTGAGTAAAGATGCCTCTCAGTACTGTGCCGTTGGGTGGAGAGGTAGTAGATGAGCTGTCTGGCTCTGTCGATATTAAGAATGGAGGTCACCTCCCATTCGCCGCTAGTGAGAGCGGTCGGCTCGCCACCCGACAGAGGGAAGAGCCACAGATGGGACCATCCCGACCGGTCGGAGATATCGAGGTAGTATAAAGAGGAGCTGTCGTCGATCGCTCCGATATAGTTCATCGAAAGAGTGTTATCTATCCATCCATCGGTGCCGTCGCGCTCGTGGATGGTTTTCGCCAGCCCTGAAGCAGTGTCAACCGCCACAACTGCCTGACGATCCTGAACGCGGTTGAATGACTTGACGGCTAGCGTGGTGTGAGTATCAGTGAGCCAGCAGGCTTCACCGATGATCAAATCATCTGACTCGAAAGGATCGATCGGGACGGTTAGAGCGCGGTTCTCAGACACGCGGAGAAGGTTCAATTGCACCGTGGGATTGGTCTGCGATACTTTCGGGTATCGGATCGGCATCTCGACTGGATACGGCGGCGCAATCGCCTGGTTATCCATGTAGTATGGCACCGTGTAGGTCGGCACGCCTGTCTCATTGAAACTCAGGAAGGAGAGATACTCCCCATCGGGAGAGAACCATAGTGCGAACCGGTCCCCCAAGATCTCCTCCTCGTAAACCCAGTCCGGCACACCATGGAAGATATCAGGCCCGCCGTCCGTGGTGATCGCTGTAGTGACCCCATCAATCCAGGTGAACAGGTTGTTTCCCCGGACAAATGCGATCGTGTCGCCCACCGGGCTCCATCGGGCATACTGAATGTCGCCGTTCTGGTCTGGAACGAGAGGGCTAAGCTGCAACGACAGGACGTCTTGAATGTAGTAATCTGCTAGCGATGAATGTCGGTATTTCTTAGTATGGTTGGTCTCCCAGAGGATTGCCGAGAGATCGGGCTTGACTTGGTAGCTGTACACCTCCGGCGGGACGTGGTCGGATGCAACGAGGGTCTGCGTTTGGTTGGTAACAAAATTGTTGATCTTCAGACTACCGTCTTCGTCTTGGTAGACATACTGCCCATCTTCTGCTGTGGAAATCCATTCCACTGATATTTGCGACGGCGAAATCGCCCTTCGCACGACGGTCTCATTGAAAGTCAGGCGCTTTGTGCCACCCCCGGTCGGGGGATATGGATTACGAGCAATGCCAATGGCATGAACGAGGCCTATGACGAAGAAAAGATGCTGGAGATTTTAGCAAGATTGGGTTTGCGACAGGTCACTCTTACTTACCTTCATGGCTGTGGCCAAGGGTGGAAGAAGCAACTGTTCGCGACAAAGGGCATGCCAGCGGTGACTTATACTGAGTATTTCAAGAAGGACCCCCGCCTACCTGCCGGGAAGGTGGCTGGGATTGTGGTCTTGCCTGACGTGATGAGGTTTCACTACGCTGCAAGCCAAGTGCCTGTACCCCTCTCGCCATGGCTAGGTTGCTGGTAACGTTACAGTGCATTCGGTCCTTTTCTTCTTATTTTCCTGCATAGCGTTCAGTGTCGTCGTGCTTATGTAAGTCGTACTCATGATCTTCGATTAGCGGGGCCATCAACTGGTCTGCGAATGAGTAGTTGCTAAAATAGTGAATGTCGCGTACGGGATGTTTTCTCAAAAGAACCTGGGAAGTATACTTACTGCCTGATGTGGATGAGCGGCAGGTTTTGCACTGTATAGTTTGATCTGGCTTGTATAACCTTATCTACCGACATATGATATCAAGCAGCATCATTGGTCTAGTGGTAGAATTCATCGTTGCCATCGATGAGGCCCGTGTTCGATTCACGGATGATGCACTAAGATATCTCTTTTTGTTTTCCTCTTTTTTTTTGCTCGGCCTGCGACCGGCCGATTTACCTGTGTGTTTCAATAATTATCCTGAAGCACTCCAAGTGGTATCATTTGCGTTGCGACTCTGTCCTCTGCCCCTTGCAGTGCAAGAAATCTTTCTACGGTACATTCCCTTCCGTCCGTTCCAGGTTCACGTATAGATCCACGCAGTCAACAAATCTTCCCCGGACCTTTGTTCCCAGAGATAAGATTCATCACGTACCATGGTAGGCTATTGCATCAAAACATAGTTCAAAGAGGAACCAAGAAAACTAAAAGGCTAGCCTGCATAAGAATGACACCGCCAGACAAAATCAGACCAAATCTGTCCATGCTCTTGAGCTGAGGAGATCTATTTCCCCACATCTGACCTTTCTAAAACCAACGCTGTCCTGAGGATTTCCCAATATAACTACACAGCATGCTAACCAGGCACACCGAAAATACCCTCCTCTAACAACAAGAATGAGGATGATAAAAAGAGCAAGAAAGTATGAAAAGCACCATCATACTGTATATACATCTTTGACCGTCATATTACACACTGCCTGCACGCAGAGTCAACAACGCCGATCCAGCACAGACGCTAGATAGAGGGGATAGTTCATACCTGCCGTCTCAAGGCAAAATCATCATAGATGCTGCGCCAGATATCTCGCGCGCGACAGTCATCACGGATACCCGTTTGGGGGTCCAGATCACACGTCGGCTGATTCGCTTCAATGATACTTGTGTTGGCTCGGAACCACGGCTATATACAAGGAAAATTTCAGTGAGTTGCTTTCCATATGCCCTGGGATTCAGCTTACATACCTTGGGAAGAGGCCAGTCGGAGAAATGCAGGAACTTTGTCTGATTGAAGACCTCGACCGGGTCCCAGGAGTCCTGCGAATCGCCGAGATAGGCGGTATGGTCTTTGGCACGAAACTCGCCGGTGAGGAGGTAGTAAGGCCGGTGGGGGAGATCCCCCGCGCGGCCCTGGTACAGCTTGTTGACGATCTCCATGTCGAATTCGTTCGGCCCGGCGTCGGCGATCGCCCGTTGGATGCGGGCGAACTCGGACGCAGAGGGCTCGATTAATGCGATTAGAGTGCTCATCGTCCGGCTCGCGGGACTGAGCCAGTAGGCCCGGGGGAGGACCACGGGCGATGGCGGGAGCAGGAATAGTTCATCCAAAGACTGTAGGGCTATTGTGAGCGCCTTCTCCCCTGCCCTATTTTGCGGGTTCGGATCAAACAACAAAGCTTACCTGGAGAAGAGTTGAGTCGGAGTCCAGGCTCAAGACGCGATCGTACTGGGTTTGGTTGAAAGCTAGTAGTTTGGTGTAGCTGTCTGCCCAGGTCTCTGGAATGCGCTTGCTGTCAGTTGTGGGAAAGTCACCGGTGGGATGGGTGGCTTACTGTCGACGCCCTTCCGGTGCTGAAGCTCGACTGGGACCAGCTTGACCCTATACTCATCGCGGGCCTTGCGGAGCAACTTCGCAACCCTGGAGTTGTCGTCGGTGGAGAAGTCCGATGAATACATTAGCAGGCGATCGGCTCGACTGCCTAGGCGATGCAAGGTCTCAAACAACATCACCGAGTTGCAGAGGTACGCTCGGTTGGTGGCATATTGAGTGTAGGCGAATCGGGACCAGTCGGTCTGGGGAGCCGAGGTGTAGCCACCAAGAGGGATGAACTGGAACGAGGGCTGGAAATCAATCAGGCAGAGCTGCCACAGAACCGCGAAAGCGAAGCAGCACACCAAGACGGTCCGGACTGCCCTGAACGTTTTTACTTGCATGTCAAAGCTGCTTTCATGGACATCGGGGTGGGATACTCAGGATGAACGACTTACCTTACAAAGAGTCGGGTATGGGATAAATACCCAGTAGAGGAACGAGCAGCTGGAATTGAAAGGGTTCAGGGCTCACAAGGTCGGGCGGCAACTCGACCTATTGAATCGTCGGGAACTCCAGGGTCTCTTTTATCCATCCCCGGTTCGGAAAAGCCGCGGCGTTTTAGCGTCATGTCAGCGCTCATCAGAGTTTCAGATATAGTACAGTACAGTACCATTCTATTCTAGAGAGATCATACAATTATAGAACTTCTTGCAGAGCGCGTACATGCAGTCGATGTATGGCTGCATACTCCCCTCATTCTAGAGCCTTGTCAACACGATCCAATGTTTGATGTGTTTTCATACCAGACAAGGAATTGAAGCCCCAGCTTCGACTCCGCTCTTTCCTACCCTTACCCTAAACCCTCCTCGCTCTTTCCCCATGAGCAAAATGCCCAGCCGTTCAAGATTCCGCTGAGATTGTACAGACCTTTCTTACAACTTACTCGTTCCTATCCCGTTCTGAATAAACGATCCTACACTCATGGTCTCCTCTCTTTTTCTTCTGGTAAGCATCTGGATTGCTCCGATCATTGTCCATGCAGCAACACCTTTCACCGTGCCATGGACGGGCCAGACGTACGGTCCGGATGGTCCCTGGCAAGCTGTCCAGGTCAAAATCGGCAGCGACCGGCAAGAGATGGCTCTCTATCCCGGAGGAGCCTGGCAGAGCTACATCCTCCTCTCCTCAATTTGCTCCAATACTTCATTATCCTCCTACTGCTATGCTAACCGGGCGGGTGTCTTCGACAAACTGACCTCCACCACGTATGACGACACGGCCATACGGCTGACCATCAACGATGGAACATGGGGACCACTGCACTTTGGCGCTGCCACCGACAACCCCATCTACGGCACCGCCAAGTGGGCTCTCGATTTGATCGATATCTCGGGGGTCACGGTGCCGAACGTCAGTCTGAACGTGGTGGACCAGGGGTACCAGATATACCCGGATGGGACCAATTACCCTCTCGAGCTTGGAGTCCTCTCCCTGGGAGCCCCCAGCCTACAACAGCAGTTCGCGAACCGAGGACAGGCCACCATTAACGGCACCTTTTTCGACAGTTACCTGTTCACCTCCGGTGGCGGTCAGGCGATCCCGTCCTACTCGTACGGGATGCATATCGGCACGCCCACGTACAACCTGGCGGGGTCCTTGCTACTGGGCGGATATGATCAATCCCGTGTGCTGGGGGAAGTCTCGTCCCAGCCATATTCCGATGATGGAGGGTTGCCAATCAAGCTTCGCGACATCAGTCTCGGAGTAGTTCGCGGAGGCTCGCCGTGGTCTTCCTCAACCACGAACAGCACCACAAACAGCAACCCCACAGGTCTTCTCGCCGCCGGCAACTCCTCAATTACCTCCAACGGAATCACCGTCTACTCCACCCCCGGGGACCCCTATATCTACCTCCCCCAAAGCACCTGCGACGCCATCGCCGCCCACCTCCCCGTCACCTACCAGAGCACCCACGGCCTCTACATCTGGAACACCTCAAATCCCGCTTACCGCAGCATCATCACCTCACCCAGCTACCTAGCCTTCACCTTCGCCAAGGACAACTCCAACCGCGCCAACATCACCATCAAGATTCCCTTCGCCGTGCTGAATCTCACCCTAACCCCACCTTTGGTCGCCCAACCGACCCCCTACTTTCCCTGCCGGGGCACCACCACCGCCGGGGCCGTCTACGCCCTCGGCCGCGCCTTTTTGCAGGCCGCATTTGTCGGAGTCAACTGGGGCGATAGCGGCAGTGGCACGGGCAATTGGTTCCTGGCGCAGGCGCCCGGCCCCAATCTGCAGACGCCGTCGACCACCGTCATCCAGCCCGAGGATACTACTGTCCTTGGATCAGACAATGGTTGGGAGGATAGTTGGTCCGGGGTGTGGACGGCGCTCCCGGTTGCGACTGCTGCCGCGTCCGCTTCCGCTTCGACGACGAATACCACCACTAATGGACGTTCATCCTGTGAGAATTGCAGCACTGGGACACTGTCGACAGGTGCTAAGATAGGGATGGGCGTCGCCTGCGGCGTGGTAAGTATAGGTGCGACCGTCTTGTTCACGCTGTGGTGCGTTACTCGTCGTCGTCGTGCCTCTCTTGATAGGGCTGGTAGTGGTGGAGGCGGCAAGGATTGGCCGGATTCGATGCAGGGTCCCAACTGGGCGGCTTATGAGTTTACGAGTACTCTTAGTGATAGTAGGCCCGGTGGTGGTGCTGGTGGTAGTGGATGGCCAGCGGGTCGGCCGCGGGCTAAACCCCCTGTCGAGCTTGGTGTATATCGGAATGAAGGACCGCATGAGATGGGATAGAATGTAGAATCACGGATTCATCTCCGGGTTCTATCCTCGGTGCAGCTTTTACATGTAAATGTGCTCTTTGTCTTGAGAACCTTACTCAAGAGGGGGTTTGGTGGGTGGCGCTGGTCATGGTCTTCCTGCTGCGGGGTTGTAGATTAGGATCCTATTCCAATGCCGAATCAAATCGTGGAGTCAGACTTTGTCATTGTTTAGGGCCTTGTTCGGTACTCCGAATGACGGGGAGACAGGGGACAATAAGTTCCCTGTTCACATCCCTATCTACATCCTATCTTGCAGGGAGAGAGTTGCGAACCCAGAAACTTGTCAGGGACTCGGCTGATTGCCGAGCCATGGCTCAGGGAACCAAGCACCCCTGGGTTTGACATTTACCGTACCACGTTGGTACTAGGCGGCTGAACACTATGAATAGCTGCATTTCTGTCCTTCAAGATGGCGACAAACGCTTAGTCGAATTATTCTTGATCAAATTATGCCCGATCAAATAGATGCTGAACTAAGTGGATGCTCGAGCCCGGAATTAATCGCCAGGGCACAAAATCAGAACCATTGCCTCAGCGGTCTCTCACAAGCATACGATCCCGCCTCCCGTACATCCCCACCCTTGTACATCGAAACCAGCGGCCACGGACACAGCGACCGCGTGCGCCCATCCGCCGCCTGCGCGTGCAGCGTCGCCGGCGCCACACCCGCTTCCACCCAGTCGACGACCTGCGCCAACGGGTCCACGGGCACGGGGCCCTCGCCCCCGGAACAATGATGCACGCCCGGGGCGGGGAAGAAGCGATAGAAGTCGCGCACCGCCGGGTCCCGCGCCTGCACCTGCCGGTAGTAGTGCTCGGTGCCCTTGGGGAAGATCAGCGGGTCGGCCAGCCCATGCCACGTGATCAGTTTCCCGCCGGCGGACTTGAAGGCGGAGAGGTCCGGGTCGTCGGTGCCGATGATCGCGTTGTATTCGGCGGTGGAGCGGGAGAGGATGGTGTCTAGGTCCGCGTGGTCGAGGGTGGTCAGGTCGAAGGCTGGGTCTTGTAGGACGTACCGCCGGATCCAGTCGGAGGAGATGGCGAAGGGGGAGCCCGTGCAGTTGGTTGGGGAGGTGCAGGTGGTGGCGGCGAGGCTGCCGCTGCCCGTGGAGAGCGGGGCGCCGCGCTCGAGACCGTACCACTGGAATGTGCCGTTCGAAGACCGCATTCCGGTCCAGATTAGCGAGACAGCTAGCGCGGCGGGTTTGGTGACGGTCACGCTGCTACCGTTGCATGCGACGGTTTGGTTGACTAAGGTGAGAGGGTCGAAGGTGCAGAGGTCGGGAGCTGAGATCACGCCGTCGGTGACGCCGTCGAGGGCGTCGCAGGCGGTGATGGCGGCGGCGGTGATGGCGTCGGTCACGCACGTCGGCGGGTGTGACTGGAGCTGATTCATGACGAACTGCGGCCAGTATTCCGCCACCAGGAAGGTGGGCCAGTTGATGGCGGGGGCCGCAGCCATGATTCCGTTGTAGGCCGTGGGATACCGCTGCGCGAGCATGAGTCCTTGTCTGCCGCCGGTGGAGCAGCCGTTCCAGTACGAGCGGTTTGGCCCGTAGCCATAGAAGCTGTGGCTGATTTGCTTGCCGATGACGGCCGCATCGTTCAAGGCAACGTAGGCGAAGTCGTCGAGAAGGGCCATGTTCACTTGGTTGGATGCATCCAGTGACCAGGCGGCGGAGTTCTGGGATACGAGGCCGTGGCCACCGTCTGTGGCTACAACGGCATAGTCGAGGCCGACCGCTTCTGCTAGAACCGAGTCGTCGTGACGCATTGCATAGCCGCCACCCCCGGAGCCCTGAAGCCGGCCGTTCCAGCTCGAGAGGGGAAGCCAGACAGTAGTGTGGATAGCGTCATTCTTCCCGGGATGGGTGTATGTGACTGTCACATTGCAGAAGCTCAGTGTCGTGTTGCCGTTCTGGTAGCCAGTGACTGGAATGGCAGTCAGCTGTAACAGCTGCCCATCAGGGATCGAGGGTTGGGCGATGCCGGCTACCGAGCAGTTCCCCGCATTTACTGCTGAAGCACCCAAAAGGGTAGCCGCAACAGCAGCCGAGGTTAAAGACCGGGGCGTGGGCAGAACCATCCTGGTAGTGAGAGTGAGGCACTGGACTGTGACAAGCGTCTGCTCTGTTTCATGAGTCGGGACATCAGCGCTGCTTTATACTGGGTCCAGATTTTCCAGGTTTGTGCCTCGTTCGAGCCCGCGTGGAAATCCAAGAGACATCCTAGTGGATCAGCGGCATCACACGCAGCCCATTTGCATGGCAACTGAATCGCCAGGAAAAATATCCGCAGATACCAGTGTCCGTGCCATGGCGCGGTAGCGGAGTGCGGTTTGATACGCTCCCTGATTAGGCAATTTCCTTGTAGTGGAGGAACTTAGAGTATAGATCGACATGGACGGCAGCTCGATCGGGAGTTCGTCGGTGGAGCCGATCGGAACCCACCGCTGCTGGGCCATATGGCACTGGAGCCCGCTAAGAGCTGCCCGGAGATCGTAATTCAGAACAGGGAACAGGAGGCTCTGATGACCTTGGATATCAGGGGAGCCATCGAGAGGAGGATGTCTGCACAATTGATCTTATGGTGCTTGCGAGCGGCCGACATTTGTGTTGGACGCATTCATAAGCCTGGACGGGCTCTGTGAGAGCAGGATACGGTCATCAGAAGCAGATGCCATGTTCGCGTTGACGATCTACTATGGAGAAGAACTGCAAGCAAGAAGCGTGTCCCGGGTCGGGGTACCCAACCGAAAAAGCTCTTGTTCGCTATTCCATGCAGCCCAGTCTATCGGTCGCTGGAATGCAATTGATAGGTCAGCAGAATAGAATCCGTTCAGTCAGTGCATTTCATTCTAATCCCAGGGCAAATAAATGAACACTGAAGATGGACTATCATGCAAGTCGTATCTGTATTAGAGATGAGCTCGACAAGCCACCCAGGGGGCATGAAAACGAGAGGTGATTCATATTCCTCGACTGGATCGATTCCTGTTTCGTGTTGCGCTTAAGCTTCGGGTGATACTTACGGAGAAGAAGTCCACAATCGACGCTCTAAGTACATTGTGCTACAGTGGCACAGGTTCTTTACATCGAGTCGACTTGCGGCCTGCTAGACGGTGAGAAAGATCTGCATTTGCTTGGAATGGGTGTTTGCGCCGAACGGTGGGGGGGTGGATCGGATCGATGCAACATTTGCATTTCCACCTCTCGTCCATCTAGCTAGGGGGATCCTGGAGAAGCTTTACACAGTATCATGCAGAGTAGCCTCAAAGAGAAATTGTGAACACACTTCAATGGCTTTTGGAAAGTATGAGGATTTAGCTGAGCCAGTCGGGTGGTGGGGCAAGTACATACTAGAAAGATAGACTCTCGGATGAGAACCTCAACTTCGGCGCGGAATGATTCCGAACGTCTCCCAGTCCATTGTTAAATCACATGACAATAAGTCATGTGCTTCGCAGTTCGAATCCGCCTGAGGGATGCTTTGATTTTGAAATCGACAATTGTTTGTCTCCTTGTGCTGAGCAATTCGCTTTTTCTAAATTGATTCATAGCGTCTACTACTTTTCTATGAGGGTGAGCGAATACCATCCAGAGTGGAATTCACATGGTGTTTCTCTAGCGGCGGTTGAAGTAGTCATTTTATCCGGAATGTAGCCTTCAAGGTTACGAGTCGCGGTGCTAAGCCCCAATAGTTCGATTTGAGGCTAACAAATGACTCACACAGCCAATGATAATAGAATCAAGACCGCGCTAGTCTATAGATTTATAAGTGAGGAGCCGTTGCACCAATCATGTTTGTCACGACACAAGGCGCAGCTTTGGAGCTATTGCATGCTGCCTGATGTGCTGCCTATTAGGGGCTGCTGTGCGGAGTATAAGTACTGTACAGAGGATTCTACCTACGTCCTTGCCACTATCATCTCTTTCCTCTTCATCTTTACATTCTCTCTCTTCACTCCATCATTTATATCGACGAAGCGGAGATTTTATTCTTCAAAAATAAGAACAAGAAACAAACAAGATGTCCGACCATACCACCACCACCACCACCACCACAGACAACACAACTGAGATCCTCCTCACCTCCCTCCCCACCAAGACCGTCACCTTCCAGCCAACTCGCGCCACTATCGTCCGCGAAGTCCCCGTCACGATCCACGTGAGTCCCGTCCCATCCCCTTTTCTCTGATGATCTAGATCACTGACAGGGGAGAAAGCCCGGTCCCAACACCCTAACCATCCACGGCCTCGACCCCCAAGCAGATTTCGATTCGATCCGCATCGAGGGCTCGGGCCCCGCTTGCATAACGGATTTCCAGACGGAGGTGGTCAAGTCGCGGCTTTATGCTTTGGAGGCCAACGAGGGTGAACAGGATGTAAGTAGTAGTGATTCGTCTTCCTCCGAGGATGACGAGGCAGACGATGAACCCGAGGAGCTTCGACTCGTGAGGGCAGAGCTGCGCACGGCGAAGGAGAAGGCGGCGTTGGCGGGGATCCGGAGGGATGTCGCGGGAAGTTTGATTGATTTCTTGCAGGAGCAGAAGAGGGGATCAGTTTTTCCGACGGCTGGCGCCGGGTTTGGGAGACCGCAGCAGCAGCAGCAACAGGTGGAAGTGTATAAGGTCGGGGAGTTCATGGATCTGTTTAATGCGCGGGGGAAGGAGGAAGGGGAGAAGCACTATCGGGCCCTTGTTGAAGCGGAGGAAGCGGAAGAGGATGTGGCGAGGTTAATGGGCAAGGTTCAGAAGGTGGAGAAGAGAGTGTTCAAGGAGAAGAGGAAGAAGGAGGCGGCGCGTGAGAAGGAGAGGCAGGCCCGCAGGAAGGAGAAGATGCAGAGAAAGGAGAGAAAGGAAAGGCTCGAGAAGGAGCAGAAGTCGTTTCGGAAGAATAGGGTCGGAGAGGTGGTCGTTCATCTGGACGGCGAGGCGCCTTTCGCTGATGGTGATGCTGATGATGGGGAAGGCAAGAAACAAGGCGACAACAACGTCATGCTCCGGTTGAGCTATGTCGTCGCTGGACCCAGCTGGGTCCCACGGTATGATCTGAGTATCAACACGCCGGCCTCCTCGGCCAAGATGGTCTATCGGGCCGAGTTTCGTAATGCGTGCTCGGAGACGTGGCGCGATGCCCGCGTAACCCTGTCCACCTCGCAGGCCTCGTTTTCCGGGCTGGGAGAGCGCATTCCCTCGCTCCAGGCGTGGCAGCTGATGGTCCAAGCGGACAACAACAATAAGAACCAGGAGCAGACCTCGTGGGAGAACATTCTGCGTAGCAAGCCTGAGCAACGCCATCTTATGCCAGTACAGACCCTCCACAAGTCGCTTTTCCAGCAGCAGCAGCAGCAGCAGCAGCAGCAGCCGTCGCGGAACGCATCAGTGTTTGGGCCCAATCATGTTGTTACAGCGGCTGCGTCCAGACCCTTTGGTAATACTGCACCAGCGGCTCCTCCGCAACAAGTTCAAGGCGGATTGTTCGGACAAGCAGCAGCCCCTCCACCACCCCCGCCCCCGGCCCGGCAATCTGGGGGGGCTCTATTTGGTGGCCTACCACCAACCACCACAAGCGGTCCTTTGTTCGGTGCGCCAGCCAACCCACCGCCAACCGGCACCAGTGGTCCTCAATCTGGCGGATTCGGACGATCTATGAGTGGAGGGCTGTTTGGAAGTGTACCTGGACCTTCGCAAGCTCAGCCCACGGCGCTGATGAGTACAACGACAGCATCCATGCAACCATTCGCTCAATCCGGGGAGAACGATCCCACCCAAGAGGGACCCAAGCCCTCCTTTGGATCGCCACCACCACCACCAAAAACCATTCCAGACCTGGAACACCAAGAATCCTTCCAGCAAGATTACGGCCTCACAACCACATATGACCTGCCCGGTCATCGCACCGTCATCCCATCCCTCGTGGCCCGGCGCCACCTCCTCGCCGACCTCCACCTCGACTCCGTCACCCTATCCTACACCATCGTCCCCAAGCAGCGCGCCGCCGCCTTCCTCCAGGCCAAGATCCAGAACTCCTCCGCGTCCGTGAGCCTCCTCCGCGGGAAAGTCGGCATCACCATCGACGGGACCTTCCTGGGGACCGCGGACCTGCCGAGCTGCGGGCCGAAAAAATCGTTCACCTTGCCTCTGGGCGTGGATCCACTGATCCAGGTCACGTACGGGCGGCCGACGGTGCGGCGCACAACGGGCAGTGGGGGCTTGTTTTCCCAGAAGGAAGAGGCGGCGGTGTTCCGCCGGACGTGCCGGGTCAAGAACACGCGGAGCAACGCCGTCGAGGTGGCGGTTGTCGATCAGGTGCCCGTCAGCGACGATGAGCGGTTGAAGGTGCAGATCCTGGAGCCCAAAGGGTTGGTCCAGGAAGGAGACGATGCGCAAATGAAGGAGGGGGCAGTGCATCTGGGAAAGGCCGGGGAAGTCAAATGGGTGGTCAAGTTGGCGCCTGGGAAGGAGGTGAAATTGGTGTTGGAGTATGAGGCCAGGGTACCGGCAGGGAGTGAGGTTAGTGAAGTCTGAATGAGTGTTTCGATCCAATCTTCGAAGAGATAGTCCGGCGCGGATAGTTTTGTCGAGGCTCAGTCTGCTTTATAGTTAGTTATCACCTATGTGATTGCATCGTTCAGAAACACCAATCACAAACCAAGATAAGAATAAGAAACTCCTCAACCACGTAGCCTCTTTAAAGTTGGTGAACTCCATGGAATCAAACGAAATCACCACTCCCAACTCCCCGGCATCTTCCTCTTCCCCTCCTCCCCCTCCTGGGCTTTCTTCTCCGAAGACTCCTCCTCGGCAGCCTCCCCCCACCTCTCGCGCCAAACGGCCAGCTCCTCCCGCCAGAGATCCCGTACGCAGGGGTCACACGAGCTGCCACAGCACTCGCCCAGCCCCGGCGGCGGCGGGGGATCGTTGTAGTCGCGCTCCGCCGCGCGGAGGAGCTGCTTGGCGCGCGTTCCCGAGAGATGTTTGCGGGCGCGGATGACCGTCGGCGTTTGCTCGGGCGTGTAGGCTGCTTGGGGAGACATCATTCTTGTAGCTTTCTCTGTTCCCAGATAGAGAGTCGAGATGGAGAGGTGAAGTTGTTTAAGACTCGGTTCAGTTGAGTTTTAAGAGCGATATAGATATATGTGCTTGTACATTTGCAGGATAGGGATTTTACCGATCTGGAGGAACTACGTAGGGAAGAGTCGGAGAGCCCGGTCGGGTAGGAACGGGGTGGGTTTGCCGGGTGGAAGCCTTGTACTCGACATTGTAGTTCATTATGCGACGCAGAACGATGCATGAAACAGCTATATACTTGCTAAGAATTGAGAAGCAAGATGCGATCTGTTTACATACAATTGACGAACCATACTATAGAAGGTGCAAAGTGTATGGAGTGAGTGTAGGTAACCTGCAAGCGTTTGTTATCTTTCCGATTCGTAGCCGCCGCCATACCTTCTCTACATATTACATGGACGTGACCCGAGGTCCAACAATCACCCGCTGGGCCGGCTAGATCGGTGCCTGAGGATTTCAACTGTAGCTCCGATACGGTATCCATACCAGATTTACACTTACCCTTACGCACGAAATACACGAAACACGCTGGCACTCCCCAGCAACCTGAACCTCCGCCCATACATCCGCGGGCTCCTCCATGATGCGACGAAATCAACACAGGTATCAATCACCCTCTGGACCCATAATGGATCGTCATGCACTTGTTTTAAAACCATCGCCGCGTTCTCTCTCCTCTTTTCCTATCTTTCCCCCTCCTCGACAGGTGGCAATCACAAGTATCTACAACTCCCTCATACTCAGACTTCTGCCCAGCTATACGGAAGAACCCGGCTGGAATAGCTTCCTCAATCCCTGTCTGCGGCGGCTGCATGCTTAAATTGAAGGCCAGTTTGTCCGTTGGGTGGCAGCAGTTCAAAATCCCAGGCAAAAGCTCCCTCCCCCTGCTCGGTTACGTAAGGGACGCAGGGCGGCTGAGATCATATCTCGATCACCGCCAACCGCGTTAACTAGTGCCAACTTGGGCATAGTGCAGTAAGCATGGGTAAGAAATGTGACAATTTTGAGAAAAGGGGGGAGGGAGAGATGGTGAAGAGATTGAAAGAGAGACTCCATCTGACTGTCCCATTACTGGACAAGACTGCGAGGTATAAATATGAGAGCGTATCTCTCTTTCCTGGGGATGGAGTGCCGAAGGAGGAGGGGGGGTGGACGGGGGCTAACTACCCCGAGGTGGTGAGCGAAACCTGCGATCCATCCACGACGGAATTTGCTGCTGCGTCGAATTGGCCAGAGCAAAAGAATAAAAAAAAAAAAAAAAAAAAAGGGCGTGCACTGCTACTGCTGGCACTAGCGCTGACCGTCATGGGATTTACCTCTCGATTGTTTTGTATTTTATTACTCTGGTCGGAAGGGTGAGAAACAGCTGGGAGGATTGTGACGTTTTTCTTCCCGAGGATTTAATTTCTTTGGCTAGGGTTAGGGGGGAAACGATGGTGGGAAGCGGGAGTGCAGACGAGCTGACTTCTTCCACACCAAATTTGGCCGGTTTCTCTGATCTATCCAAAAGCTATATAAATCCACATCACCTCCCTCGAGCCAGCATTGGGGGCAACAGACAAAGAGAGAGAAAATGGATGCAGTGACATTCCTTTTTTTTTCTTTCCTCTGGTTCTGCTGAAAAGTTGGCGTCGATTTCATCACGGTGGGTGGTGCCCCCAGCTTCGAGCTAGCTCTTCATGCAGCTTAGCTTTTTTTGTTCCGGCGTCGACGGGATGAGTCGGGTTGGCCCAAAAGAGCAGGTTCCCAATCAGACAAGTCGGTGAGGCGAGGCAATTCCCTCCGAATTTCAGCTCACGACTGCAGTAACGACACTGTGCAAACAAACCTGCTTGCGTCGCCAGTGGGAATTCTGTTTCTGGGACAGAACCTCCGGCGCTGGTGGAGCCGCATGCCCGATTCGGCCCGGTCTATTGAGACCGAGCAGGCGGCCAGTCTGTCATTGGCTACGGATGCACCGCTAAGTGGGTCATGTACCACTTTATCGGACCCATTTGGCTTCTGGGGTCCACTTTTCTGGGACCTCCTTGGTTTTTTCGCTCTCTCACACTCTGCTGCTGCTCTCGTTACTGTGATCCCTCCTCCCTCACAGTCAGCTTCAGAACAACCAGATTTTGTGCATACCGTAGGCCAGACTCTCCCTACAGCCAATTGCTCTGTCCTCAGGGTCGGGAAACCGGAAGATGGAAGGGCAAGTCCATTTTATATGTAAGGAAGAATGAAGGGAGCTCGGGGTGGGAATGCTCCCTACCCATCCTTCTTTCTCTCCACCACCCCCTCTCTCCCCCCCTTGGCCAATCTTTCCCCGGTCACCCTGGTTACAAGTAATCTTACTGTAAAGCCAATTGCTTCACATCGGCATACGGGGGAAAAAGCACAGGACCTGGTCATGGACGAGAAGTGGGTGCGCAATGGCAGCATCGCCGCAATGCGACTCGTGGATAGTACGGCCAGCGGACCTGCGCGGCCGGACAGAGACCCTGAACAATTGGCTGTACCGGCAGCATTGCGCGCTTGGCCCCATCCCGAACGAACCCGAACTGTCCGCGAGAGCGTAAAGCAGATGGTAATTGCAGTGTATGATACCAGTCAAGTAAGATAGAGGACAATCAATTACTGGAAGCACACACGCGCCAGGCCCCGGGTAGGGCTTTTTCTCTTCCCAACAAGCGCACTAACGGAAGCCGACTGGGGGGCTGGTGGGCTCGAAAGGGTAAAAAACGCGAAAATTTAGCGGGAAAGTATTTATGGCCCGGAAAGGTCACTGTTGTCACATTTCCTCCAGGTTTTCCTCCCAGAAAAGTTCTTCCTCTCCCTCTTCCTCTTTTCTCCTCTTCTTCTTTCTTCTCTCCTTCCTTCCTTCCCATCCCCCATCTTCTCGAGAAAAAAATCCCAGTCTTCTTTCTCAAGACCAACCCACCCCATCACAATGGCCTCTTCCCGTGTCTTCGCCAGCCGTCTGGCTTCCACCATGGCTGCCACCTCCAAGGTCGCCCGCCCTGCCGCTCGCGTTCAGCTCAACGCTGTCGCCCCCAAGCGCACCTTCACCACCCAGAAGAAGATCAACATGACCCCCTTCCAGACCGTCAAGCGTCAGTCTCCCTCCGGCCTCATCCAGGCCAACGCTCGCCAGGCTTTCGCCGCCCAGGGCCGCCGTCAGTACTCCTCTGAGATCGCCGACGCCATGGTCCAGGTCTCCCAGAACCTGGGTATGGGTTCCGCTGCCATCGGTCTCGGTGGTGCCGGTATCGGTATCGGTCTCGTCTTCGGCTCCCTCCTCCTCGCCGTCTCCCGCAACCCTGCCCTCCGTGGTCAGCTCTTCTCCTACGCCATTCTTGGTTTCGCCTTCGTCGAGGCCATTGGTCTGTTCGACCTGATGGTTGCCATGATGTGCAAGTACGTCTAAATTTAACGCAACCACTTTTCTCCCACGACAATCGAGCCGCATATCATATCTCCTAGCGAAGCGTTTGCGGTGTCCGGCAAATCTTGGAAGGGATCGAATTTTTTTGTGAGATGAAATACGGGAAGGGAACAAGATGGGATGATGACGAAACCAATTTCACAAAAAGACTCTCACAAAATCTACGAAGCTTTTTCTGGATCACTTGTACAACAATTCCACAAATGAAACAATCGGTTTAATGAGCGTGCTCGTCCGGTAAACCGGTTATCTTCTCTTCGTTCCATTTTTACCTTTCTTTTCTGTTTTTTCATCTCCCCCAAAAAATTGAGAACGACTGGATTTTTTACTATACAGACACTTCCCTTTCTTTCTAGGAGGTTGATCATTTTGTGGTGGTCTTTTTATATATCATGTACTACTCCCTATTTCCTTTTTCCCCCTCAGGTCGTCGCCTACAACATGCAACCAATATACACTGTACATATAGAGTTAAAATGGCCACTCTAAACCCATCCTTCTGAGCCTTCAAAACTCGGTGTGTTGTCTTGGGGGAGCCAAGTAGACGATCGATGGTGAGGACGATCCAGAACAGAGGGACATCGTAGAATCACCGACAAACCCCCATATTCTGGGGTAAAAAAGAAGAGAGCTTGAGCTTGAGCTTGAGTTTGGAGTGGTTCCAGTTTAGCACAAAACAGAGAGCTCTTGAGCATCCATCGAGTTGTAGTGACCAGAACCACTGACAAGTCGTTTACGGTATGACGGAATTTAGAGAAGGTCAGAGCTCTCTCCAGGCTCCCTCCTCCCCGTGGTGGGTGCGTGTGGAAGAAGACGGATTGATGCCAGCTGTCGAAAACGGATGAACCTCAGGGCTGCCTTCTCCCCCTTCCCTTTCCTGTTCTTCCGGGGAGAGGGGGCGGCCGACGTCCAAGATAACTGGCACTGGCTCCTACGGAGATCGTTATCAATCACCATCAGATCTCAATCAATGCTCTAAACACTCAATTGCGGTTCCCACTCTCCTAACTCTGTATATAGTCTTCCCACCCGTCTTTCTTCACTTAACTCTGTTCACACATTCCCCAGACTTCGCAATTGCTGTGTGCGCGTGTATCGGGAGGGTGGGTGGTAGTGTAGGAGGATCCTTCGCCCACCGGTGCCAGCACCAACTTACCGTATGTACTGTACGATAATGTTACTCCCTAGCTAGCCACGCACGCCCTTCAAGCCCAGAGTAACAGGGATCAATTATGATACATCCAACATCCATCTATCCAACCATTTCTTAATCACCCTCATCAATTGCCTAGAAGATATTCATGCCAACTGCCTTTTGAACTTGATGAATCTCAAAAGTCGTCATCCTCGCAAGAAAAACTTTTCCTCTCTCATGCACGGATGCATGGATTAGATGCATGCAGCCACCACAAACCACTCTCTCTAGTTTAATTACGGCGGCTGTCGAGCCCAGAACCAGGCTTGTAATGTGAACCACTCCGGTCCGATCAACGGACAAACTTTCCCATCTAACCGCGGTGATACGCCGGTTTCTCCTCCATCTTACAGGTCCTTCGCCGGATGGGATGGGCAGGGATGTGAGAGGTTTCTGTCCTTTTTCTCTAATCCTTGCTACAGGTTGTGGATAATGGGGTGAGATATACGGATACAGTAAGCAAGCCTTTATTATTGTATTGCAGGGGGTGGTGAGGTTCGTGAGGTGGAAGAGTCTATTTCGACGGAATATCTCACGTCCCTGCTGGAAAGGTAAGTTGTTCTGATACGGACCATCAGTTCTCCTGGCCCGTCGGTGGACGGGTAAATTGGATTCCAGGTGTGATGAATCATGGACAGACAACCCATTTTGTGGTTGCTGGTCTGTCTTGTCTGTTCTTCAGTCGTGCCGAGTCCGGGTATTGATGGGTAGTACGTCGTAGGCTGTATTGAGCGGTACAGGAGTGCTGTATGGCTGTGACGGGTTGGATACGGGCCTGTGTATTTCGGGTTGGATGGGCTGCCAGGCGGAGAAGGTTTGCCGGGTGTTGATTGGGGAGGTTGCCTGAGGGATTGTTATTGATAGATATTCCATGTGGATAGCACTTGGGTTTGAATGTAGCTGTAGACAATTATTGGAGGTGTGATAAATAAAACGACTTATAGTCAATACCGTGCGTATTACTTGATAGCAGTTGGAGAGTTTGCTTTGATCTCCGAGGGAGCTAGCTCGAAACTGCTCAGACGAGGTATATATCTTGATGCCGGAGGTCTCTGCAAGGCGCGATATCGAAAACAACTCGCTCAATAGAAGCTATTCGATCTCGGCCATCTTGCAGGACCTGCTTTATGCTCTATACTAGACCTACGAAGTCCCCATCTACACAACTGATCAAGATAATTCCCTCTCAAGCAGTTTGAGACATGGGACTTCATTGAGTCACGTGACATTGCAATGCCTTAGGCAGCACTGACTTGGACATCTTCCCCGCGGTCCACCTGTCGTCTGCCATCACCCACATCTCCATCTTTTGTCCGCCCGTGCCACGTTCTTCAACTTACTTACCGCAAAGACCCAAGCCAATCAAGCTCGACGCTCTGACTCTATGGCCTCCCCTCTTTCCCGCTCATCATCGACTACTCTCCAAGCCTGTCCGCGCGGTTAACTTTCCCAACACCGATTTCGAACTTCAATCAACATCAAACCTCGACCGAGACCTGGGCTGAAACAGCACAATTGGACCGGTTGGTCCAGATGTACCCACCCGATGATTGAGGATCCATTCCAAACCGCACAACCCCTCGATAGCACCCGCGAACTCGGTTATTCGCTCCCGAGAGCTTATGTCGGAATCGTTAAGAATAGAACACAACGGGAAGATAATGGCGAGAGCACGGCATGCATCCGGGGACACTGGCGGCTATGCTGGGGGAGGAGTGCGACTCGCAGTCGGAGATGCCATGCTGATGTACGAAGCATGGCTTCTCGCGCGCCGACAAGCTTGGTCGTAGTGGCACCGGCGGCTCAATGCGTCTCCTCTACTGCGTGGATGCACCCGTGAAGTATCCAGGATCGTAGTGATGTACTGGCAGGAGGACTGGTAAAGCACCTAGGCGTAGGGAGCAGTTCAGCTGGAAGGAGAGCGAAAGTGCCGCCACTTGGAGTAGGAGTAGGAGTAGGATCAGGACTTATCAGTACATCATGGTAATTTAGAATCTGGAACCATGTAGATGTGTACATGGAGCTCCAGACCTTGCCCTGCGTTAACGCCTAACAGTCTTACCAGACTTGAATAGGCTCATCTAAGGTCATGCCCGATTTATCGATACATCGGACCCTTCATCTCTCACTATTGGCCAATAGCGCATTCAGTTACAACCAAAGACATCCTATCAACCAGGGAGCCTATCCTGCAACTGATGGTTAAGTTTGAAATTCGATCTTCGGTGCTGCGAAGTCACAATTCGAGATATCATCACTCGAGACATTGCTGAGTGATGTCAATACATTTCCTCGATTTCATCCAAGCCAATTGAGTGAAGTTACCTTTTCCTATAGATTGCTCATTGTGCATAATTCTCAAAACCCGAGCATAAAGCAGAGCACGTGACTTATACACCCAATTGGCTGCATAACTTGGGCTACCACGGATGATCACCTTCCACCTTCGTCTCGACCTCAATGCCAGTCAGACACGTCCGATCAATTCTTCGAAGAATGTGGCTCAAATGTCGGATCACAGTCATCTGAGCTCGGCGGAGAAGAAGCGCCTCCGCGATCGGCGGGCGCAGCAGAATTCTCGAAGTAAAAAGTTGCAGTATCTCAGTCACCTCGAAGATCGCATCGCACGGCTCGAAGAGCAGGTTGCTCACTGTCGGCAACAACACACCGATGAAGGCGCCCAACAGCGATCTGAAGAGATAGAGACTCTCCGGAGGCAGAATGCATCTCTTCTTGCGCGTCAACGACAGCTGAAAAGTCTCCTGCAATCCTGGGACATCGATGCGCTGACGTCTCCGGAAGCTCTCACCGGACCGGCTTATACCCCCGAGGCGCCCGAAGTCGAGAACCAGCGTCCTCCTATACTATCGCCACCACCGCCGATAGCAGTTTCCCGCAGCTTGATAGACCCCTTGGAAGCTAGTAGAAGAACTCTACCCATCCCGCCGATCGCTCCAATCCTGCCACCGCTGCCGCCACTCGCAGCAACTATCAATTACGCTCACGACTCTACAAACCCACTAGAGCCACTCTGGAAACGCATTCCACTCACCAACGACGACCCGTCAGCCCCCTACATGACTTGGGTAGCTTACCAGGAGCAGATCAGAGCATCCCCGGACTCCCCCGCCTCTCCGCTGGATCTCCTGTACGGCTCCAAGACCAACGTCCTAGCAGACCTAGTCTACCGCACCACGAAGCGACGGCCGCTGCGCGACCCCGAGCGCCTGGCCTGTGGGTGGCTAGCCTACCACCTCCTCAAATGGATGTACTCTCCCAGTCCCAGCCGATTCGCTCGGCTGCCGACCTTCATGCACCCGAACCCTGACCAGATAAACATTCCCCACCTTGGGTCGATCGACCTCATGATCTGGCCGCAAATCCGGTCCAATCTGATCCGTCGTTGGCAAATTTACGAGGGTCAGCGTGACGATCTCTTCGGGTTCCTGGCCTGTTGTCTGAAAGTTCGCTGGCCGTGGGGCGAGAGTATCCTCGAACGCGACGATCAAGATCAACTCCGTATCCGACGCAGCTTCTACGAGACGTTCATGACCATCGAGGGATGGGGACTCACCCCTGATGTCATTCGAAGCTACCCCAGTATTTTGACGGGGGTTGACCTGCAGTCTATTGTGTATGAGGTCCTGTGATTGATGAACGAATGGTATTAATAAGTCGAATCTATTCTATATGGGAACAACGGAAGTCTATCAAAACATGTTAAGCAGGTCATTGCATCGTCTTTGTGGCCACGGCTCATCAATCCAAGTCAACCGGAAACCTCTCGCGGATCATCTTGCCGTATCGGGTGAACAGCAACGGGACCGGCACAAAGGCCAAGGCCAGGAACCCCAACAGCGAGTTACCCCATCCGATGCCCATGTTGCGGAACATGGTAGGGCCTGCCAGAGGTAACAAAGCGCCCATCAGCGATCTCGAGGCCGTCATGGTGGCGTTCGCGGAGGCCGCATAGGCCGGGTATGCGTCAATGACATAGGTCTGGACGGGCATCCAGATGCCGAGCATGCCCACACCGAAGGGAATCATGCCGATGATGGGGACGATCCAGTGGACTTTCTGCGCGTTCTCGGCCGACCAGCCGTACCAGAAGAAGGTGATGGGGATGATGCAGCTGAAGATGATCATCAGCGGCAGACGCATCTCGGGCTCGAACTTGCCGCCGTTCTGAGCGGTCAGCTTGATGACCATGCGATCGTTGGTCAGTGATACCGTCAACAGGCCGATAAAGAACCCGACGCCGATGCCGATGTACGCGAGGCCCGCGAGACCGGTCGAGAAGCCATACCGCTCCTCGAAGACGGAGGTCACGGTGGTGAAGAACAGATACAGCAGACTGTATACGAAAGCGATGTACACGGAAAGAAGGAGCACAATAGGCGACTTGCAGAACAGCACCACGGGCCGTTTGAGTCCCTGCGCCAGAACCCGACGGGCCGAGGGCGGTGCCTGGTGCATACTGCCGGTTACGTCGTAGACGCTGCGAAGGTCGACCCTATCCAGCTCCTTGGCCAGCCGCGCCGTCTTCCATCGGATCAGCAGCGGCGCATACGTCTCCTGGTTCAGGACCTCGATCCCGGCCGAAATAACCGCACCGCTGATAATCAGGAGGTAGAAGACCCAGCGCCAGCCGATCGTCTCACCGACGAAACCACCACAGATAGGGCCAATGATGGGCCCCACGAGAGGCCCCATGGCCCAGATGGCGGTGGCCCGACCGCGCAGCTCGGTTGGAAACAAGTCCGCGATGACTCCGGCGCCCAGAGTCACGCAGCCCGAGCCGCCGATGCCGGTGAAAAAGCGCGACACGATGAGGGTGGTCATATTGGGGGCGCGGGCGCAGCCGATCTGCCAGACGACGAAGAACCAATTCGCGCCGCTGAGGACGACCCGACGGCCGTAGATCTCACTGAGCGGGGCGAGTAGCAGAGGGCCGAACTGGAATGGATCAGTTTTCTGAGTGCGTCCGAGGGGGGACAAAAGCATCCGACATACCACGAACCCGAGCAGGAAGATGGTTACGCTGAAGGAGAGCAAGGTCTCGTTGGTGACCATGAACTCCTTGGCCACGAACTCGATCGCCGGGGAGAACATGCTCGACGCGAGCGGCGAGATGAAGGTGATGGAGCTGATGAGCGCCAGCAGGGTCCACTTCTTGGAGGCGGGGAAGTTCTGGGGGTTGGCCGGGTCATCCTGGCTATCCCACCCCACGAGCCCACGCGAGAGATCTGTAACGGGGAAGAGGGTCTTGAAGTCCTCGGTGGTCGATGCGGTCTCGGGCTTTTCGTGTAGGCGTTGGAACTCTAGGTCGTCCTTCTTCATGGCTGCTGCTGAGCCGGGGTCGGAAGTAGCCCACCGAGGAAAGAAGGATGTAGTACGAATGTGAAGAGGATTGTTAAAAAGGGGGGTTATCAGATGTGAATCAACAGATGCAAGTCCGTAACCTGTTGATTATCGATTGAAGGAACCGCTGGTGCAACGGGAAGAGCAAAAAAGCAAATAGCAAGTCATCCAAAGACCCTGCAGGCCGGAGAGTATTTAACCTAGTCATAGCTTATTGCTCCCCCCCCCCGTCTGCCTCACCATGTTTAACGCTCAGCAGGGAGTCCCAGCCTGGCCCCAGAGCAATACGAAAAAAAACCCCACCTCTGCCATCATTAAGCTGTCCAGACCCGAGAGCATGGCTGAGTTGAAAAGTGGGTTCATGGGGAATGTTTTGGGCACTGCTAGTGCTGACAAGGCGGCCGCAGTAGCCGATTGGATCAGCCGTTTTGGGGAAATCATGCGCGATGATGATGATGGTGATGATGGTGGTGGTGGTGGTGGTGGTGGTGGATGCTGATGACATGAGATAGCGTGGTCCTTATTCTCTGCAGGGATTGTTTGTTGCCTTGTGGTTCGTTTGGGTTATAGGTATATTTCAACGTAACCGGATTGGAATAGACTAGACACCTATCTACTGGATGAATGTAGAGCGAACAGACACAGCCTCGGGATCCTGTGATGATCACGCTATACGGGGTATGTTGTTTTTGTCTAGGTGTCACGATTTCCGTGATCATGATCCGGGAATGCGAATTAGGGCAGGGCAGGAGGGTGAGAAGTGCTCGCTCACTCAGCTCGGCCCCATTCCGGGCAGAGAGCAAGCAAGTAAGTAAGTAAGCACTACTCTTATTTTCTATATTCGTAGGTAGATACGGTATTTCGGACGAAGACGGCGATATTAGCCTTGATTCCCCTTCACCTGATCTTTGGCCACTCAGGGGTTTGTGTACTGTAGAAGTAAACATGTTCTGGACCTGTTCCTTTTTTCATCCCGTCGAAGAAAGGAAATTCTTGCCGGCGATGCGGCAGTCAGAAACGAACAAAAAGGCTAAAACCACCGACGACAGAGGGGCAAGGGGAAAAGAAAAAGCTTCGAGCATCAAGCTCCTACGCCTTCCCGCTATGGAACTTTGGATTGAATGAAGCAGGAATTTGTCGGTGAACAGTACCTACCATACACGGAGTACACGAGGCTGTGATGCACTCACTAGTATAACTTAGCGATTCCTTTGGTGGTAATCTGCCCCGGCAACGGACAGTACGACAGTACAAGCAGAGCTGAGGGCGCGGCTCTTTCTCGCGATCCACTTTTGTGTCTGTGTGTGTGTGTGCAATGGGATGGGACTACGGAGTAGTGTTTGGGTGTTTGCTGTTTAGTCCGGCCTAAGCCACGTTGTTTATTGTCCCTGGTAGTTAGTGGGATAGTCTAGTGGGAAGTGTAGGGGAGTTCAGCCTTGTTGTTATTTTTACACCTTATAGGTGGGTGGATGGGTGGGTGATGATGGCTCTTCGTCGATTTTACCCGAGCCAAGCATTGTGGGATGATTTTGCTAGGTACTAACTTAGTAGTTGGTTCTGGTCTGGTGGCGGTGTGAAGTGCCGTAGGCACTCGACGGGATCGCATACCTGATCTTGAGGGATGTGGCGTGCTGAATCGTGGTTTGCATTATGCTGGTGTGGTTAGTTTTACCTGGTGACTCTGGTGACAAGTCGTGTTGTCTGTGTTTGGTTTGGTTTGTTGTTTGTTGGCGGGACGGAGATCCGACCGACTGCTTTTTGTTCTACGCGTGAGTATGCTTCATAAGTGCGGCCACATTAAATATAAATACAAAAATCATATGCAGTTTACTTATCATCCTAATCAATATACTATATACGATAGATATCGAGGCTATAGTTGGAACAACAGCAGTGGGGTTTCGGGGTAGGTTCTCTGAAAATAGCAAGTTTAGTTTGTCGGCAGTAATCTCCCCACCAGCATACATCCGCTCAATTGACAGGCAGGGGGGTTTATCCGGTGATCGATCGGTCCATCGGTCCCTCGGGATTAGGAACTACTTTTAGGTTCATTTTTTCTGGAAGAAAGTCATAGTTAACTTAATAGAGAGTCAATCCATATGCCAGTTAACTCAATAAGGGAGATGATGTGAGATACGCTGGTTGGACTTGTGGACTTGAATTTTGCCTGAATCATGTGGAAGTGCTAGGTACGGCGGATTCGACTGAATCTATGACGTGGCATGGATTGTACAGGGTACCAGTGTCTGAGGGAGGCTGATGCTATTGCTGGTGCTCTGCTAGTCAGTCTGGGCGAGGCTGCTGGCCGGCGCATCTCGGCTACTCTTTCCCGAGTTCTATCGGGTAGGGTTTCGGGGTGGCCGAAAGTCACGGGAGGGGTTTTATAGTGCCAGACAGATTTCATGCATGAGATGATGCCTGGCTTGGGCCGATCGGATTTCGCCTAACTTGGGTCGAGAGAAGGGTTTATGTGCTAGTGGGTATGGGATAGTTATAGGTACACGTACAGAGGTATTCTGCACACTGTAGATACCATGGACGGACGGTCCAAGTACGTGCATGGAATAGTAGAAACTACAATCATGCTCAGTGTCACTACCGACCCACGACCCAGCGCTAGCTAACTGATAATCCCCCCCCCCCCCGACCTCAGCTCAGACCTCGTATTGCCGCGGAATTAACCGCACGGGCAACGCCTTCTTCATCCAAAGCGATGTAGTCCGCTGATTGGCCCACCCTTCCCCTCCCGGCATCAACTCCGCATCAAAGTTCCAGAACAATTTGCTCACGATCAACTGCAGCTCCGCATACGCAAGACTAAGCTTTCGTTAGAACCTCCCTCTATCAAACGAATCGAAACAGGTGGCACCTACTTCCTTCCCAGGCAATTCCTGGGCCCGTAAGAGAATGGATGAAACGCCCCGCGATCATCTTTCGCAAAACGCGCATCATCCTCGCCGGCCATCCATCGCTCCGGCCAGAACGTGTCCGGGTCGCTGAAGTTACGCGTTGATCGGTAACACGCCCAGTGGTGGAGACCAACGGACGTTCCCGCGGGGACAAACCGACCGCAGATTAGTTGTCCCGGGGCCGGGGTGACCCGGGGCAATATGCCGGGCACGGGAGGATACATGCGAAGCGATTCCTCGAGCACAGCGTGGAGATACGGGAGCTGGGCGGCGCGGTGGACGGTGATGTCCCGCTCGTCGGAAAAAGCCGCACGAATCTCCTGTGTCACCCGCGACAATGCGCGTGGGGTGGTGAGGAGATAATACATCGTGCCCGAGAGAACGGTGGCGGTGGTTTCGCTGCCCGCGATGATAAGGGTCTGGCCTTGCGTGACCATCTCTTCGAAGCTCAGGCCCTCGGGGCCTATGGCCGAGCGAGAGCCTTTGAGCATGTAGTGGACTGTTGGAGCCTTTATTAGCGTGAGGTCAGGAGAAAGAGTGCAGCTCACGCACCAAAGTCCTGTCGTTCCGTCTTGTGCTCAACTCGACGGGACAGCTTGCCCTTTGCTAATTGATATATGTATATACGGTCCTGCTGAAGGTGTCTCGGTGCCCAGAGCGAAGCCGCCCAAAGGCTCCACGGAGACGGCAACAGATACTTGGCGGCGCGGAAGTAAACCAGTACGTCCATCAGTCCGGTTATGGCGGCGAGGTAGCGAGACCAAACGCCCTTATACAGTAGACCAAACGTGTCCCCGAAGGCTAGGTCACCGATAATGTCGAACGTCGTAAAATTGAACCATTGGACGATGTCCACCACACTACCTCCGGCTTGATCAGCGTGGTGATGGAGTTGGCGAATGAGAAGGTCGACATAGTGTTGAAGGGCTGGCTCTTGGGCGCGAAGAGCCTTCTCGGAAAATGCATGCGATAGGAGACGTCGAAGACGTCGGTGGTAGTCGCCGTTGGCTGCTACCTGCATTGCAGAAATTCTCCACAGTGGTTAGGGCAGGAGTCACAAAAGAAGACGGAGATAGACGTACGACACTCCACTGCCCGTTTGGTGGACGGGTAAAAAAGTCTTGATCTTTCTCAAAGACAGCTTTGGTATCGCGAGTTCGGTGGCCTGACGCAGTGTGAGAGATGAACAGGCGGGCTATGTGACTGAACCAGACATACCGCAAATCTCGTTCCAGGCCTGACCGGAATTGTATGACAAGCTGTCGGGCGCGATGCGGACCACCTCGCCGTACTGGTCGTGCCATTCCTTGATTCGAAGATGGAGGCATCCCCGGAGCTCGAGGAGCACCATGTAGAGCCTTGTTGCTCTAGCAAGTATTGGCCCTGGATGAGATCGAAGCGGATGCAAATAGACATTGTATACAAGTTTGGCACCGGTAAGTATCCCGATAATATAGAAGATAGCCTGGGAAAAACTAGTCAGTCGAGGAAGAAGCTCAATCACCGAGAGATACCTACGAAGAAATTATGCGAGAAGGACCAATGAGAGAGGGGCGCAACCAGAAGGTTCTGGTTATTGTGGACTTCTCTATTGGCCTGTAGAGAGTCCATGGCTGAACAGCGGAACGAAGTCCGACTTCCCTTAATCTACGCAAAAGTGCCTGAGGATCCTTGCTCGGTGTTCCGATAAAGGTCCAAGATTTGCGAACGAGATGATTGTCGGTACGTTCAAATACCTCTGATGCGTGACCAGCGTAAACTGAATACCGAGGGTTGATAACGCAATAAAGACTCTGTGCACCACCGGTATAGACTGATTGTAGCGCGGCGATACAAGGTAATTCAACTCCCTCTAGCGACAGCAGAGAGCCGTGAGAGAAGAGATGTCTCGGTCATTCTTATATAGCTCTCTGACTGGCCAATATCCCATCTTCCAGTCGGATAGGTCGGGTGTCCAATCGATCTAGGAGTCTGCGGTGAACGCGCAGGAATGCATGGTGACTCTGGGGAGAGCTGCTTCATGCATTATGGCCGGTGGGTTGTCCGAAGATCATCTCAGACGGCCGTGCATAACGTAGATTTGTGCACGATTTGTGTATGAGCATCGGCCATAATGCGCGTTTGTGCTGAGGGATCTGCACTCTTTCGGGAATATTGGAAGCAAGGGATGCTGGCTCTTTGGGCATGGGTTCGTGGTCTGGTCTGACGTAGCTACAGCCAGAATCGTCTCGTCAGTGAGATGCACATCCCATAGGTTTGGATTTGATGAGATAGATTGTACGTAGTCAGGGTCATGCATTCTCTGCTTCTGAAGGTGGTTTTGGTGGTTGCTGGAGGCCGTGTCGTGGACAACAAACGAGTTTGTGGAGGGAGAGGCTGTTGCGAGAAGGAAAGGTTGAGAGGGAGTGTAGCGGGCCGAGGGTGGCGTCTTCTATGCGGTGGAAAGCCTAAGCCACTGCAGGACTCCGGCGGCATGGGTATGGAACTTCTTTGGTCTACCATATAACCTACTTGCTAAAAGTTCTTTTATTTGCAAAGTTATATTTAGCTTCCTGAGCCGTTGAGTATTCAACTCGAAAGTCTACTCCTGGTATAAAGTCACAACGCCATATCCGAGATATCCCAAGTCCCAAATCAAACCAGTTAACTCCAATAACCTTAGAATTACTCCACGACTTCGAACTTCACATCCTTGTTCGGCGCGAACGTCTCCTTCCAACCATCATACAGCTTCCCCAGTTCCGTGACATACTGAGCGTGGACCTCGTCAATATACGCCTCATCTGGCTCCCACCGCTGCTGCTTCACCTCGATCGGCTTGCCAACCACAACGTTCAAGGGCCTCCGATGCGGACAGAAGAGTCCAAATCGACCGGTCGAGAATGCCACGCGATGGCCCACCGCGAACTCCCAGGCTCGCGCCACCAGCCCCAGCGCAGTTGAACTGTTCACGTCCACGCAATCAAAGAGCTCATTCTCACCGAACGCGATGACAGGCACAAGATCCGCACCCGTTTGCACCGCCACCCGCACAAATCCCTTGCGGATCTTCACCACCACATCCATGGTTCCGGGCTTCGCGATGTTGTACTCCCGACTCCCGCCCACGGTGATGGTGATGGCGCGACCCATCCCGCGGTCGTCGTGGCCGCCGCGGGTCAGGTGTCGGATACACGAGGAGCGCGACACACCGCTTGTCCCAAGTGACAAAAGGTATTCGCGAAGGAGAGGAGTGGTGTAAAAGCTGTCCTTCATGAGGAGTGTGTTGGTAATCCCCGGGAAGAGTTGGGAGAAGTCGGCTGCCTCAGCGGCAAAGGCACCGATGGCGCCGCGGAGAGCGATCCCATGAGGATGGTAGCCGAAGATATAGCGTCTTTGCGGTGGAAGAGGCACGGTACGGTACAGTGTTAGTGGGAAGTAGTTGGCGTAGGTTGTCTTCCAGATGGAGGAGTGACGGAATCGGTCGTTGCGCAGTGATAGAGTGCCGGTTTTGTGGGCCTTCGAGATGAATTTGATGTAGAGGATATATACAAGAGCGAATAGACGAAGGCGAGGGATAAGTAGAAGAGAGTAGCCCAACACCGGGAAGAAAAGCCAGGTGTTACTCAGAATAGTCATAAGGAGAGTCTCGTAAATATCCGTGAGGAGAGGTCTGGAACGATGATTAGCTTTATTGTAATTCGAAGCGAGGGCAAAGGGGGAAGGGGAGGGCGAGGCTTCGATTAGGACATACTTCGAATCTCCCTTGCCTGCTGTTGTAGGCTTCTGGGCAGTCTGGAGAACCATACCCTGGCGGTTCTTGACTTCGTACAAAGGACAGTTGGTTTTCATTTCCGGTAAGCGCATGGCAAGCTTGCCATGGTCACGAGACTGCGCAATCTCCAGGATTTTTTCCGCCGCTGCAACTCGTCCCTCCTTCCTATGGCAAAGTTTGGCAAGCTCGCTCGCCTTCTCTCTATATGACTTGTTGTTCATGACTTTCAAGAGTCCCTTGCTCAACTCCTTCGCGCTGATATTGGGCGCACGGCTCTTGTTGCCATAGACACCAATACCAAGCCATTCAGCTCGAGCTGCGTTCTCGTAGCAGTCTTGCCAGGCTGGAAGCACAACATGAGGAACACCGTTTCTAGAGAGGTCAGTCACAGTTCTCGGGGATCAAGGGTAAGGAAACTTACTGAATGGCCTCGTACCATGAGTTGGCACCTCCGTGATGAACTGAGCAGACTAACCCACCCGTCTCGAGCATCGCCATCGGCTCGACCTCAAACCAAGCGCGAACGCGGACTGAATCCTCCTCCATCTCCCGCTTCAGTGGCTCGATCGACCGACCGTAGATGTCGTCTACGTCGTGCGGATGTTTGGGCAGTTTCCAGAGAATCTGGACTTTCTCACCCTTCCAGCCATTGAGAAACATCTTCAGGCCAGTGGCAATCTCCTCCGCAACCTTGGGATCAGGAGCATACAAGGTACCTAGATTGACCAAAATAGTCGGAGCATTCGCGAGCCAGCGCGCCATCTCCGGGTCCTGCTTCTGCACCGATGCAGTTGGCAGCAGAATTGGCCCACAAGGCAGAATGTTATCGGGCATAACACTGAATGGCCAATCCAGCTCCAACAAGCCTGGTGAAATGTGAAATCGATCGGGCCGCCATGCATCTGCGAAGGGGAACCTGCCATGGATCTTATGCTTGATGCGCCATTCTCTGATTTCACGACGTCTACCACTGCCGTGGTACATTTTCGCCGTCTTCAGCACGGCAAGGGCATTGAGGGGCACTGTATGCCATGGGATGGGATAAGCGAACCCAGTGCCAGGTCTGGAATTTTTGTTAATAACGGTCCGAGGCTAGCATGGTTGGCAGTACATACAGAGGATACTTCCAGAGAGCCGCAGAATTGGGTTGCATGCCCAGGACAATGTGACTGATTGACGTCGTGTTGATAAGAATGGCCGTGTGGCCGGCATTGTACGCAGCGTCCCGGCCCTGGAGGAAGAAGAAGTCGACTGCTATCGCATCCGGCTTCACTCCCTTGATAATCTCGACGCAGCTTTCATAAATGTCGACATACTCGTCCTCGGTCCAGCCCCAGATGTCTTCGCACAGAGACTGGAACCCTAAGACTGCACCATGGTAGCCGGGAGGATGAAACGCACCCCTCTTTCCGGTCCGGATGAAGACATCGGTGTTCGAGGGGCCTCTCACCGGGTGAAAGTGGATGCGAGATCGGAAATCCTCGTCGTATGCAGCAGCATTGTCAGCTACCAGCTTCTCAACCCGGCGTTCAAGGACAGCGAATGAGCCAATATGAACATCAACATTGCCTTGAACAAGAAGCTCATGAGTGATGGCGAGGATGATGTTTGTTTGACCATGTTCGCTGTTTGCCAGGAAGAGGACCCGGGTGCGCTCGTCTGCCATAGTCGGCAAGAAAGAATCTGTCTGAATGGAAGTGACAGATTTGAAGTACAGAAGAGGAGAGGTAAGGACTTGTCACACCAAGGGCTTATATAACTGGATTGTCACCAAAATGGCAGAAAAGGGGACGAGCAATTTGGAGGGAAAAGTGGGGAACACCAATTGGTGGAATGGCCCCAGAAAGATCTATCGCGAAAAATGGAAAATGGTGAAACATTCGCGTTCGGACATTGACCGTGCTTGGACAACGGTCTGACATTTTGGCGTTGAGGCCCTTATATGGACCTGAAACCGCGACAAGTCAGAGTATACGATGTTTCTGGTAGATGAGAGCGGATGCGACTGCCGCAGGGGCAAGCATAAACTTTGGGCCCGAGGATCCCCAAAAATGGGGCAGATCCACTCTTAACCCTGACCCGGGTTCGATCTATCGTCAGGAACTCAAACCACGCGCCCAATCATGATCGTCAAGAATCACGCATACATTCTGGTCTGATCTGATTAACTGGATCAGAATCAGGCCGAGGAACCTGTGCAACAGAAACATGGACTGAGACCGGTAGATGCATCTAGCCGGATGGGATCAGGAGAGTAACTTTGCCTCAACAGCGGTACAGCTAGTTCAAGCGTGATTCGCCTAGGGGCGCTGAGAGACCATTGCCCATGCATGATAAATAGATCTGGCCCATAGCACGTCTGAGGCGACTTTGTGGTGGTCAACTACTTTCGTTCTTGCAATTGCACTCGTTCTTGTAATCACTCTCGTTAAGATGATCTTTCTGGCCATGGCCGTGCCCTCGGGGCAATTCGAAATCAATCCTTCGGGAATAATCTCGCTCCCAATTCTCGCCATTGTGTTGGTATGTTGGAATTAAACAAGCTTCTTGACGGGTATGACTGACACACCACGAGATCCCTTGGCTTCTCATTCTTTTCATCCAATTGCTTCCTAAGGGACCAATCATCAAGGGGGTCCCAGGCTCGTTCCTTGATTTGTTTCTCTGCGGTGTACGGTTTCCCTTCCTCTTTGCACAGACAACGGAACGGCCGTCTAACCACCCTGCATCTGCAGTCTGCCACCAAGATCGCCTTCCTGTCCGGTCGGAGTGCCCATTACTTTCATTCGTTGCATGAATCCTATGGTACACTCCCCCTTGATAGCATCTGCGGCCTCTGTGCAGATATCTGACTTGACTCAGGCAAGATTGTGCGTTTTGCTCCAGGCCAGGCAACTACCAATACCGTCAGAGGTCTGCGCAACATCTATGGTGCTGGCTCGGGAAAAGGTACCGCCTTCCTTAAGACCGGTTTCTACAAGGGTATCTCGAGACGGAATATCTTCACTGCGAGTGACCCTGTCTACCATGCCTCGGTACGAAAGCTGTTCGCTCCTTCCCTTAGCCCCGGCAGCATGCAGGCCCATGCAGGTGTTATCAAGGAGCGGATTCTCCATTTGCACACGACTATGAAGGAGAAGCTGGAGAAGGCAGATACACTGTCTTTGAACCAGCTACTCTACTGCCACTCCGTCGATACTGTGTCGGAGGTGCTGCTCGGAAAGCCTTTGGGCTGTCTCAAGCGTGGAAAGCCTTATTTCTGGACCGAGCAGCTGCCGCGCATCTTCTACTGGAGTACCATCCGTGATCAATTCAAGGGCTCCGGAGTGCCGACCATGATCAAATGGATGCTCCGCCATTTGATCCGCAAGGGTGTTCGCCAGTCCGCAGAACAGGCGAGAATGAGACTCATCAATGAGTGAGTGCTGACTAGCATACGATTAAGTCCATGGCTAACATGCAAACAGACAGCTTGGTGCATCTCACACTCGTCGGGACGTCATGGTCGAGGTGATGGAGCGGGCAGGCACAGGCGACCTGCCTGTTCCTGAAATTGCCGAGAATTTCTCCGCCATCATGCTGGCTGGTTTCCATACCACCCAGAATGCTCTCTGTGCGACCATCTACTTTGTTCTGACCCATCCTGAAGTGCATGCCAAATTGAACCAGGAGTTGCGCTCGGCCTTCACGTCCGCAGAAGATGTTTCAGGGCACGTTGCACAAGAGCTGCCATATCTGAACGCTGTTATCACGGAGTCCCTCCGCTTGTATCCTCCTGTCCCAGTGGGAGGTCCGCGTGTTTCACCCGGAGCCTACGTGGATGGCACCTATATCCCGGCCGGAGTAAGTTTATCTGATATGTTCCCTGTCCGGCCTTTCCCCCACTGACCCTGCCTTCCCGTTTCAGACTGAGATCTGCACTTCGATCTTCGCATTGCACCATAACCCCGAATACTTCAGTGAGCCCTACGAGTTCATTCCCGAGCGATGGACGGAGCCAGGCTGTACGGACAAGAAGGAGGCCGTTCAGCCTTTCCTGGTGGGCAGTCGGTCTTGTGTTGCCAAGTACTTCGCCAAACAAATGATGCAGCTGACTCTGGCTGCGTTCTTCCTGGATTTCGATGCAGAATATGTGGGCCCTGTCAAGGATTGGCAGCGCGAGAGTCGCTGCTATGCTTTCTGGGAGCTTCCTGACCTGAAGCTGAAGCTTCAGAAGCGTGAGATTGATTAATTTGGTGGACCTATCGATCGATTCCAAGATTCTAGATTCAGAGGGGGCTGGTTCTTTCTCGGGTTTGGTTCTTTTCTCCCACCACCCACATTGACTTATTCATCCATTGATGATTTTTCTTTTCTCTTTACTGTTGTGTCATGGCGACACTCACATTGATTTGCGGATTGACAAGTTGGCTAGTGCTTCAGGTTTGGAAGTGGATCCATGTTATACCCCGGTTAAAGTTTAGGCGTGAAACGAAATAGTTAGCAGTAGACAAATGAGAGTGTCAGATCTCCCAAAAAACAAACGGAATTGAGTTTTTACCTTCGGAGATTGCCTTAAGTTGATTAAGTTGATTAAGTTTTGGTTTGCACGGTACTCCGTAAACGTTGTTTGGGGAGCTTGGTAGAGTGGCCCAATTTTTGAGGCCGTCGCCAATACGAACCCCGGTTTCAGCTTTCAACCATGAATGAAGAGTTTGAAACCCAGCCCGGACCAGCCTGAGATCCCCGTCCGTTTACCTCCATCTCTTAAACAGGCTGTAATATCCGATCTGTCGATCTGGTTCGGACACCGTTGTGTTTCAGCCGCAAGGCTGGGGTGATTGGTGACTGGAGGTGACTGAAGTTGACTGAAGTTGACTGAAGTTGACCTATCTACCAGCCCTAATAATTGGAACCAGGGCCATTTGGCTTTCCGGTCCCTGATCGTCTCCTTCTGCCCATCCACGTGAAACACTGGTTCAACACAACTGGCACCGATTCTCATCTTTCAGTCCCTTTGGTGCCTTTTGGCCCCGTCTTCAACTGGACTCGTCGACAGAATCATAATTAAGAAATTGGTCCAGCCGGTCACACAATGAATGACGATAGGCACGATCAACCCACTTTCCTTGGTACGAAAAAGTCCAGGTAGTTGGGCCTCCGAGGTTTCGATTATAGGGGTCCTGTCACGTCCCCAGTGTCATTTCATGTGATGGCTAGTTTCACTTCCAGTTCGCACCACTCCTCCACTGCGCCCATTGTCCTCGCTGTCTTTCGACTGTCTGTCTTGGCCCAATCAAGCCACCCTACCAACCGAGCTCGCTTTGCTCCTCCGTTCCGACCGTGTGAGATGCTGCTGCTGGGCAGCTTGGTGATAGGGACAGACTGAGCGAGAATAAAACCATCTGCATGATGAAGTGGAAAGAAGAAGACATCTGCTTGGAGTCAATACCCACGGTCAGAAAACCTCAGCGTCTTGCTTCATTGCCACAATCAAACCCACTGACCACGGTCGCAAACAGACTCCTGCCACAGACAGCACCGTCATCGCCCTGTCGGAGGTCGAGAAGAGCATCCTCGAGCAGCAGATCCGTGTCCCCGTATCCAAGCCCGGGTTCTTTGGCATTTATCGCTATGCCAGCCGGTGGGATCTAGTCTTCCTGCTGCTTAGCTCGGTCGCTTCGATAATCGGAGGCGCTGCCTTGCCGCTATTCACCGTCGGTTCACGACGCTATCTCCTGTGAAGCTCACTCATAACGACTAACCTCGTGGAACAGGTCCTCTTTGGTAACCTCACATCGACCTTCCAAGACATTGCAGCCGGGCGCATCACGTACGACCACTTCCACCACGAGCTCAACAAATACGTGGTCTACTTTATCTACCTTGCCGCGGCGGAGTTCATCACCATATACATCGCGACGGTCGGCTTCATCTACACGGGCGACCATGTGGTGCAGCGCATCCGCGTGGAGTACCTGCGGGCGATCCTGCGCCAGAACATCGCCTTCTTCGACAGCCTGGGGGCCGGCGAGATCACGACGCGGATCACGGCGGACACCAACCTGATCCAGGACGGGATCTCCGAAAAGGTCGGCCTGGCCCTTACGGGGCTGTCGACCTTCGTCACGGCGTTCATCATCGCCTACATCAAGTACTGGAAGCTGGCGTTGATCTGCAGCGCCACGTTGATCGCCTTGCTCTTGATCATGGGCGGCGGGTCGATCGTCATGATGGTCCACAGCAAGCGTGCGCTGGAGTGTCAGGGCCGCTCCGGCAGCTTCGCCGAGGACATCCTTGACTCGGTCCGCACGGTCGTCGCCTTCGACGCCCAGAACGTGCTCGCCGCCAAGTACGAGGCGCAGCTGCGGGAGTCCGAGGCGCCCGCCCGGAAGTCCCAGATCACCTTCGCCGTCATGGTCGGCGCGATGCTGGGCGTCATGTACCTGAACTATGGGATGGGCTTCTGGATGGGCTCGCGCTTCCTCGTCGATGCCCGCGAACACGTCAAGGTCGGCGATGTCCTCACCATTCTCATGTCGATCATGCTGGGTTCCTACAACCTGGGCAACGTCGCTCCCAACGTGCAGGCGCTGTCGAATGCCGTCGCCGCTGCATCCAAGCTCTACAGCACGATTGACCGGGCGTCGCCGTTGGATGCCTCCTCCGAGAGCGGCAAGATCCTCGGCCATGTCAAGGGCAACATCGTGCTGCAGAATGTCCGGCACGTGTATCCTTCGCGACCGGAGGTTGTTGTGACAAATGACCTCAGCGTCTATATTCCTGCTGGAAAGACCACAGCGTTTGTGGGGCCGTCAGGGTCGGGCAAGAGTACGGTCATCGGTCTGCTGGAGCGGTTCTACAACCCCGTCGCCGGCCATATCTCGATCGACGGACACGATCTCTATACGTTAAACCTGCGATGGGTGCGTCAGCAGATCTCTTTGGTCTCGCAAGAGCCTAGACTCTTCGCGACCACGATCTACGAGAATATCCGGTTCGGGCTGATCGGATCGGAGTACGAGAATGCGCCCGAAGCCAGCATCACCATGCGCATTCACGACGCCGCGAAGATGGCCAACGCACATGATTTTATCATGGCGTTGCCGAAGAAGTACGAGACGAACATCGGTGGATTCTCACTGTCAGGAGGCCAGAAGCAGCGGATCGCGATCGCGAGGGCCGTGGTGAGCGACCCGAAGATCTTGTTGCTTGACGAAGCGACTTCGGCGCTGGACGCGAAGTCGGAAGAGATCGTGCAGGCGGCGTTGGACAACGCCTCGAAGGGGCGGACGACGATTGCCATCGCCCACCGACTCTCTACGATCAAGGAGGCGCATAATATCGTTGTCCTGGTCCATGGGCACATCGTGGAGCAAGGGTCGCATTTTGATCTCATGGGCCGGGAGGGAGTGTACTATGACATGGTGCAGGCGCAGCAGATCAAGCAGAAGGAGGCCGCGAAGCGACACGAGTCGATGACGTTCTTCCTCGATGAGGATTATATTGGCGGCGGAATCCCCATGGACGACGAAGACGACTTTAGTGACGACGCCTCGGATATTGTGCTGAAGACCGGGGCGAGGCAGAGACGTAGGACCAGGATGTCCATGTTCATTCCGCCCTTACCATCCAAGCACAAGGAGAACCTGTCCCTATGGGCGTTGTTCAAGTTCCTTGCCTCGTTCAACCGACCGGAGTGGCCGATCATGATTCTGGGTCTCTGTGCATCGACCCTGGCCGGGGGCATTCAGCCATCTCAGGCGGTGTTGTTTGCCAAGGCAGTCAACACGCTGAGCTTGCCTCCGTTCGAATACCACAAGCTACGCCACGATGCGAACTTCTGGTGCTTGATGTTCCTCATGATGGGCTTGGTGACACTGGTTATCTATGCCACCCAAGGGACCCTGTTCGCGTATAGCTCCGAGAAACTGATCTTCCGAGCCCGAAGCCAGGCATTCCGGGTCATGCTGAACAAGGAGATCTCATTCTTTGACAAGGAAGAGAACACCACAGGCGCTCTGACGTCGACCTTGGGTGCCGAAACTAAACAGCTGGCCGGAATCAGCGGCGTCACTCTCGGTACCCTGCTCATTGTCACTGTCAATCTTTCAGCTTCCCTTGTCGTAGCTCTGGTCATGGGCTGGAAGCTTGCTTTGGTATGCATCTCAGCTGTGCCAGTCCTGTTGATGTGCGGCTTTCTTCGCGTGTGGATGCTGGATCGATTCCAGCGTCGAGCGAAAGCTGCGTATCAACAGTCTGCGAGCTCAGCCTGCGAGGCGGCCTCTGCCATCCGGACTGTTGCTTCTCTTACGATGGAGAAGCAAGTTGTCAGTTCCTACGAGAAACAAGTACAAGCGCAGCTCAAGGAGGACATCCTCCCCATCTTCAAGTCCTCCGCCCTCTATGCCAGCTCCCAAGCGTTGCCGTTTATGTGCATGGCTCTGGGCTTCTGGTATGGAGGAACTCTCCTCGGGCACGGAGAGTACACACTCTTTCAATTCTACGTGTGCTTCAGCGAGGTCATCTTCGGCGCTCAGGCGGCCGGGACTATCTTCTCGAACGCGCCAGATATGGGCAAAGCGAAGCATGCGGCCGCGGAGTTCAAGAAGCTGTTCAGCAATCGGTCGATCACTAAACATGCTGAGAGCAAAGCTATCCATGTGTCCTCCATGCAAGGGTCGGTGGAATTCCGGGACGTGTCTTTCCGGTACCCGACCCGGCTGGAGCAGTCTGTGCTACGGCATGTCAACCTCACGGTCAAGCCAGGACAGAATATTGCACTGGTAGGGTCGAGTGGTAGTGGCAAAAGCACGATCATTTCCTTGTTGGAACGCTTCTACGAGCCGGTGTTGGGTGAGGTGTATGTCGACGGGCGGGACATCGCAACGCTCGAGAAGAAGTCCTACCGCAGCCACTTGGCTCTGGTCAGTCAGGAGCCTGCTCTCTTCCAGGGCACGATCCGAGAGAACATCCTGCTGGGATGTACGCACAAGGAAGCGGTGGCGGAGGACACGTTGGTCCAAGCGTGCAGAGATGCGAACATCTACGACTTTATCATGTCGTTACCGTAGGTGATCCCTTGTCCCTTCCCCATTCCCAAACTTGCACATGGCATCGTCTCGACTTGGAAGCTCAGTCAGCTAACATCTCTCTAGACAAGGTTTCAACACGCTCGTCGGCAGCAAAGGCGGCATGTTGTCTGGTGGGCAGAAGCAGCGGATCGCCATCGCTCGGGCGCTGATTCGTAACCCTCGCATTCTTCTGCTGGATGAGGCCACATCGGCCTTGGACTCGGAGTCGGAGAAGGTGGTCCAGGCGGCTTTGGATGCAGCGGCGAAGGGCCGCACGACGATCGCGGTGGCTCATCGATTGAGCACGATCCAGCGGGCGGACATGATCTATTTCCTCGATCAGGGAGAGGTCGTCGAGTGGGGCACGCATAAGGAACTGTTGCGTCGACGAGGAAGGTACTATGAGATGGTCAACTTGCAGAACTTGGCCTGATGGGAGTGAGGTGTACGATAATAGGATAGGCGTTTGGATGATGGTTTCTTCAATGTACTGTAAATATATACCTCCGAGTTCATAATCATGGTCGACGATTGAAGCCGATAAGCGATAAGATAAGAAAGCACCGAACTCGGGACACGGACCCCTGCGTGTGGTCTAAACGGGAATAGTGCGGGGTACGGCTTACCTCATCATCTGGAGATGGTTTCAATCTTTTTCTTTTAGGAGATCAAAAGTATTCCCCGCCAACAGCCCCTGCAAATCCTCAAGTCACGCCAATTCACTTCGCCATGGCCCTCCCCGCTTACAAGACCACCTTCCTGGAGTCCTCCATCTCCGCCAAGGTCCTGACCTTTGGCACTTTCACCCTCAAGTCGGGCCGTCGTACGCTTCCCCTCTCCGAGATACCACTATCGGTGACCCGTCCCTTGCTAATCGAGGATCCTAAATAGATTCCCCCTACTTCTTCAACGCCGGTACCTTCCACACGGCTTCGCTCCTCTCTGCCCTCTCAACCGCCTACGCCCACACCATCATCACCTTCCTCGCTGAGAACCCATCCATCCCCAAGCCCGACGTGATCTTCGGGTGAGTTGAACACCGCACAACCCATCCCCCAAACACAAACCACTCCGCCGCATACACCCACGTCTTCTTCTCTTGATCCCAATCTCTGACCCCCATCCCTTCCAAACAGCCCTGCATACAAAGGCATCCCACTCGCCTGCGCCACCCTGCTCGAGCTCCACCGCCTGCAGCCCGACGCCTGGGCCGAGGTGTCCTACAGCTACAACCGCAAGGAGAAGAAGGACCACGGCGAGGGCGGCAGCATCGTGGGCGCCGGCCTGAAGGGCAAGAACGTGCTGGTGATCGACGACGTGATCACCGCCGGCACGGCGATGCGCGAGACCCTCGACCTGGTCGCCCAGGAAGGCGGCAAGGTGGTCGGCTTCGCCGTCGCGCTGGACCGCCAGGAGAAGATGCCGGGTCCCAAGGACGCCAGCGGCGTGGAGGACGACGCGCCGCGCATGAGCGCCATGGGTCAGATCCGCAAGGAGTACGGCGTGCCCACCACGAGCATCGTCACCCTGGATGATCTGATCCGGTTGATGCAGGAGAAGGGCGCGGGCGAGGATATGCGCCGGCTGGAAGAGTACCGGGCTAAGTACCGGGCTAGCGATTAGGGGGGGGCTGTCTTGGCTCACGAAGGTGATTCTGCAGAAGAAAAGTGGAGGGATGGCTTGGGAGGGAGTCTTGTCTATGGTTATGCTATAGCTTAGGGGATAGCATCAAGTTTTTCTTTTATCGGATCTTCGGTATGGATTGAACGGGCTTGGTTAAATCAGATCAACCGGTCCATGCTCTCAACCACTCGATTGGAAAAAATAACGATTCCTGCAGAGATTTAAATGACGCATGTTTCAGGGGAATTTGTGTCGGGTTCAAATGCTTCGGGGATTTCTCGTTCTCCCTGAAGCTCGACAGCGTCGATGTTATCATATTATTGTTCGGAGTTGCTCCGGAGAAAGCTCGGCACCGAACCATCGCCGAGCTTGCGCCCTTATCTTTGCCCATCGTCCCTTCCAGACTCTCATCGACATCTCTACTTACTTCATGAAAGAATGTACCACAACATATCGCGCAACTGTGGGCTTTGATCTTGCGTCATAGATTAGTAGTCCTGATTGGGCTAGTTGCAGCTTGCAGGAGCAGAGTTTTCATGATCACAAATCTCTGCAGCTTACACGAGCTGGATGACAACACATCTCCGACCTGAAGCTATGCTCCCAAGGATTGATTTCACATTTTGAGGCACTTGCATTCAATCTTCGCCGGCTAAAGCTTCTTGAGCACTGTTGTCTTCATGTTTATATGAAGATTCGTTATGAAGATCAACTTATTGCACAAACAAACACGGCATCTGGTCGACGCGGCAGGGATCATTTGATCTGACCAAATCTCAGCTGCAATCCCTGGCTCAGGGTCAATCTGATGCAAGATGCAACCCGAAGCCACGAAACAGGGACGATCTAAGACCGAACCGGCTCTGAGTCACCCAGATGGCGTGTGTTGGCTCCAAACCGGGTAGAGTATCGAACGGTTCAAGCTCGGTGCGTCTCGGTGATGGATCGGCGATGCGTCGGCCTCGCTGCGTGCCTGAACTATACGAATTCAACATCCAAAGATATAAATCAACTCCTTTCCTATACATAATCTGCTTGTCTCTCTTACAATAGCACACAGAAAGGCATCTCAAGTCCACAGTCTACCAAAGCTCCAGCCATCTCATTCCATACAACCATGGCACCACCTATGTCCGAGCCCCAACGGGCTATGAGCAATGCATCAGAACAACCACATCTTCTTCGCACAGAAACTCGAGAGTCCTTAACAAACCGCGGAATCTCGCCCAGCCCTCCGCCAGTCGACTACAACTATCCAGACGTCGGTCGGCCTGCCGACCCTGTGTTCCCGGAGGAATATACCATCGAGACCAGCACGGGCCTCGTTCCCAAACGCACGCTCGAACAGATCCGCTCGCGTCAAGACCGGCAACCGTCGTCGAGCTCCTCCTCCCCGGACCTCGAAAAGGCCGATGACCAGCCTACCGAGTTTGTCACCTTCACCATCAACGATCCCGAGAACCCTTACAACTGGTCCCGTGCCTATCGCTGGTACGTCACCATGGTCGCCTCCCTCCTCGTGGTCTGCGTCGCCTACGGTTCCGCAATCGTAACGGGCGGTCTGGGCCTTATTGAAGAGAAGTACCACGTCTCTCTCGAAGTGGCCACCCTTACCTGCAGTATCATGGTCTGCGGCTTCGCTGTCGGTCCCCTTCTCTGGTCCCCCCTATCGGAGATTATCGGCCGGCGGCCGGTCTACATTATTTCCCTGGTGCTGTACACGATCTTCAACATCCCTTGCGCCCTGTCGCCCAACATCGGCGGACTGCTGGCATGCCGCTTCCTCTGCGGTGTCTTCTCCAGCTCCGGCCTCTCGCTTGCAGGCGGCACCATCGCGGACATCTGGTCCATCGAGGAGCGGGGCATGGCGATCGCCTTCTTCGCGGCAGCCCCGTACTGCGGCCCCGTGATCGGGCCCATCGTCTGCGGCTGGATCACGGTGGGCTCAGGCCGGCTGGATCTCTTCTTCTGGACCAATCTGGCCTTCGCCGGGGCCGTGGGCATCCTCGTCGGCCTCGTCCCGGAGACGTACGCGCCCGTGATCCTCAAGCGGCGCGCGGCGCGCCTCCGCTCCGAGACGGGCAATCCGCACATCATCACGGAGCAGGAGCAGCACAAGCCTTCCCTCAAGGAGATCGTGCGCACCTCGCTGATCCGCCCGATCACCATGATCCTCACCGAGCCCGTGCTCGACCTGATGTGCATGTACATCGTGCTGATCTACTCCATGCTGTACGCCTTCTTCTTCGCCTACCCGGTCATCTTCGGCAAGCTGTACGGCTACAACGACGGCCAGATCGGGCTGATGTTCATCCCGATTCTCATCGGTGCCGGCTTCTCGCTGATCTTCACGCCGCTGCTCGAGAAGCAATTCCACCAGATCTGCAGCCGCCGTGCCCCGACCCCGGAGGACCGACTCATCGGCGCCCTCATCGGCGCGCCCTTCGTCCCCATCGCGCTGTTCATCCTCGGCGCCACCTCTTACAAGGGCATCATCTGGGTGGGGCCCGCCTCCTCCGGGATTGCCTTCGGGTTCGGCATGGTGCTCTGCTACTATGCCGTGAACAACTACATCATCGACAGCTACCAGAAGTATGCGGCGTCTGCGCTGGCGGCCAAGGTCTTCCTGCGGTCTGGCGGCGGTGCGGCGTTTCCGCTGTTCATCACGCAGATGTACGATCGTCTGGGACTGCAGTGGGCGTCGTGGCTGTTGGCGTTCATTGGGGTGGGGATGGTGTTTATCCCTTACGTCTTCTACTGGTTTGGGGCGAGGTTGAGAGCCAAGCTCAATAAGAACTAGAGGGGAGAAAAGTGAGAGTTGTGTTCGCAGGAGATATGATTATAGAGTGAGAATCTGTGGTCGTTTGGTGGGGATTATAGATAATGTACAGGCTTAATAATGTTAATGGTAGTTATGATAATAGATAGAGATTCAAATGCATGGTTTATTGGTTAACACGCTTTTTTCTTCCGAATGATCTCTGTCATCTTATGTGCAGTATCAACGGCGAAACAATGAACTGAGGATTGATACTTAGGCAGGCAGGTTGTTCCAGGGTAATGGCTGGCACGTGGGGCAAGATGTCCATCACGAATGGCTGTTTCAGTCCATGAACTGTATAATCACCAAACCTAATTTTTTACTATAGCTTGGATGAGGCCGGAGATCATCATCTCAACTATGAATCCTGGGTTGGTACTGGAGTGCAAGGGCAGATAAGCTATGGGATGATAACAACGGTCTGGCCAATGCATGCTCGAGCGATAATGAGCTGATTTTTGTCACCGAATGGTCAATCCTCGCGGCTTCGGTGCTATTGTTGGATACTAAGAGTGGGGGCCTTCCCCTCCCAAATAGGCATGAGTAAGAATGAGTCATGCTGGCTCATCCGGGGTCAATTCCTTCTTCTCCGGCTCGGCGGGTGCGCTTTAGACGGCGATTTCAGCCTGGCCTCATCTCGTCTCATCCTCCATCACTTCGACTCATGATGATGGATGGTAGGGAAATATTACCTTGAAGTCAGATATGTAGCTATAAGATTGTAGGTGAACCATGGTAGAGCGGTATAGACTATAATGATCAATGATATGCATCATGAGTGTACCTGAGTAAGTGCGTCTATTTACTGTACTGTGTGTACTGTATTTCTACCCATTCTAGCACCATGAAGAAACCCCCCTACAGCTGACATGCTTCGCATTACTGAGGCGCTTGGAGAGAACACAATATAGGAAGAACCTCTCCAAGGTTCCAGGGCCGACATCATCTGATTGCTTTTGTTGTTGCTTGTTGTTTCCGAGATGTGATATTGATGGGATACTGCTAATGAGGATAATAGGGGTTTTAGCCACATTACTACTATGCTCTTTGATATATGAACAATAGCATATATCTCTACTCACACTGAGTTCCAGAGCATACTAAATACTGTCCCAAGCCTGCAAGGCAGTAATATCACCACCATTATTCCTCGACAGATGCCATCGCCAACAGCCGTATAAGTCACACCCAACTAAAATAACTCCGATAGAGCCCACCCCACCGCCCCACACTCATCTCCCAAAATGGAACCCGCCTCCCTGAACGGCCCATGATTTGATCCCCCGGCACCGACCGATAAGGTATAAGAATCCCCCCTCCCTCTCCCGCATTCTCCTCTCCTCTTCACCAACCCATCGCCTCGGCGAACAAGCTACCCCCCCTTCTTTCTTCTCTCCCTCCGGTCTTCCGGGTCGCGGACCCGGGTCCTAAGTATACAAGGATGGCAGTCGCAGCAATCAACGCTACGCACGCCGTCAGGCAGCTCACCCCGGCCGACTACACGGCAGGGCAAACCGCTTAATCAATTTCACCATTCGCCCCAGTACCCCGACTACTATAACTCCGACCTCCATCCCTATCTCGATCTCTCTCTCTTGCCTCCTGCAACGGCCTTCCCTCCCGTTGACTTTAACCCATTCTTCTTTGCGACCGATCCTCTCAATCAAACCTACTACCCCGATCTCACTACAACCACCACCACTACTACCCACAACCACTTGGACTTGAACTTCGACTTCGACTTCGACATCAACACCCTGGGCGACCTCGCAGACCCCGTATCAGACTCTGCGATTAACTCGCTGCTCAGCTCCCCGGATAGTCTCAGTGAATCCTACCTCTTCGAATCGCCAAGCGTGCAATCTCTACCTGGTACGTTTGCTGCCCTATCCCATCTCCGAATCAGCAAATCAAGCATACTAATTGCAGGACAATAGACCCGCAAATCCAAACCCCACCCCCAATCTCACAGCCACAGCAACAACCCCAGCAACAAATGCCCGCCGTGACGACGGACCACCCCTCGACCAAACCAACCTTCACCGTCACCCGGGTGGCAACCTCCACCAAAGAACCGCCCAGCAAAGTGAGCAAGCGGCAGCTGAACACGCTCGCGGCGCGGCGGTACCGACAGCGCAAGCTGGACCGGGTGAACGAGCTGGAGGCGGAGCTGGAGGCCGTGAAGCGGGAGCGGGACGAGCTGCGGATGCGCGTGAGCAAGCTGGAGGGGGAGACGGAGGCGTTGCGGGGGATGGTGGGGAAGAAGTAGGAGTAGTCTTATCCACATATTCACATCAAATAACTCGTTAACAATCACATCCATATATTACCCTATTCTTCTAAACCAATATCAACTAAATCCACCGCCCATCCCTATCCCCATCCCTTTCTAGAAGCAACATCTCCTTATCCACGCCATCCTCCACCACCAACCGCCAGCCGCCCGCGACCTGCTCCCCGCCTACCAACCGCACGGGAATCCTGCCCACATCATCCGCGGCCCACCCTTTCTCCGCCGCGCGCTCCGCGATCCCGCGGCCCCCGTTCGACGCCGCCGCCACCACCATCTTCATCTCCATGTAATCCCACCGCGGCAGACCCCGCCACAGCCGCGTGCGCCCCATCTCCGCCGCCACGACCAGCAGCAGCGCCAGCGAGGTCCCGAACACACAGACGATGTACGGGTGCGACCCGACGCGGAACGCCTCGACCGTCACCGTCGCCGGCGTCAGGCGCGTGAACCCGCCCACCATCAGCTGCGCCGACGCGTAGCCGGCCAGGATGTCGTCGATGAGCGAGATGTACACGTTCGTGATGCCGGCGAGGGCGATGGCTTCTTCGGATATGGTGGTGGTGGTGGTGGTGGTCACGGACGTGCGATAATCGGCGATACTGGTGTTGAAGGCGTCGCCCAGGGTGGAGCGGTAGAAGCTCGTCAGATCGTTGGAGATGAGTTCCAGCTGGCGCATGGCGACGTGGATGATCTTGTTGGTGGGGTCGATGTCGGCTGTCGCGTTGCCTTCTCCCGAGGTTGTTGCTGCATCATCATCGCGCTTAGCTAGTCCTACAGCTGCAGTAGCAGTAGCAGTAGCACTAGCAGCAGCAGCAGCAGTGGTATCCGCAACAGCAGAACCATCCCCCGCCGCCGCCCGCCCAACCCGTATCTCCTTCCCGGCAACCCCAACCACCACCTCAAACCACTCCGGCTCAAACACCAGCACACACTGACTCGCATTCAACCCGACATAATACCCGCCCGCCGCGACAGCCACATACCGGTGGCGCGTGTACGCGACCGGCTGCGCCGCCACGCCCACCGCCACGATCGTCCGTGTGCTATACCCGGTATACACGGAGTACTCGCCGCCGCTCCGCTGACTCGCGTTGACACTATCCGGCAAGGGACCGCGGGCCGCGTACAGCGCGTACTCGCCCAGCGCCTCCAGCCGGAAGGCGGTGGAGCGGTTGTAGGTGCAGTCGACGGTGGCGACGTACCCCGGTTCGCGGTAGGTGTAGCCCGTGGCGTGCGGGTAAGTGGCCCGCAGGGCGGAATCGGTGAGCCCGACCGCGGCGCCGACCCCGTACGAGCGCCCCGTGTAGCTGTACCCCGTGTTGTCGAGCTTGGGGTGCACGCGGCTGGCGTTGGCGAGCAGCGGGGAGGCCGTGCTGGCCGAGGAGATCAGCGCGGTCAGCTGCGCGAGCCCCACGGAGTAGGTGAAGTAGCCCTGCGGGGTGCGGGCGGTGGGGCCGGTGCGGTCGATCTGCGACGGGTATTCGAGGATGAAGCTTGTGTTGCGGTAGGAGGGGATCGGCAGCGGGTAGAGGTGGGTGGTGGTCGTGGTGGTCGGGGTGAGGGCGCCCGTCCAGAGGGCGGAGAGCACGGCGGAGAGGTTGGCCAGCAGGAAGGTCACGCACACGAGGAGCGGGGGCAGGGTCCAGTTCGCGGCCGGGGTGGAGAGCGAGGCCCAGAAGCTGAGGGTCGTGAGTTGGGTCTTTTGCGTCGCGTGGCGGTGGGCGAACCGGATGCGCGTCGCTTGGTTGATCAGCCGGCAGATGATGAGGAGTTGCACCGTGCTGAGCAGCGTGGCGAGCGCTTGCACGCCCGTCTGCACCGAGGTGCGGTAGCCGTTGATCAGCCCGTAGATGGATCCGTCTGCGATCGTCCAGTCGAGGCTGTCGGAGAGGAGGAGGAGGATGCTCAGCGTCGTCGGGAGCAGCAGCAGGAGGAAGATGAGGTGCTCTGTCCAGGGGACTGGTCGGGTGGGGCTGGACGATGGCATTGATGGCTATCTAGCTGCCTGCATTCGTTGAATTCGTAGCGTAGCTACAGTCTTCGGCCTGGTGAGGTTGTTATAGGGCTTACATCCCCGCTCAGCCCTAGCCGCCCGTCGCTCGCCGCCCCGGAGCCCCCGACGCTGGTCCTGACCGGCGCGTAGCACTGCTTGCATATTGGTCGTTGGCAAATTGAAACAGCCGGAGAAGTTTATCTGTGCCACATGGCGCGAGGCTGATCGAGGGGCAACCTTGGTCGTTCATCCACCTCAGGGTCCAGGATCTTGGCTGCGTTGACACCGGAGCGTGGGCCGTGGCTGTTGGATTGTGGTAGATACGTGACTGGTTGCTTTTGCCGCCGGTTTCTCATTAATAGCTTAGCTTAATCTGAAGGATGGCAGTGTTATAGATGACAGCATCGTTCGAGCCTGAAGTCAATTTCTTGCTATTCTATTGCCTTACCACTTGCGTTCCGAGATGTGGAAAACCCCTGTGTCACAATGGACTATGCCTAAGACTCACCTGTTTCGGGTTGGTGTGGGCTACCACCATGGATAGATACTCCGATACCTCTGTCTTTTGGATGGTATGTTAATACTGGCTGGTCAGTTGTCGCCCATGTAGTCCAGCAAGTGACAACAAACGATCATGATACCGTGGTGAGAGACTAGGTAGACCAGCTATGCCTCTAGCATACTAGCTCGACTAGAAGCTGTATAGCATTAATCATCAACAACCCACCATCTGTCAGCATCTCATCGATTAATAAGCAATATCATTCTATATGTCAGCAGCTGCGCAATCCCAATTCCATATAAAAGAAAAGAGCAAGTATAGTACAGTACATCCCCAGATCCAGCCTAGATTCGCCCCAGATCCACCCCAGCTCCCATCAAAGCCCACCGTAACCAAGAGTCCAAAACCATCACCATGCCTCTCGCCATAACCCTCACCTCCCCGCACACTCCAACTCTAACCACCATCCCCCCACCCACCCTCCGCCCGGGGACCCTCCTCGTCCAGCCCAAAGCCGTAGCCCTCAACCCCACCGACCTCAAGAAAGCCAGCTCCCCCAACACCCCGCTCAATCTGCCCCTGGGCTGCGACTACGCCGGCACCGTCCTTTCCATCCACCCAGACACAAAAACCGACTTCCAACCGGGCGACCGCATCTTCGGCTTCGTCTCCGGCTGCAACCCGCTCCACCCCACGGACGGGGCCTTCTCCACCGCCACGCCCGCCGTTGCCGCGCTCCAACTCCCCATCCCCGCGCATCTGTCCTTCGCCGAAGCCGCCACCTTTGGCATTGCCCTCACGACCATCGGCCAGTCCCTCTACCAGACGCTCAACCTCGCCCCACCAGACACGCCCCTCTCCGAACCCCTCCCCATCCTAATCTACGGCGGCTCGTCCGCGATGGGCACCATGGCCATCCAGTTCGCCAAGCTCTCCGGCTATCGGGTCTTCACGACCTGCTCGCCGCGGAACTTCGAGCTGGTGCGGTCGTACGGCGCAGACGAGGTCTTCGATTATCGAGACCCAAATGCCGCGGCACTTATTAACGAAAAGACCGGGAACCGACTGCGGCTGGTGATGGATACGATTGGCGGGGAGGAGGCGGTGGCGTTCTGTGACCGGGCCATGTCGGCTGAGGGCGGGGAGTTTGCGACCTTGCTGATGGACACCGTCATCCCGCGAGAGAATGTCCGGACGCGGATCACCGTGGCGTATACGGCGATGGGGGAGGAGCTGGAGTTGGGAGGACATAGAATCCCGGCTCGGAAGGAGGATTATGACTTTGCTGTGGAGTGGATGAGGAAGCTCTGGCCATTCCTGCAGGATGGTAAGATCAAGCCTCATCCGGTGAGGGTTGTCGAAGGGGGCTTGAAGGGGCTGGCGGAGCAGGGATTCGAGATTATGAAACAGGGGAGACTTAGTGGGGAGAAGTTGGTGGTTGAGGTGGAAACGGAGTAGGATCGTGTCAATATCCCTAACATGGTCTTGATGTTTGTACTGTATTATGCATACTGAGTAGCGATAGATGAAGTCAGTCTTCACAGCTCGTTCCGCAGAAAGTCGTCGGCCGTATCAGCTCCCGGGAAGTCCTCCTATGAGAGGCCCTTGAGGAAGTAAGCCCGAAGCACAAGCACAGACGGCAAAGAAGACGGCAAGAAAGCCTCTGTCAAAGCCCGTGAAATCCATCGTATCTTTCAACTTCTCGTACTGGATCATGAAATCTGGCAGGTATAAGATAGGAAAGGTGTACTGCAATCTCTCAAAGTAGATGTCGACCAGTAAGTCTGAGATGTATCGGGGAGGTCGCGTCATCTCTCTCGCCTGCGGCAGATACGGTAGACCGGGGCACATCTTATCGCGAGCGAGAAACGGCAGTCCTACCTCTGATCTTCTGATAAAGCTGCTCTGTTCACAAGATGTTTGATTACTTGTTGGTGACAAGCTTTGAACTGCCTCGATCACCATGTTGTTGGCTGTTCCACCAACATACCTGCAAGGTCAGTCAACAGCAAGTCGAAACATGTTTAGCTTGGTTTGTACCTGAGTCGGCCGCATGAGTCAGCCACCATATGACCCACTAGATCTGTGCTGGCTCGATATGAAGGTGGAGGGCTGACAGGATGCGAAGCAATAGGAGAGGCGACTGATGGCTCGACTCCTGCCTTATAGCTTGTCTTTTCTGAGAGGCGATCCGTAGAAAGAGCCGTAGCAGGCGGCCAAGACCCGACCGTTGGATATTGCCCGATCTGGTTGGAAGCATTGCACGAATGATTGGCTGCCTGCGCCCAAGTGATGTACTGGGAAAGTGTTTAGGCGAGGCATTCCAAGCGGATGCACAATTTATCCACATGTGCTGGCACCGTTCCTCCAGTGATGTTGCATAACTAAGCCAGAGTCAGTGGGGTTGCCATTCCAGGTTATCCATATAATTCACCGTCGACTCGTCGCGGCATGATCGTTAGACTCGGGGTACTCGCAAAGGTGGTTGCGAGACTCGCACATGAAGCATGGCTGTTCTCCGTCGCATTTGATCTTTTTGTCTGAACCAGCAGATGATATGAGTCGTGCACTGCATATCTGACACGTACTTCCTTCTGCCGGTAGGAGAAGCATGCCTTCCAGACTCGTCCATCAGGTTTCTTGGTCGAGGATGCCATTTGTCTGTTTGCTGCTGGGGCAGTTAGTGTATCGGAGGGGGGAGTGAGGGAAGGGAGCAATGTTCAAGACTCCGATGAGACGTCAACTGTTCTGATCAATTGTCATAGGAGGTGATCATATCTAGTCTCTCCCCCTCATATCCCGCCAATGGCCTCGAGAAGGACGAGCAAGACCCACTTATAATAAGTCACTTCTATAGAAGTGGCATCGTGGCTAGTGGCAGGCCTTTCCCACATCGCAGACCACCTACCAAATCGATTCAACGAGAGGCAATGAGCACAAGCCACGGTACGGAGTAGGGTCGGAAGGCATATGCGTGAAGGCACAAGATGCGAGAAAGTGAAAGACGGACTTTTGCACCAAGATGATACAGTCATTAGTAGAGGTTGTTCAGGGTCATGGTGCTCTGGTTGGTATATCCGGAGGAGAAGATTGAAGAAAGGAAGAATGAGTTTCGGCACCGGCTCGAGATCCGATCCGAAAGAGGCATATAGCACCACAACCACCACCACCACCATCATACCTTTCTGAGCATACCCTCTACCTACACAGCCTTCATCAAACCATGTCACAAGAATAGTTCTCTCAAATTGTCTCCACGCCCGACAAAACTCGTCTACAAGCCTCACTCGCAAAGACAGTCGCAGATCTCGGGGAAGACGTACGCCACTCTCATCTCCCCATCTTCTCCCATCCGAACTCGCCAACATTGTGCAAAAAGTGGGTCCTCATAATTTGTAAACATGGCAACATTGACGACAAAGACATGTATATTACCGCTCAGCAGTAAGAACCGATATGTTGGTCACTGGTCGTGAAGACGAGGGGGGAAGGTAGACGATTTCAACAAGAGAACCCGAGAATTTACCCTTTTTGCCCCCTTCTCAGTCTAAACAACGACCATCTCGAGACAGCAGCCGAGAAAACTCACTCCCGCCACCACCCCAATCCAAAGGCCAGAACATCCCGATGGTTCCTAGTGATTCGGTTCGCTGGCGGTGGAGGAAAGACGCCATCCCTCCCTGCCCTCGACAGCCCAACAATACATCTGCATAATCAATTAGCTTCTGAGACGGAAGATAGCTGGTGAACGTACATCAACCGTCGACCAGGATCAAAGAAGATCTGCTCCGTCTCCTGCATGAAGAAGCCCCACCCCTTCAGACGCATATACCTATTCGTACAAGGTTCAATCTCTGGTCAGTACACCTCCCCGAACAGCCGACAAACCCCAAGAAAGAAGCCTCACTCCAACGCATCAACAACCTGATCCCGAATGATCCGGTTCTCGAGATACCCGAGGCCGGGCATCTCCACGACACTGGTGCCGCCAGCGAGACCCATCGCAATCACCCAAACATGCCCACCATCTTTGAGGGGATTCTCGGCACCAGGCAGCTCGGCGCACCCGCAGTAGTTTGGGAAGTAGACGGATTCCCGACAGTCTTGTAGGGCCTGGCATTCGTCTTCGAAGCACCTCCGCGCCATGATTTCCTCGGAGATGAGATCGCGCCCACTAACTCCTTTGGCTGCCATTCTGATGAGCGATGGGTGCTGGTTAGATGTGAATGCGGATCGAAAATGTTCGAGGATGAGCCACGTACTGGTAGCGGACTTTCAGAGCGTATCGTTGCGTGTCGTGGGGGACTGTGGCTTCGTAGACCACCCATCGCTCGTGGAGCTCCATGTTGGACTTCTCGGATAGCACATCCATGATCGTGTATTCGTGGTTGTTGACGGTTATTGCTCGTCCGATTTGGGTTTACAAGTCCATTTTGAGGTAACCGTGCCACAAAAGTAGTTGACACGAGTAGGGCGATACTGCGACCTTGAGCAAGATAGTGGAGACTACTGTACAGGACAAGACAAGTGGGGAAGTTGTAGGGTCAGAGCCTCAGGAATTATCCCCGGGTTGACGTCGAACGTACACAATTGGATCAGCCCGGAAATACGAAGGGCAGTAAGTGCTCGTTGATTACTAGGAACAGGTAATGGGGCTATTGTTGAATAAAGACTAACAAATATTGCAGTCTAAGATTTGTATATCCCCAATACTGAAGACACCGGATTACATACAACAGCTTACAAGCTATTGAATTCACCGCATGATTCCCAAGCGCAGTCGACACCCTTTTCCCTCAAGGAATGTGCCTTGTCTTCAAATTAATGCTGAAGGTCAAAGGCACCTATGAATAGTGGTGAAATGGACCTTCCATTGGCCAAGGCTTGGTGAGTCTAACCTTAGGCTAGTTATGCATTTTTTATAAGGTCAAAGATGACCTGTATTTATCGATGGGTAAAAGATCGACGGTGACTAGGCGTTTGGATGCTGGCTGTCTTTTGTGGCCAAACAAAGAAATGTACCACCGCCAAGCGGAGTTGCAGGCTGTGTTCCTATGCTCAGGCTAGGCAAGTTCAATGGGGCATGCAGTGCTGTAGACTATCTCGCTAGCTAGAATGCCGTGACAGACACAGTGACGTGATCTGAGAGCAGTTGAAATATCCCATAATGAGATGGCAAACCATCATTATATGTACGTGCTTACAGCATTACAGCCCGCCAATAGCGACACGAACCTGGAGTCGACTGAGCCTGACTCGGTTTGATCAATATCATGCCCAGAGAATGGAGAAAATGAGCTTGAAGCCAGCAAATCGTGGCCGAGATCTGGACTCCCTCCATCAGAGACACACCAATAAGCTAGATCAAAGCGCACAAACAAGCACTCATGCATGCATCGGGTGGGAACAGGCCTGCTGCGTATCATCAAGGTTTCACGGAATCTGGACCCCTGGTCGGTTTAATTGATTCTGGTTCAGACTGGAGGGGGCTGGAGGATCTGCCGGAGGGTCCTTGAAACTTCCGTCCGCTGACTGTCATGTGACTGTGCGGTCAGTAGTTATGAGTTGATGAGTTGGGATAACTCGGAGGTCGGAAGATGCGGAAGAATCCTGTTGCGGGCAGTAGTATAGCACTCCGTCAGGATATTCGCTCCGCCCAGTAGGCAGAAGTAGGTGGCACAGCATCCAATAACGTAGCTTCATTTTGACCCTGCACCCCAAAATCAAGAAATATTTTGCAATCGAGCAGGGCGAGTAAAAAGTCTGTTCCTGCGAGCAGTCCCGGCGTATCCGCCTCAGGCCGGGCCGCTAAGTTACCGCCGACGATCCCCACCAGGGACTGGACAAATTATATCCGGCTGGGTGGTGCAGGCAGGCAGGCAGGCAGGCAGGCAGCATGATTGTCGAGTCTAGTGTCGAATCGACTAAGCGCATGCTAGTGAGTTTATTGAGTGGGGGGAGCAGTGTCGGAAAGTATGACGTGGGAATTGTGATTGTCGCATGGGCAGAGACAAAAAGCTTCACCTGTGCGAGACAGCGACAGTCCGCGCGGTGTTAGTGCTTATCGGCACCATGGTGAGTTTAGGGCGAGGGCCGATACTGTCGATCGTGCGGACAAATTACGTCGTTGGCCCGATGGGTGGCAGAAACGTTGCCGTTTCAAGGCCCCACGCTGTTTCAGGTTGGAAAAGCCGAATACGGCTGTTGGAATACGAAGCCGGGCTGAGCCAAGTGCTCAAGTTGATGACAAAGTACAATAAGATGAGAAGGGAGTGAAAGCAATTCTTATATCTGTCAGTCAGTCAGTCAGTGTGGTGGTATGGGATAAGTGTCAGTGAATTGAGGTGGACAATTCTAGACCGAGGAGTCATCGGAGTCCGCAGCAACATCATCTCCAGCCAATGATGAAGCCATCTCCGCTTGGTCGCTTGGTCAAGCTTTCGGCAAGGGCGGAGTGGTGGAATGGGAAGAGGGGGTCGATAAGATGAGAATGAGAGATAGCAAAGACTGAGTGCAATAGAATTGTCGCCAATGAGTTGATTCAGGTTGTGAATAAAACACACTCAATCTGTAAACAATCTACCTATCCGGTCAATAACAAAGTGAAGAAAAGAATGGGCTTATTCAAGTGCAAACCAGAGGCAGGCACCCCAAGGACTCGAAGCGCACAACAGTGGAGACGCGCCGACCGAGCAGAGGCTCACCCAATGGCAATGAAAGACGGCCGTCAGCCAGCTTGGAACACAGCCAGCAGGCCGCGTGGGCAACCATCGAGTCCATCCATCCATGACTGACTGCCCTGACCCGAAGACCCATGTCACTCTTCCTTCGATTTCTGCCTCTCTCATTCATCTTGTTCCAATCTGATTTATAAATAACAGTGGGCCCCCTTCACGCGTCCGAATCAGTAGTGGTCGATTTTTTTTTCCCTCTTTATCCTTGGATTGCTTGGATTGCTTGCTGAGTGGTGGTGCTATTATCTTCGCTCCGATTCTCCGATTAAATATTGTACTCTTCGCTCTCTCTCTCTCTGACTCTCGGTCGGACTCCTTCTCCTCCTACTTACTTCCCTTCCCCTCACTCACTCGCTCACACCACTCATCACCATCGAATCAGTCTGTGTCTCACACCGAAAAAAAAGAAAAAAAACAAACCATTCGATCGAGCATGCGATTATAAATCCGCACACACTTCCGCCTAGTTTTCCCTCCTCCTCTCCCAAAAATAAATCAACGACACTAGACTAGTCCCAATTCTAGTCAGTCTCCATCGAGGGTGACTCGGACCACCAACCTCCCCGATCGCAATCAAGCCCACCACGCATCGCAACGGCCGTGCCCACTACTATATATCTCAACACTACAGTACAGCAGGGAATTTTCCAGCCCAGAAACCCCCAGAATCGCAAACGACAACCATCGGGTGTCACCTCTAAACCTCCCACAAACCACAAACCTATACACAAATCAATCAAAATGGGCACCCTCAGTAGATCCGCCATCATCGTCATCGTCATCGTCGCCTGTCTCGCCGTCGTCGCGTTGGGCGCCGCCCTCTTCAAGACCTACGGCGGGCCCGAGAAGGAGCGGCCCTACAACTTCTCCCGCGAGCAGGAATCCTACATGCGCTCCGTGCGCTTAAAGAATCTGGGCTTCTTCCAGCGCGAGTCCATGATGGGGTACCCCGGGGCTGGTGGCGGTGGTGGTGGTGGTGGGAAGGGCCCTGCGGCGTCGGTCGTCCGGGATGTGGAGTCGGGATGTATGTTTCCCCCCCCCCCGGAACTTCCCTTCAGTCGGTTTTGGATCAAGAGGGTAGAGGCTAATTTTTCGTGGAACTTGCAGATTCGGAGAATGATTCGTCGCATTACTAGTTTCCGTCTTTTGCTGGCACCACTTTTCCGGAGGGTTCCGGATCTCGCTTCGATGAGGACGATACGATACCATTTTGCGAGTCCCTCAAGGAAAAAAGCTATTTGTGAAGCGCGTGGATATTGTATGAATTGACGATTATGGGGGTTCTTTTCTTTGATTTTCTCAAACCATTCGGGGTTTTATACTACCACTTCTGCTGGTTCTGATTTTCCAGCGGTGCTGAGGGGCTGGCGTTCTGAACTTGTCTATATGCTTTCTAGATTATACCTATCTGCCGTTCTTGTCAATTCGACTACTGTCTTATAGCTATTGATGGTGATTTCATGTTGTTTCAGCTTGACGAAGACCGGCAGGTTCAATCTCGTATCTTGTCACGTCCAATCATGGAAAAGTGCTCATGCTCTTGACTCCACAGGCTCACGAAAGACACTTTCTCTCCCCCCACACCCCCAAAATCACCCCCTCCATTCCCTCTCCAGGGAAATAATAACTTTCCGCCCTGATACCCCGCACCACAGCAAGTAGCGCGTCTTTCTCCGCTTGTGACGCCTCCCGAAACGCCTCCGCCCCTAGCACCACCGCCAGACTCGCTGTCAACGCTGCCGTTGGACTCTGCCGGTTGGCCACCGCCACCCCGCAGATTTCCCGCACTGTGGTACGGATCTCTTCGTCCAGCACGGCAAGGGCCCGACGGTGCGACATGCGGGGACGGAGCCAGTCAACGTGGGGGTCGTGCGTGGCAAGTAACAGGTCGATGAGCCCGAGGGATTGCGTGGCCACGATGTGGGTGTCATTGAGGAACCATTGCTGTGGGAAGAAGAGTCCTTCGGAGGGTGAGGCAGAAGTGGTGTAGATGGAGGTGAAGCTCGAGGGTGCGCGAGCCGCCCAACTTTGGCGGAGGTTGAGAAGGTGTTCATAGAGGGTGGATCTCTGGCCCGAAGATTGTTCTGGAGAATGCAATGGCGGGAAACAGTATTGGATGATATGCGCCCCAATGATGAGCAAATGGTTCGTCCAGACATGGTCTGGAGAGGTTCGGGTGGGGAGGTAGTGAGCCACAGTGGAGGGGGGTATGCGGAAGGATCGACGCTGAGAGATGGCCATGTGGAATTCCTGCCGGAAGCCGACCCAGAAGGCCGAGGAGCGGAGGCCATGACACGTCTGAATTGCGGAAGAGGCTTGCGCTTCGAGAAAGACTTGGAGGCCGCGGACGGCGGTGTCAGAGGGGGGATCGGTGAAGGGACCTGATGAATCAGCTGAGTTGCTCTCCCACGGGGCTAGGAATAGAAGAGATTGAGAAAAGCCATACTGTCAAGTTCTTCATAGAACCGGAGAATCACAACCGCGGCAAGCAAGTTCTCGTCCATGATCGCGTTGGGTTCCTGGCTGGCGGCACGTAGGCCGGCGATAGACCGACTGTGGTAGGCGAGCATGGACTCCTCGCCAATAGCAAGGCCTTCTTTCAACCCATATTGTTGTGTTATTGCGAGTTGACGTTGTTGAGGGAGAGTGCTGAAGTGTCGGGCGGATGCAGAGAGCATCGCGTCCAGGAGAGGAGCGCAGATGCGCGCTCTTTGTGGAACAACGACGGCAAAGTGCCTTTCCGGGTCACACAGGTCGAACTGATGGTGTGAGCAGTAGCCGCACAACCTTATCGCAGACAACGTACCCATAACCCCAGGCTCTCGACAAAATAACGGATAAGACAGGCCTCCTCTAGGCTCAATTGTGCCTGCGTGGCCTGAGTTTGTAACTGTGGTGACGGTAGATCAGCGGAGAGGGGAGTAGTGATTGTAGATAATCTCGATCCATCCCATATTCGTTCTGAGCTGCGAATGCCACCATGTTCGATCTCGCAGGTGGGATGAGAGGGAAACGCGTCAGTCTGCTCTGCGCCTATAGTCGTCTCTGCTGCGTATAGGGCCGCCAAGGCCGGAGTCTCATCAACGTATTCGAATGCACGGTTGCCTGTTGAAAGGTTAGCTGCGATTGTAATAAGGAAAAGAGCCATACTGGTAGTTAGTGTATTTGACGCATCAGAAACATCCTGCGCATATTCTGCGCTGGTAGTAATCAGGAACTGCAACTGTGGGCTGGAACGAATGCATTCTCTCCCAGCATTTCGGCATCGTTCGCATTTGGGGCGAGAGTCATCACCTGTGAGGCAGATGAAGTGAGTTTAGCATCGAATGCGACGTGATTATTCTGAGGATGATGCCTACATCGCAGGTGGTGTCCTGGGTTCAATGTTTAAGCGAGCTGCCCACAAGGGACAAAAGTTGAGCACCTACTTCGGCAATATTCACTAAAGCCAATGAGTAGTGTCCATAGAAAGAAGATACCTAGGGGAGCTTACCAAGGTTGACGCCTTGCTGGCATGCAAGGCAGAGAATCGGGTGGGAAGGAGTAGTTGATGGAGTGGAGGAGAAGGATCTCACAAATTTGGAGGGGTTCGGCGACGGTTGCCTTTTCGGCTACTCCATCTAACTGAGTGCCGGCAACCCCGCCCATCCACGGTTCAATTAAATCAATTAACGTACGGTACTTCCAACGATTCAACCGAATCTACCTCAAAGTTTACAGCCCATCATTGGGATCCCAGATCTTGAACCACCGCTTATCCATTTCCGCATCTCCTTCCTCATAGAAACGCAAGTCCGTACTCAACCGAATGCGCCCCTGCGCATCCTCGTTTCGCCCACTCGCATGGATGGTATACGGATGGTGGAACACCACGTCGCCCGCCTCATAATTAGTGGCCAGCCACTTCTGAGACCTGGAGGTCGGATGATCTAACACGAACTCGTCGGGCGACTTCGCCAGCATTCCACCAGCCATCATGTTGACGTTATAGGCGGAAAGGCGCTGCTCGGTCGTGAACCCAGCAGCGCGAGTGGTAAAATCCTCCTCAATCTCATTTCCCAGAGCTACAGATTTCTCCAGATAGCACAACCCTCCACCATTGATTGAGATATCGCCTGGATGATTTAGTATAACGCTCCATTTCGAGAATATCTTTGACTCACCAATTGGGACCCACGCAGTGAGGCAGTATCCATCGCCTCCGCGCAGAAAAAGCTTATCATAGTGAATGCCAGTACCCATCCCAAAAGGAACATTATGACGCAGCATTGTTCGGTCCAACAGGACATGATGTTTCCAGCCCATCAATAGCCGGATGAATTGCGTCAGAGCGGGATGCTCGACAAAGGCACGGTACTTGGAGTCGGAGTGGGCGTCAATAAGAATTTTAGCCTCGACAATATCAGCTGGCAAGCCTTGACCACCAATACCCTTGTGTAGATCGGGGTGAGACGAGCTGTTGAAGATACCATCCCGCGGGGATGACCCCGGTTGCAGAAGAGATGTGTTGGCGTAGGCTTTGAAGTAGCTTGACCACAGTCAGTAACAGAAATAAACCCCGAAGATTCACATGCAGGCAGCGCACTTACTTCTCCCTAGCGTCTAGAACATCCTCACGGGGTAAAAGTCCTTTTACAAAGAGGTATCCATCCTCTTCGAATCGACGTCGCAGTTCGTCCAATGGAAGCCAAGGTGCAGAGGGTCGCAGCAAACCAAGATTGTCAACGTCAATGCGACCACCGTTCTGCGCCAAACCTTGTGGCAGCTCTATCGCCGCATAGGAGTGAGGGTCAACAGAGTTTGAGCTAGGATGTTCAGTACAGGCCATTTCGTTTTGTTATCCAGGCTTCTGGTGTTGCGGAGACCTCCAGTTGCGCTGCTCCCGGGCTATGCCACCACTTATGAATGATGCATTGTGGACTTATTTCTAGACAGAGCCTTATCGAATTTTCTCCTCTCGTGCAGCCTCATGCGGTGTCGGCTGCTTTTGCATGAATCAGCCAGCATAGGAAAAGACAACCATGCAGTGGATACTAGGTAGCATGTTCGCCGACATTTACCATCTTGGTCTTTTCAGAGATTCTCGCCGGCGCTAACCGCTTTTGTCCTCGCTTGCGCATAATCCGGGGTAAGTATACAGCTGCATCGACATATATCAATCAAGTGCTGCTCGCGATGACCACAGGACATTCTCACAATTCAACTGAGCCAGCCTCATCTTCACAAATATGTATGCTTTAGTCCTCCTCATCCTCTGCTATCTTCTGTTTTTCTACTATGGCATCCTTCCCGTGGTCAACTACTTCCGAGACCCCAAGGGTCTCCGCAAGTACCCCAAACTCTCTTTCTGGTCGGGAATCTCGAGTCTTCCTCTTGTAATCGAGTCCCACAGAGGCACGCGATACAAGCGACTCTTCGAAGCACATAAAAACCACCCAGTGCTCCGCACCGGCCCCAACATGTTATCCTACGCAGACCCCAATGCCATCAAAGATATCTACGGTCACAGCACGAAATGCACCAAAGACCTGTTCTATTCCATCACAAGCGGCTCTCATTTCCACCTCGCCGATGTTGTAGACAAGAGCGAGCACGCCCGCAAGCGCAAGGTCCTGTCTAGTGCCTACGCGCTTCAGAACCTCGAATCCTGGGAGTACAAGGTCGCTGACATGACGCGGCGCGTCATCACAGCGTTCGATGCCCGATGCACTGATCCCCTCCCCAGCGGCTACCGCCCGAAGGAAGAGGATCTGACAGTCGACTACCGTCTGTGGACGAACCTGTTCACCATTGCGGCTATCGCAAACATCGGCCTTAGCGAAGACATCCGCTTTCTGGACCAAGGCAACGACCAGATCACGTCCGAGTCCATGGACGGGACCATCAAGCGCGTGAGTTTCCGAGAATGCCATTTCGCGAGCGGGTCGGCCACCTCGACGCTGATCTGGTGCTATGAGTGGTATCACACCCTCATCAAAGCCAGCAAGCTGCTGTCCGCCACGTTCCGCCGGAAGTGGCAGCTCAGCCGGGACTGGGACGGGATCGTCTACAGCCGCGCGCATAACCGGTGGAAACGGTACCAGAACGGGGAGCAGCTGGACGATTTCTTCGCCGCCATGATGGCGGATAAGAACGGGGTGCCGCATAACCTGGAATGGGGCGAGGTGGTCGCCGAGGTGAGTATCATGATCAACGCCGGGTCCGACACCACGGCCATCGCGCTGAGCAACGTCATGTTCCTGCTTCTGCGCCACCCGCACTGCCTCCAGAAACTGCGCGAGGAGGTGGCTGAGGTCTTGGAGGAGGATGAGGTCGTCGCGCCGTACGACAAGGTCAAACATCTCCCGTACCTGCGCGCCTGCCTGGATGAGTCGATGCGGCTGTACCCGCCGGTCTCGTTTGCGCTGCCGCGCCGCACGCCCCCGGAGGGGACCACGATCCTGGGAGAGTTTGTGCCCGGGAACACGTCGGTCGGGATCTCGGCGTATGTCGTGCATCGCAACGAGACCGTCTTCCCCGAGCCGGACGCCTTCAAGCCGGACCGCTGGCTGGGCGAGAAGGGCAAGGACCTGCAGCCGTACTTTGTGGCCTTCAGCACCGGCGCTCGGGGGTGTATCGGTCGCAACATCAGCTATCTGGAGCAGACCGTGTTGATCGCTTCGCTGGTGCACCGCTACGAGTTCGCCTTGCCTCATCCGACCTGGGAGCCCACGCGACATGAAACCACGAATACGGGGCTGGGACCTATACCCATGAAGATTTGGCGGCGGGGGGAGGTTCATGTTCAGCACTAGTAACGGCACGAGTCGCTAAGGTAGAACTAGATCTAGAAGCGGCGGAAAGGATCCCCCATGCGACATTTACCCAAGTACTTATCGAACACATGAAGCAATTGAACCGCTGTTCACGCTTACTTCTTCGTAGCGATACTTTAAGCCCCTTCCTCACCAGGGAGAATAATTTGCAGCCTTTTTCAATGGCATTGACTCGCACAAAACCCACGGGCTTCTTAAACACTGTACCAGAAATGCACATTCTCCGAATCCGTCATATCCTCCTCCGCATTCAACCACTTCAGATGCAACGACTGTCCCTTCGTCAACCCCATCTCCGCAATCACCCTATCGCTTCGGGTATTCTGCCAGATATCTACCAGATCATCCTTCAAGTCAATTTCACGACACGCAAGAGCATGTCCATCTCTCCTCCGCCCGGTCGCCCCCATAATTCAGCTCAATCGGGACAGCCTCCGAAAACACACTTTTGAGAACCGCGAAAAAAGGGTCAAGAATTACTACAAAGAAGAGGAAAGAAAATATCCTCAAAGTACGACCTCCAAGCAACCATCAACACAGTCTCGAGCGCATACATGACCCAACACACCACGATAGCCGGGATGTAGCGGGGCGCGTCCTTGTCACGAAAGACCTAGGCGCCGATACAGTTTCTGCGGCAATAGGCGATGCAGAAGACGGTGCCGGTGCTGGATTCCATGTTGCGGCCGGCGACGTTGGATGGGAGGAGGGTCCAGATCACTAATGCCGACGATTTCCAGAAATTGATGTTCGAGTCACACATACAAATCACGGTGCTAATAGCGAAGAATAGAAGGGGGAGACCGCTGCGCTGAAGAGTGTAGTTGCCAGGAGCTTCGCTGGCCAGAAAGGCAATATAGAAGGTGGAAGTCAGCCCTAGCGAGGAGTCCAGCAGTCAGCTTAATTACCATAGCCCTTTGAACTGTGGTGTACACCACAGTCCCGTTGGCGTTGGCCGGATTCGGTTTGGGGCATGGTGAACTGCCTGCTTACGCAGTATAACCCTTGTAAGAGAGAAAAGAACAGGGCCACATTGAAAAGGTTATCGCATTGGCACTGGGCACTTTGCTGATGGGCTGTCAAAACCCCTTCAGAGGTACCACTATGACGGGAGATTCTCTAGGGTATTTCGGGCATGGTGGTCGAGAAGCAGCAGTTGAAATCGCTGACGAGCTTTTTGTGAGCCTCGCCATCTGCCAAATTAAGTATGGAGCCCTCGCAGTAGTACACTGCTTGGATATACCTCTTTTCAATCTGGTTCAAGGATCAAGCCCATGGAAATATGGTACTAGACCAGTAGTAACCTCATATTTTGTGAAACCTTTGCAGGATGGGTAGGTAGTTGCTGGCATGGGAGGGGGTTGTGCATAATACCTCCAAAGCTCTGGTGTTTCTTGTTATGCTTATTCTCAGGTCAGTGAAGATTCGGTGGCTCATGTCTTCCGAAAGATCCGAGCTTTTTAGGCGGGCTTGTCGGATGGGTGTCAAGTGTGCCACTAGCGAGTATCGGCTGAGCCATGAATATCAGTTTCGAACTGAGAACTACGCTGGTGACTGGATCAATGAAACAATGACAACCGCACGATTGGAATACCTAGGCAGTCTCCTCTATTGTATAGACTACAGCTTGAAAAGCATTGTGGGTAAAAAGCGGTGGTATTTATTAAGGTGTGATTATGTAGACTAAAAATCACTTTTTAAAACAAAGGCAGTCTAGTGAAACGAAGAAAGTCCGGAAATGGGCCTACTCTTGCCAAAAAGAACAGAAGAAGAAAAGAGCAATTTCGCCCACCCTTGCATCCAACCATCCAGAGACTCGCTTAGATGATGGAACCGAGAGCAACGCAGGGAAGAGCGACACCGAGAAGGTCGTCGGACTGTTCGATGTGTTAGTTTAGAAGCTCTTCGGACATGAGGAGTTCTGGGGATGAGACTCACAGCATCGGCACCGCTGTATTGGCAGCAGGCAATGTTCTGCTTGCACTGCTGGTTGAGGATATCCTGAGCGGAGATGCCGATGATGGGGACTGAAAGGAGAAAGGTCAATGTTAGCATTACTCGTGTCTTGGGTTTCGTTTCTGGCTCCAGCAGATGATAGGATCGTTCTGGCGGAAGACATACTCTGGAGATCGAGCTTGGAGCACTGGTCGAAGAGACCAACACCCTCAGAGCCAGATCCAGTACCGGCAATGTTGCCGAGGAGACCAGCCAGAGCACCGTCGTCGATGGTGGTGGTGTCGCCGGCGTAGGTGGCCTTGTTGCAGCAGGAGAGCTGAGCCTGGTTACCACACTTGGCAGAACCCTGCTCGATGGTCCAGTCATCGGGGACGGAGTAACGGGGCTTGTCGCCCTTGTCGCCCTCAGCAGCGCGGACCTCAAGGTTGCGGGCGGAGGGACCACCGACGGCAGCGGTGGCGGTGGCCAGAGTGGCAGCAGCGAGGATGGCGAAGAAACGCATGGTGGTGGTTTGAGTTGAAGAGGGTTGGGTTTTTGGAGAATTGATAGATTGTTTGATTGGAGTGAGAGAGTGAGAGATGATGATGATGATGATGAGAAGGTATCGAAAACGACGGAGCAAAAGACGGTATATATGCTTTTTCAGAAGGTCTGTCTGTGATTGATGTTTACCTCTGCCCCAACCAACCCTTTCATTGTTTGGTAGACAGGATGTTGGTTAGGGCATTCCAATTCTCCGTTGCATTCCTAGCAAGGGAAGCTTTCCGGTTGCGGCGCTGGGGCGCGTTACAATGACGGGACGGCGTTGCACGGCACCCAAGATCTCGGACATCATGATTGCGATCGAATGTGACGCTGTCCAGAGCCCTTTCCTTTCATTGATCCCCTTGGTCCCTGGTTCAAATGCTTAGTTAGAGTTCATGAAGGGGTATTCGTGAGCACATCTTGTCCCGGAAACAGTGGCATTGACTTTTCATTCTGACTGGCATTCCACTCCTTATCGCGGGTCTTTGATTGTTCCAACAAGGGAGGGAAGAGAACGAGTCATAGAAAACAACAACAAGTATTCTAGCCCCAATATACTGAGCAAGAACGTGCATGTTAGCGGAGAAAGAAAAACTTTGTATGCTGGGAGGAAAATCCCTCACATGGTTATCCTCATAGACTCAATCTGTGTCTCGTCCTCTCCTTCCAATCCTAGCCTTCGATTGCCCCTTCGTACGCGCAAGTGATTCGGACTCTTCTTATGAGGATCTGCGGGTGATGCAGGACTAGCTCAATTCCTCTAGAGCGAGTTTATGCATCTCGGTTGACCTGCATTTGCATTTTACTACCTGCTGGGGGAACTTGCCCAAAAAAGACTATATTGTTAAGCTCAACAATGGAGTGCAGGGTGGAGTGCGTGCGGATCGGAGAATATACTTTGCGACGTTATGCTCGATGGCTCAGTATCGACTTACTTTACCCTGACAATGTGAACGATGGAGAAGTCTGCACACATGTGCGCTGTAACCACTCTAAGAAGTACTTTGTCATTGTGGAGGCATAGTATGTAGTTGCACACTCGCATCAGTGGCTTCCGTAGCCAAGGCCGCACCAACAGTAAGTAAAATCGATGCTTGGTGATTTGGGCGCTCCGCAAGACTTTGATCGGTCGCTTTGCTCGTCTGAATCTCAAGCGTCCATACAATGGTACTCCCTTCTATGAATTCCGCAAATTATATCGTCCAATCATGCGTAGTCACTCATAGTGCGTTTCTCTCAATGTATACTGGGCCGGATCCGATAGAAAATCCGGCCAAGACTCGTGTTCCTAAAATAATAGAGTAGTCATCCATCTAACTTTGAAGGACTGCGCCTTGTACCTGAAGATATAGTTATTGCGTGATCAAAATAAAGTATGGCGGCAACTGATCGCTGGGGTGAAGCATGCATGCTACCGGCTTGTTGTGTCGACACATGGTGGTTGTGGTACGAAGTAAATATATATCGATCAAGCCACATGCATGTGGACTATTCAGGTGATGGGATCTTGAATTATGGATATTTCCTTTCATCTAGAAGAAAAGTGTACCGATGAAGGATAACTTGTTAAGAACTCTGCATAATAGAATTACTTCAACATGCCCAGTATCTTCCCAGATATAGTCCATGACGATAGATTGAGAAAGAGCCGCGTGATGATGATCATAAAAGTCACGGATGCCCCAGGCGCCAAGGCGGTGAGAAGCGCAACCTCAACCGCCTCCCCGCAAGCTTTCGGCTGGTCATCGACGTCAGCCTCACAGAACCCCCCGTCGTCGTCAACATGAAGATCGTTTACATCGGAGTGAGTGCTCCTCATCTCTTTCTCCTTTTGTTACGACTGTCTCTAACGCCTACGCCGATTTAGATCCTCCAGAATGGCCAGGCTCCCGCGGTGGAGCTCTGCGCAGAGCGTGAGCTTAGCAGCTACTCGCGCTTTACCAGGGGTAGCATTAGCGAGTTCATGACTATGTTCAGCAAGACTGTCGCCGAACGCACGAAACAAGGCCAACGACAGGATATCCAAGAGCAAGGCAAGTCTTCCGCCCGCTACATCGAGATCTTTATCCATCTATTCCTATTCGACCATCAGCCCCTGACCGCCAGACCGCAGACTTCACATTCCACGTATACGCGCGCACCCAGGGTATCGCCGGTGTCATCATCAGTGATAACGAGTACCCTTCTCTCGCCGCTCACCAGGTCCTTTCCAAGACTCTTGACGAATTCCTCACCCTCCACCCGAACGCTGGTTCCTCGCGGGAACCGATCTCCTTCCCCTCGCTGAAGACCTACATCCAAGCCTACCAGGACCCTCACCAGGTGGACAGCATCCTCAAGATCCAGAAGGAGCTGGATGAGACGAAAATCGTACTTCACAAGACCATCGAGAGTGTGAGTGGATGGTCCTGGGTTGCAGCAGGTGGCTAGTCAGGTGACAGGGCTGACTCTAAACTAGGTCCTCGAACGCGGCGAGAAGATCGATGATTTGGTATCCAAGTCGGAGGGTCTGAGTGCACAGTCGAAGATGTTTTACACCTCGGCGAAGAAGCAGAACTCCTGCTGTGTGATCATGTGAGGGCGCATGGGATGACCCCGACTCGAGTCGCCAGTACAACCCCGGCGGAAATACACCAGCGACCGATTATCATGACTTCGTTTTGAGAGCGTTTTTTGTTTGCTACAGGGCGTTCGTTTGCAGTTCTGGACCAGTATTGCTTGATTCATGAATAGGGATGGGAACACCCGGGTGCTTCGAATTACGGGAGAGAAAGGCGGGGGAGGGGGGTTAGAATAGGCATTCTTATTTGCTTTAGGGCCGAAGAGCAGCAGTCAATGCAGTGTGGGCTTTGATGATTTGACGCCGCTGTACCGAGAAGGACAGCGTAGCGACTCAACTGGAACGTACCGCCGCCGTAATTATCTCCGCGCTCATCCCCCTCTATTTTTGCTCGTTTCGCTGTTTTGGTCATGGCGGTGGATCGGGAAGAGGGGCATATCGACGGACCATCCTTATCTATTGAGGAAGGGCGATGCTGGCGGTGGTGATTGGTGGTAGGTTCAAGCTCACAAGTATTAGACTTATTTATTGCAAATTAGTGGGTGATTATCAGGGTTACGAACCCACTGATCCCCCAGTCGGGCCTTACCCGTGGTTCCCGCCTAGGAGTTGGGAATGGCTACATTTCGGCCAATTCTTCTACCGTGGAGGTGATTTTGGGCAGTGGAAAGTGCTGGGTAGTAAGCTAGACTACTGTGTGAGTACAGTTGCGAAAGATCCAATCTATACAAGCTAACTTTTCTGACTGCAGACTTCTTGCCAGTCAATCAGCGGTGAAAAAAGAGTCCGACTAAGCAGCCCTGAGGCCAGCCTCACGCCCCTCGTCTGGTCATGGCCTAATAGCGAACTCCACCCCCTGAGGACTGCCCCTCCCCCCTCTTCCTCACCTGCACTTCACCCAAGTCGTGTTCGTCTTCTAGAACACGATCCACACCCACAACCAACAGCCTCAGTTTCCATTATGTAGCAGCATCGGCCTGGGGCTGCCTATCATTTTTTATGCCCGAGGCTACCCGGGTCCCGGCCCGGTTGGCTTCCATTGGTCACACCCGCCGAAGATGCCCTCGCTCCGAACGGATATTGTTCCTTGTTGCCAGCCAGTGCCAGTGCTTAGGTATCGTGCACTGTGGGAATTCTTGACGTTGCTCAACCTTGGGATACGCCCATTACCTTATTTTGTTCGGCTTTATTATTTTATTATCACGCTGGGCCCCCGCGGTGACCCTCTCCGTTTTGTCGCCCGCCTGCTACTATCATTCCTTTCATATCCAGTTCAGCGTTACGTTCTAGCGATTTGTATGCATCCATAGGTGAGTACTGCCCTATGCTCTACATTGCCCGTGTGCATGTCTGACTGACTGGATATCAGATACCCTTACTACTACACCATTCTTTCCACGCCTCTCCTTTGTTCATAGGATAGCCTGAGAATATCTCTTTTGTTGGAACCCCCACCGTCATTTTTCTAGGGCCAGGGGTGCCCTTCTACTCAACGTCACCATGGATCATGATTTCGTTCTCCAGCAAACGCTCCCGTGGAGCTTACAGCGCAATCGGTTGGCAGAACTTCTGACGGCGGATTTCACGGTTGCTGCAGGCTCAGCAGCTTTGGTCACTCCGGCCGTGATGATTCTGGATAGGTACAGCTCAACTGGCTTCTCGAGAGCGAATGCACCTATTGACTTCAAATTAGACTGGTAGTGGAAAAGTCCTCTCACAATCAACCTCTTCTGCCGGCATTTCGTCGACATCTGTGGCTCTCTATCACGCAACCTGCGACCTTCCTTACCTCGCGACCCAGTCTGCTCGTCTGGTCCCTCTACACCGCAACCTTTGCCGCGGCTAATGCCACCGAGACCGTCCTCAGCGAGGTCTATCCACACATCGACCACGCCCTTGCCACGACGTCGACCTTCTTAACCACGTTCGTGGTTAACTCCTCCGTTGGTATCTGGAAGGACGTCAAGTTCGCTCAACTTTTCGGCCACAACCACAACACCAGCACCGCGGGGACAACCACACCCCCACCCCCGGCAGCGGCATCAACTCCGGCGGCAGCAGCAGCAGCAGCAGCAGCTACCAAACCAACCGCTGCTGCAGCCGCCGCGGCATCCCAAAGCAAGATCCTCCGCTCTGTCACCCGCTCTATTCCCTTCGCTACCTACTCCGCCTTCCTCATCCGCGACGCCCTGACGATTTTCGGCTCCTTCAGCCTCCCGGCGATGGTCTCCGCCTCAATCCCAGACTCGGTGGCTTCGAGCGAGTACGCCAAGATCCTCCTTGCGCAATTGGCCATCCCAGCCTCGATCCAACTCATCAGTACCCCGATCCACCTGCTGGGGTTGGACCTCTACAACCGACGGATGGCGATTCCGGCCGCAGACCGAATGGCGCGGGTGAGTCGGGATTGGATCGGGGCGTCGCTGACGCGGATGTGTCGCATCATTCCCGCCTTCGGTATCGGTGGGTTTGCCAATACCGAGGGGCGGGCCTATCTCCATGAGCAACTGCGGCTGTCCGGTGAGGAGTGAAACAATCCCAACCACTTCGGATGGCCTTGTCTATCTCAACCACTAAGCATGCAAAATCCAATCCCTGAGTGACTCAATTGGACAGTCATCATAGAAACCTGGATTGTGACAACCACAAACAAACAATCGGGATTCTGCGACCGAGTTCGGCGATGACTCGGTGAAGAGGGGGAAGTGAGTCGTGTTTCCGGCGCGGGGCGGGGCGGGTGCGCGCGCGTGTTTGCCCTTCTTTCCTCAATCAGGTTAAGCGGCACGTGGTCAGGCGGAGATCTGGCCGGGAAACTCACACCGCCCGGCAAACCTCACTCCGCCCTACAAACAAAACAGGTTGCCCGACGCGTGATGCTTCTGGCCCTAACCCTGTCAAACTACTGTAACGGGCAATTATCGAGGCGGTGTCCGCCCCCCACTGCTCACTCACCCTGCCAGCCACCGACCGGGCCGGTGCAGGGCCGGATGAATTGGAACATCAACAAAACTGCCACGCCCTTCTATCCCCGGGATCATTCGACTGCCGGCATTGGGGATGCGAATCAATTGGCGGGGGAGGGGCTGACAAGAACCCTGCTCCGAGATCGGTAATTCTATAACGCGTGCAGCTTCGTCAGTTCTCGTCGTCATCCCAAAGGCACGACGATCAGCTACAAATAGAAAGGTGGACCTCTCCTGTGGCTGTGTCCCCCCCGGGTGGCAACGACATGTTGCTGTTTTTAGGCTATGCTGGCATAGTCTACCAGAGTATACTCGCTTGAGGTGACGATCGAACCGTTTGGGATAACCTCCTGTTTGTAGTATAGTATTTCCTACTGTTCAAGAATCTATACTTTACTACAAGTTCTCGTTACTGTAATAATCGCCGGTAGTGCTGCCTAGGTAGCTGACTGATCCCTGCCCACGTCTCTAACCCGCATGATCCAGATAGCCACCAGATAGCCACAACCATCCGCTGGCTGTAATGCCAGACTCTTGACTCTATGCCGGCAACGCAGCAGAAAATACCTCGGATGGTTGCCGATACGTTGCCGGTGTCAGTCACTCTCCCGATTTGATCCTCCTCCCGGCTCTAAACGAACCGCTACGGCAGATAAGCTGTCTTGCCAGATATTGTCCGGGTGACAGGTTTCCTGCTCAATGCGGCCGAGCTTACACATTTCATCCGGCTTCATTCGACATATAAGGTGCAATAATCCTGTCGAATGGTAGTGATAAGGTGTGCTGATGCGGACGGCTCGGATGAACTCACCAATGATAACATTACGGCTTGAAATGATTCTGAACAGAGCCTTTTATGTCGCTGCAGATGGACCGGAAGCCCAGACTCATCTCTTCTGTCATGACTTCCATGAGGAATGCAAGTCGTGCTGCGGTCATAAACCTCCTCCCATGTATCATTGAATGCTTACTCTTGCAAGCTCCCTCATAGTTGAGACCACATACTGGTAGTTCGCTGTACCTCTGGTGGATTGCAGCGTGCCTCTAGGCTAGGAGTTTGACTTGAATGTGCCATGGCATCATAATCATCCTCTACTTGTCAGCGGTTGATAAGGCCTTACGCTGGTTAGCTCATAGATTTTATTACAGTGCCTATCTCATGCCAAGTATTGGAAGATAGTGTTGATTCTCGTCTCTAACATGCACTTACTAGAGAAATCCGGAGACTACCACACTTTTGAAGACAGCGTAGGAGGATAACTCGGCATCGACTCACTATGCGCGGCTCTCGGGTTTTGTAAATGTAGCACTTTGTTTCATGTTGTCCTCTGCTCACATTCTATGGGTACTGGTCCCGCTGCACCGCTGCACCACTACATCGCATTGGTCTGCCTGTCTCCAGGAGAACTTCCTTTCCAGGTCTGGAGAGCACACACCAAACTAGAATTTCTTCCTCCCCTTCAAACATACAGTTCTTCCATGCCATCCAGCCGCGATGTCCATGGGGTACAGGTCCGGATACTATGATGGCGCGATATACCCCCGGGTGTCGCCGAGCATACAATGCATCACTGAGCAGGTTCATTCTGATCCTTTTGGCTAGAATTGCACCAGAAACAAAAGTTTCTGGCTTCAGCCATTCTCGTCCATGCGCTCGCGAAATTAGAGGAAATGCTTAATTGTGTAGCATTCAGGAGGCTGGAGTCCTGAACCTTCCGAGGGGCATTAGGCCAGTTGCATCCACGCGATCGACTTCATGGGACTTGATATTCACAACCGAAGGTTTGCAAGAACGCTTCGGAGTCAAATGGGCCAATCGGTTGCGAGTCTGTTAGAACTCGGGCTTGTAGCTCATCGTGTCTCCGAAGGATATTAGAAGTGCGGCCTCGACCTGGCCATCGCGATGTTCTTCTAAACTATGAAGAAGACCTACATCGGCTATCATTCATTGCCTCCGTACAGTTGACTCATATTGCGTAGCACTGGTTACCCCATCGCATGACAACTTGTCACTTCGCGAATGACCGTGGAGCAACCCATCCCTGACTTGTGAGCGGAAAGGACATCGAAGAGTGTAAAAGGCGCACCGCTACGACGGGCTCTCAAGGGAATAGAAGTGCGCATCGTGGTTCTCCTCTGGACACTACATCCTTCACAGACCTATCGATTATAACAAGTCTGGTTACTCACGGGTCGCATAGGAGCAGAATTGTCGAATCGTGGGACCCACGTCTAGGTTCGTGCCAATGGCATACTGTGAACAGCATCGCGTCAAGAAACCGGAGAGCTAAAGGCATCAGTTGGGGAGCGGCACATATCATAGATTGAACTGCCCCTCATAAAAATGAGATGTGGATGGAGGCAGCGCGGGCAGTGGAGGGTCCTTCCGGGTTGGGACGGAGTATTGTATCCGAGTCGGGGCTCAACTCTCTTTCCTCGAGTCTCTGTTCCCTTCCCTGAGGCGGAGGCTTCAACCTTCACATTCTCATTTGTGTCTCCTCCTGGTCCCACACCACCTCCGTTCATCTGCTTCTTACGTCTACTCCACTCGGCTCCGATCACGATCTGGTGGAAGAAGTGGGGGCATCCGGCCCGCTAGCCGTGTCCGAACTCCAAGATCACCTCACGAACGGGTCCCGCTGGACCACTAAGTATCAAGGGACCTACTGACGGAATGGACTTATTTAGAGTCAGTATTCTAGCTTCTGTTGAACCACAAAACTTCGGAGAGATATATCCAGATTGATAATTAGTCACAGAAGATGATATGTCAGAGATGCTCCACCCTCGATCTCTTATGTGGTGGTGTTAAGCTTATCGGGCAACCTTTCGGGGATCGGTCGAACGAACTGGATCGCAGATTTCGCCCGAACCGAAATCTAATATAACCTTTGGTTGATTCGACTCTGACAGTGACAGTGAAGTATAGTCCCTGAAAACCGACCACAAAAAGAAATTCAGGGTCAGAGCCAAACGTATGGAGAGAGAACCTGTGTCTTCGAAAAGTCATTGTCATTAGGTGAGGAGAAGTGCCTCTTCATGATAAACGCTGGATCGATTGGCTCCGTCGAGGCTGTTCGCGGAAAGTCTCGGCATTACGTAGCGAAATGTCGGTCTGATCCCATGTCTGACGCTATGATGTTCAGGATGGAGGGGGCCCGCCTTTATGGGTATGCATGTGTTGGTGAGGCGACTCACGTGCAAGGAGCTGTGAGACTCGATTGCTTCAGAAGGGGATGAACAAAAAGTCGGTAGTGCCTAACTACCTACTTCGGAATCATGCTTGGCTCCCTCTCGAAGAGATCCGTTTCCTACATCTCCATCATCCAAAACGCAGCTCTAACTCCATACACAATGCCACAATGTTTTCTGTAAGGAGCTTATGTCTAAGAATTGAAGGTAATTTTCTTGGCGCTCGTCGAGCGGTGAGCATCTTCCGCATCTCTGTGTTTTTGACGTCGATGGTGGTTCCAAGCGAAGAGGTTCCGTTGACTCAATGGGAATAACCTACGGTACTCCGAAAGAATGGAAACTAAGCTGTGTGCCAGGTCTTCTCATTGACTCTCGGTCCCGAGACACCACTTCTGTCACGAGTCCGGCCGTTATGAAATCATTCGTGGCACGAGGAATTCCTGGAAATCTATCATCCACCCGACACAAGACCCGAAACCATGCTTAGGCGGCATGCAGCACCAATGCACGAGGACGACAGACGCAGTGTGCGAAGCGGCCAAAGCCGGAGCAATTTGAAAAGAAGATGCAACAACTGATCAGGATGATGCGACTCTGAAAAGGACATGGAGAGTGGTGGGAACTGCCGAAGCCAGCCTGGGAGAGGGAAGTACGGAGTACTGTCAGTCAAATGGACTTTTGTCACTCCTCATCGGTAACAACTTGCAGCCCCTGAAGTCAAGGATTCTCGTATAGGTAAGATCTGGCGTCGACGTGTCCAATAAAGATGTGGAAGCAATGCATCATCGATCAATGTTTCTGCAATCTTTGGGCCACGATAAGCCCTGCTGTATCGACCGCAGCTGATAGGCTCATTAGGAAGCATGATAACCCCGGCACAACCTGCCGGAAATTGCCTAGCCAGCTGGGCAATGACCAAACGAGGTCGATCTGCAGCGCGTGATTGGTTCAAGGACCTAGATGAGTCCCGTGACTCTGGCCCCGCCTACGCGTCGAACTCCTAAAAGCGGGATAGTCTTGGACGTCACGGGCGGCGGAGTAGGACTTGCCTGATTGGGACGAATGGGCTGGGCCGGGCTTACAGACGGGGATGTACTGGGGTTACCGTCTGGGGGTACTAGGGGTTGTTCAGGGTTGGTACTCCGGAATCTGACCAAACGATGGCGTCGGTATAAGTCTTTCACTCTACCCTCATCCATTCACCATCTTCCTCTCTCCTCCCACCCTCTCACAATTCACCCTGAAACCATTTCAAGAACCCAGTCTCATCTGTTCGGTCGTCTCTCAGTATCATCTCAATTCTCCCTCCCCCCCCTCTCTCTCACTGCTCTCTTTCCTCTACTCTTGCCAGTCCGGTCGACTCCCATCAATAGATGGCGATCTCGCTTATTCCCCTCCGCCGCCATTCTCACGCATACACTATTGCCCTCTCGCAACCTATTCGCAGACACAGTAGGAATTGAATTGAGAATCCCATTGACCTACGTTCTGTTCTTGATATCTTCTTCATCAACGTCAACGTCATCATGGCAATCGAGGTCCTCCCTCTCACTAAAGCGGATATCCCCGCGGCCGTAGAATGCATCCAGAAAGCATTTGCCGATGATCCATTCTTCCGCTGGGTATTCAACAAGAGATCTGGGGTAAGTATGTCTCCATTCGGAGAAGAGAGGGATTCGAGGCAGCGATGACCCCCCCCCCCCCCCTCCCCCATCGCTACCGCTTCCCTCTCCCTCCGAATGATGTATGATAAGGATACATGTAGAGCCACGCCCACTTCCCATTCCTACCCAAGACCCATCAATAACACGCGAAACCCCCCAGTTCAATCTCCACCGCAACGCCGCCTCGATGGCCGCCCATTTCCAATACGGACTCTCCTGCCAAGCGCCCATCTACATCGCCAAAGCGACCTCCCCGACGAGTGCGACCGACGACGACAAGGCCGCCTTGCTCTCGAGCGACAACGACAACGAGAGCAACGGTAACGGAAACGCCATCGCGGGCGTGTGCTGGTGGTTCCCACCGCAACCGGCGGACGAGCCCGTGACGTGGACGGTGTGGGCGCAGGACTGGCTCCTCTCCTTCCGCCAGCTGCTGTTCAACATCCGCTTCGGCGGGCGCGGCGGGCTCAACGTGCGGCGGTACTGGCAGTGGAAGCAGCGGCAGGAGCGCACCCACGCCCGCATCTGGACCGACCCCCGCGGCTACTACTTCTGCAACGTGCTGGCCGTCAACTCGGCCATGCGCGGCATGGGCGTCGGCCGCAAGCTGGTCGAGGCGGTCACCCACAAGGCCGATCTCGAGGGCATGCCCTGCTACCTGGAGAGTTCCAAGGGGTTCCCCAATTTGGTTATCTATGAGAAGTTGGGGTTCGAGTTGGTCGAGGAGATTGAGTGTCTTGAGGGGAGGGATGCTTGCAAGGTATGTGCTTTTCTTTTCTTTTTCGGCTCTGGGTCTTGTGCAGGTAGAGGCTAACTGATTCTGTGTAGCTGTATTGTATGATCCGTCAGCCGAAGAAGGCGGATTAAGTGTCTGCAAGGGTTGACTTTGCCGTACTAGGGTTGTTTCCTTGGTTCACAATCGTCTTAATGTTGTTGCTAGCTAGCATTACATATGAGCATCAAACCTTAGTTACAGCGTCTACCCTCATAAATCAAACCCAGTCATCACCCTATCTGTACCTTTCTCCATTTCCTTGCCATATAATGCCTCTGCGGCCCGTAACACTGCATTCTCCACCTCAAACGCAGCCAGATACTCGACCGTCTTACTCTCCACCTCAGTCAACCTCTCCCAATCCGTCATCCCCACGCCCGCAACCCTCTCCCCGACATTGAAGCGAAAATAGACGTCCGGCGACTTTTCAAACCTCCCCTCTAGGTCCCGTGCAACGGTCTCAGCCTCGAAGCTCAGCGCCTCCACCACCGCGATAATCTTGGTCGGTAGAAGCCGCTGGAAGAGCCCCGGCCGACCCAGCTGCACCGGCGGGGGCCTCCCGGCCCCGAGACTCACCACGCAACCCACCGGCCGCCGCTCGTCAAACAGCCGCCTCGCCTCGTCGAGCAGCAGACGACATGGATTCTTCGTGCCGAGACTCCCATCCACAAACTCCTCCACCCCGACCCTCACGGGCTTGAACAGTCCCGGATGCGCCGTCACCGCCCGCGCCGCCTGCCAGACCGTGAGGTCCGGGTCGTCGCCCGCCCGATACGTGCGATACGAGCAGAACAGGCGCGCGTATTCCATCGCCTGGGTGCTGCGCACGCAGACGAAGCTAGATAGCATAAGTTTCTTTTCCAGGAAGATTCCTTAGGAGGACAGACTGGCAAGACAACTTACACTCTACAACCCACCTCAGCCTCCCCCTCCCCCTCGGCGGGATTCTCGTTCTCCTCGAGCAATAATGTCCTCTCCGGATCCTGATTCGAGGGAGTCGTGTACCGACTCACGAGGTCCCTCATCGCTGCCTCCATCTCGCGGGCGCTGTATTGCCCGTTCCCGCCGGGGTGTCGTTTCCGCTGGGAGAACACCCGCTCCACGAGCTGGCGGTACTCAGTGACGGTCTCGTCGATGGTGAGGCGGAGGCGGCCCAGGAGCAGCGCCAAGAGGCCGCCGTGGCCGCTGCCGCCGATGAGGTCGAAGAGCTCGTGGGGTCGAGGCGGTTCGGGCAGGGCGTGCTGTTGCTGGATGGCGAGGGTGATTGACTTGAGGATTATGAGTTGGCTGAGAGCTGTGATGCCGCCGCCGTCTTTTGACTTGGGGATTAGCTTTGGTCCAGGAGGTGTTGGAGGTTAGGGTAGGGTTGGGCTTACCAAGAGACAGGAGACGGAGGGGTTTGGTGGATTCTTCGGTGGACATTGTATTGTACTGCACTTTTACATGTGGGTTTCATATACCTGAGCGCTATAATGGTGTCTATTGAGCGTTGGACGAAGATCATTCTTATACTTATAGCAATTATAAAGCAGGGTGGAAGGGCGATGAGGCTGAAGTATAAGCGCTGAGCTTGGCGCCGGTGGTGGAGTTGAGTTTAAGGTTATTTTTGGTAGGCCAACCACTTCCATCTGTTCTTGAGTCCCATTGTGCTTTCATGATGAGCGCTTCCCAATTAGATCAAGATGAGTTACTATTTGGATTTTGATGACTGAATCTGGCGGTTAAGACAAGGGTATAAGCGCGCTGTCGCACGCACTAGGTACTCTGTGGCTCCGTGGGGTGCCAAGAAAACGTCTGTGAGTTCGGCTTCAACTGACTATATCTCAAGGGAAGAAGGTCAGTCAGTCAATCAAGATGTAATTTCTTGAAACCTCAATAGAGCCGCTGAGCAAATCTACACTGTCAACCAGGTCAACAGCACGTGAACGCTCAAGCCCTGCGGATCGGACCGACAGCGGAGTCTAAGATGACCGCTGATAAGCATGGGTCGATGAGATGATAACGTTAACGCATGAGTCGATATGAGCCATATGCTTTTGTCCATTCCGAGTGTAGATAGGACTTCTTAGCGTAAGCTTACTGCTTTAGTTCCAATGCTTGGCCAATGGTACGTACTTGACAGCCGATGTAATATTCCAGCCAGACTAAGCTGGCTAGTAAATTGCTTCTGACAAGACTATGTATGAGATATGGCGTGAACACTGAATTTAGCCTCGTCTAGCGATAAATATCCCACTTTAATAAGTATCCCACGTTTCCACTGCTTACTTCGATCTCTACCAGCATTTCTTTCTCAAACATAATCCTATCTTGTCTATCATCGCTTGTTCGTCAAGCAGAAAAACCACAACTTCTCCATCACAGTCCCTCACAATCCCTTCAAGCACATCCTCCGCCATGAGCACCGCCGACAGCTACCTCCCTCCGGCGCTGAGCGCGGAAAGCATCACCGCATTGATCCTCTCCCTCTCCCTCCCCACCCCCACCAGCATCACCCCCCTCGAAGTAAGAGCCGCGTTCCACTCGATCTACCTCATCACCTTCGCCACCTCATCCACCACAAAGATCCCCGCCCGCCCCAACCCCGACGGCAGCACGACGCTCGTCCTCCGCGTCTCCGGGCGCCAACTCCCGCGCATCAAGACCCTCAACGAAGTGGGCGTCATGACCTGGGTCCGGACACACACCTCCATCCCCGTGCCCGCCATCCTCCACCACGACGCCACCGAGACCAACCCGATCGGCCACGAGTTCACTCTCCTCGAAAAAGCCCCCGGCGTCAGCCTCGACACGATCTACCCGACCTTATCCGAGGCGACCAAAACCCACCTGGTCCGCCAGCTCGCCGACTACCTCATCGAACTGCACACCCACCCCTGGACGGACGGGTACGTGGGGGGTCTCACCCTCACCGCGTCCGGCGAAGTCGCGCGGGGCCCGCCCATCGACGAAACCTACTGGCAGATGCCCGACCTGGAGAAATACTGGTCTTCATCCACTGTCCCTGTAACGAGTCTGGAGACCCTCAACCCCATCCCCCCCGACGGGTTTACGGACTACGTGGCCTTCACCGTCGGCTGTCTGGACCGGTACCTCCACGCCATCGACATCCACCCGGCCCTGGAACCCTACCGGGATCTGGTCCGCCGCGTCCGCGCCTTCAGGGAGGCGATACAGCGGCCCGAGAATGCGGCCCGGCTAGACGAGGTCCCGTATGTGCTGGCGCACAAGGACCTCCACTGCGCGAATATCATGTGCGATCCGACGCAGCCGGGGTGTCCGATCACCGCGGTGCTGGACTGGGAGTTCAGCGGGGTGGTGGCGGCGCCGCGGTGGAATCCGGTGCGGGCGTTTCTGTGGAATGGGCGGGAGGGGGAGGAGAATAAGGCGGAGCGGAACCGGTTGGAGGCGGTGTTTGAGGAGGTGGTGAGGCGGGAGAAGGGGGCGGAGTGGGTGCTGGCGGAGATGAAGTGGCGGAGTCCGTTGCAGGAGGAGGTCCAGAAGGTCGTGAATCACCTGCGCGCGATTGTCGAGGTGGTTCCCCGGGGGCAGGCGGGGGAGAGAGCTGGGCTGTGGAGGACGGTTGTGGAGGAGGGGATGAGTTGTGTGGCACCTGAAGGTGGGATGGTGAACCCGTAGATGCTGCTATACCCGCCCGGCTATCTACTTTACCCGTTCTGTACTATAAATCTTTCCCATCAACACCACCACACCACATGTCACCTCCAACAGTTTCGCACTTCTTCAGCGGTAACTTATCATCCTTGATCATCTAGCTCTCTTACTCGATATTCATCCTCCTGAAAAATGACTACCCCTAAAACTTACCACATCTTCGGCCAAACCCTCGCCACCAGCCTCTCCCCGACCCTCCACAACGCCGCCTTCGCCCACCACCGCCTCCCCCACCACTACACCATCCAAGAATGCCCCTCCCTCGCCGCCGTGCAACACCTGATCAATGCCCCCACCTTCGGCGGCGCCAGCGTCACCATGCCGCACAAGCTGACCGCCTTCCCGCTGTGCGATGCAGTCAGCGACGCCGCGCAACAGATCGGGGCGATCAACACCCTGATCGCGGAGACGCGGGACGGGAAACGTGTAATCACCGGCGACAATACCGACTGGCGGGGGCTGTACGAGCTCGTGGTGGAGCACCTTGCGGGCCGGGGTGGTTGTCTCAGTTCCAGTCGCGACGATGAAGCCGGAGCCGGTGGTCCCGCCACTTCGCTCAATCCGGGCCTCACCCCCCGCGCCAACTCCAGGAAAACAGGCCTCGTCCTCGGGGCGGGCGGTGCAGCCCGCGCCGCAGTCTACGCTCTCCTGCAGGCGAACTTCGCCCGGATTGTGGTCGCCAACCGGACGGTCGAGAAGGCGGGCACGATTGTTCGGGATTTCGAGGGGTTGGCGGGGCCCAATGGAGCAACATGCGAGATTGTGGCCTTGGAGTACCCAATTCCTGCGGTGGCGGAGGTGGTACCGGATGTCGTGATCGGGACGGTGCCGGGGGATGTGGTCGTGGAGGCGGATGTAGAGGGGCTGTTCGCGGGACAGGAGCACGAGCACGAGCACGGGTTGGTGGTGGAGATGGCGTACAAGCCCCGGGTGACGGGGTTGATGCGCGCGGGGCAACAGGCCGGCTGGGAGGTGCAGGATGGGCTGGAGGTGTTGTTGAGGCAGGGGTTTGTGCAGTATTCTCTGTGGACGGGGAGGGAGGCCCCGGTGGAGGTGATGCGGGGGAGTATTGGGAGCATTGCGGGGGGTGTATAGTGTATTTATGTTCTAGAAAGGAGGAACAGATGGCGCTGCATAGACTGTGTACAAAACTATACTAAACACCCAAGAAACTTCCCTACAAAGCCAACTCCTCCACCAACAGCTCCCACGCCCTCATCCCCCTCCTCGCATGCTCGCGCGGCACAGCAGGATCCGCCTCCGTCAACGACCGCGAGAACAGCTCCATCGACACCCACCCCTCAAACTTCAGTTCTTTCAAAAACGCCCTCGCCACCTCCACAACAGGCAAATACCCGCCCATCTCCTGCTCAAACAAGAACAACCTCGCATTCCGACTCCAGCTCATCCTCGCCGGCTGACCCTCCACATAAAACGGATGGCCCGCAACAAGCGGCTGCGCCAACCTCTCCGCATCAACGACCTGCACATAAAACACCTTCCTCACATCAACCGTCCGCACCAACCTCCCCAACGACTCAGCCAGAACCCCATCCGCATCGCCCACCACTTGGCCAGAAACGGCCATCGGATCCGCCCACACCCGCCCCGCGATGTTGAAGGTATCCAAACAGCACCCGAGATTCGGCCGGTCCACGCGCCGCACCACCTCCCACAGCGTCTCCCAGCTGGAGACGTGCGTCGCCCACGCCAGGTTCTCGTATGCGAACCGCACCACGGGCGTTTCCTGGAGGCCCAGCTCCGCGATCTCGCGCATGTCCGCTACGATTACGTCCAGATCGCCGGTGGTGCCCGTGGGCTGGAAGTTGGACGGGATCTGGATGAGGTCTGTGCCGAGGGTGTGGGCGAGTTTGAACCAGGTGCGTAGTTTGGTGATGCGCTGGGCGTGCGCGGCGCGGTCGACGAGGCCCTCGTAGAAGAGGAAGGGCTGGAGGCTGATGATTTGCAGGTGGAGGGTGTCGCAGAGAGTTTTGGTGGCGCGGGCGGCTGCCAGGAGGGTGGGCTCGGTTACGGCGGCCTGGGATTGCTCGCGCGCGAGGTATTCCAGGTCTTCGTAGAAGAGCTCCACGCCGCGGAAGCCGGCGGCGGCGATTTGGGTCAGTTTCTCGGGGAGGCGGTGCGCCCAGGCGCGGCCGACGGACATGGTGGCGATGGCGGGGGTGCAGGGCATGGTGGGTGGTTGTGGAATTTTAGTTGAAATGGTAGGTTGGAGTGATTCGTGCGGTCAATGGTACCCAGATGGGATTGAATGCTTGCAGACGGGACTATATACGTGGACTACTTCTTATCTCACCCCCCACGGCTATATCCACACCCGATCAGCATCAAAAATTGATAGCCGGACTCTCCTCCGCCGCCCGCCGCAGCACCGCCCACGCCTCCTCCACCGGCAGATTGCGGCTCGCCTCCTCCCCGCACCACAGCCGGTACTGCTCCTGGATCTGATGGCCGATGATCTCCGTCCCCTCCACCGTCGTCCACCCATGCCGTTCCGCCGCCTTCAGGAACCGCGTCCGCCGCGGCTTGAAGCACATATCCAGCAGCACGCCTTTCCCGTTGGTTTCTATGGACGTAGATGCAGATGCCGGAGCAGAAGCCAGGAACGCCTCCACAATCGCATGCACCTCGACTTCCTCCGGGGTAGTCGGCTCCGCATCCGGCACCGTGCCAACCACATAGAACGGCCGCTCCGGCAGCGCTGCCACCTGCTCCACCTGCGTCAAATGCACGAGCTCCAATCTCCCGCCGTACACCCTGTAACACTCGTCCGCGAGCTCCCTCACCTCACCTGCATCCCGGTTGACGATGTAGATCGTGGAGCATTTCAATTCAGCGTGGAGCGCATACACCGCCGCGCGAGCAGCGCCACCCGCCCCGATAATCGCCGCCGGCTTCCCCCTGCCGGAGGCGCTGGCCCCCTCCAGGCAACCCAGGACCCCGCGCCAGTCGGTGTTGGTGCCGCGGAGGGCGCCGTCCGCGGTGCGGTAGACGTTGTTGCACGCGCCCAGCGTCACGGCGGGCTCGTCCAGCCCGTCCAGGTGCGCCATGATCGTCCGCTTGTAGGGCATGGTGACCACGGCGCCGCCGCTGAAGGTCGGCGCCCGGAACAGCGCCATCGCTTCTTCCACGGTAGCGCACTCGCGGGCCTGGAAGTGCCAGTCCGAGTGGCCCAGGGCGCGGAAGATGTGGTTGTGCATAGGAGGCGCGATGGAGTGGGTTACGCCTATGCCCACGAGGTAGGAGAATTTATTGGGCGAGGGTTGAGGTGGGGGGTCCATTTTTGGTGTGTGATGGGAGTGAAGATGGAAAGATGAAACGAGGGTGAGGATTGATAATGGTATAGTAATTCTCGTGGTGGGTTCGTTGGATGTGGTTTGTATTGTCAGTGGCAGGCTTAAATGGCTCTCGTCTCGGGGATGAGTATACCCGCACACGGGAAGAGTCTCTCCCGATGGCCAGCGACGGCATGGGGGATTTCCGAACCTTAAAAACGTCTACTGCACCCCACGGCTTTCTCCGCACTCTCTTCATGCATACAAGTCCCAGAACCTGTTACATCAGAATCGAACGCCGTTTGCAATACACTTACACACAATGCCAGACCTGCACTCCCTCCCCGCCGGTTCGCGCCCGGAACATGCCATCCGCAACAACGGGCCCCGCGACCTCGCGCTGGAGCGATACATGCTCCGCGAGCTCGCCGAGGGCTGGCCCTGCTACCGCGACGCCTGCGAGTGGGAGAACCTGCGCTCCATCTTCCACCCGGACGCCCACATCTACACGACCTGGACGGGGCTGACCCACCACCGGGCCTTCATCGAGGCCTCGCAGGCCGGCATGGACAACGGCGCCTTCATCATGCACCGCATCCACGGCAGCACCACCGACATCGACCCCGCGGCCACCCGCGCCGTCACCAAGATGAAGGCGACCATCACGCAGCGCTTCGCCGGGCTGCCCTGCCACGCCGGCGGCGTGTGTGAGGCCGATGCCGAGAGCGACTGCCGCTTTATCTTCTTCTGGCAAAAGGTGCAGGCCGACGACCCCGATCACCCGGAGTTGGGCGGCCAGTGGCGCGCCGTCTTTGTCCGGCATTGGTACGAGAAGGATAAACTGATCCCCGTGACGCCGGATCGGGTGCCGGTGTTGGATCACGAGCGGCTGCGCGCGTATCCGCCGGGTTATCGTCATTTGGCGTACCTGCAGGAGCAGACGATGGGGGTGAAGGTACTGCTCGATCTGCCGGGCCATCGCAGGGAAGGGGACAGTGTAAATGGGCGGAAGCATGATTTGTTGTATTGGCAGGCCAAGGAGTGGCTGGATGGGAAGGAGATGAGTTGGGAGTGATTGTTGTGCCCGGAGCTTGTACGTCTGACTCATTTGTTGTACATCTGGATAAAGCGATACTTAGGAATCAATGATCGCAAATGAGTGACTACTCTCTGCCAGTGACTCTGCCAGTCAAGTATTCTCGGGTATATACTGAAGCTGCTCGAGGAAGTCTGTGTCCATGTTGCCCGCATAGAAGCCCAGGTTTTCCGCGAATGTGGGTTCGTGTCTAACAGATATGTTAGTGGTCGAACAATACAGCGTGGTTGCAGAAGACATACCTGGTGGCTGGGATCGACGTCATGATCTCTTCGAACAAGGCATCAAAGTCCTCGGTTTCCTGTGTCTGCACTGGTTGTGTGGCCAAAGATCCAGAAACATTCCAAGCGGACGTCGGAATCTGGGGTATGACTGGTGCAACCACCATATCACTACGTTCTAGTGCTGAGCCTGGCACTTGCCGGGCGGGGGTATCGAGAGGAGGACCAGACATACTGCTTGTTACTCGGTGTCTGAACAGCGGTACCTCCGAGTCCTGGCGGGCGCCGGCGGCATCTTCGAGCTTCAGCATATCCACATGACGAGAAACTCGATCTTTCAGCTGTCCCGCTTCGTCACTTCTGAAGCATCGGGATGAGGTCTCTAAAGACTTTCTAGCCTGGAATGTGAAGCAACGAAGCAGTGGAGTTGAGCTGAAATTGTCGGTAATCTGCACGTAGTCATCAAGCAGGTTGACCATCGTGCGCACGTTCCGAGCCGTCTCTAAGGCTGCGGAAGCATCCTCCAGCTTGCACTGCTCGACCAGGTGTAACAAGGCGAAAGATGAAGTGAGATGAAGGATCAATAGAGGGGGCGTAGCATATTCCCGGCCCTTGTATGGGCGTTGCTCGGATATCTGCTTCTGTAAGCGTTGCAAGTCTACAAAGACCTCTTGTGCAGAGATGACGCCCGAGGTGCACAGCGGCAGGCGATTGAGGATCCGCATGAACTTGTGGATCATGTTGAAAGTGCTTAGAGCACGAAGAGGGCTCTTCGAAATGAATCGCGTTTCCTCACCCTGGACTCGTCTCGTCATGGTCCAAGTGTCCCATTCATCCACGTCATCCTCGTCAACCTGTGCACAGACCTGGTGTTCTGGTCCGAGTAAAGCTGGTGATTTGTGGACCAGAGCCGATATGATCCCGTCAAGGAAGGTACAGCCAACGAAAGCATGCTTGGAACGGTGAGTCCGCGCTGGCGCGGGCAAGACGGCGAGTAATCGAGTCGCGTATCCCACAAGCACCCATGCCTGATCGAGATCTCCCCGGTCAAGATGACAGAGGACGAGGATGAGGAGGGCTTGGATATGGCTCAGTTCTGTCCGCTCATAGTTCCCGATGAGTCGCATTTGAATCGACTGCTGTATTTTCGAGCGGAGCGATCGGGTCATGGTAGATGTGTAGGCAATAATGGCCCAGAGCACGAGACGACACGCAGAGTCTCTTGGTGAGCCCGAGTGGGTATGCATAACGCGCAGGATGTCTCTGCGTTCGACTATTGGAAACCAGCAATGGGTGTGAAGGAAGTAGGAATCCACCAACTCGGGTGTGTTATCTGGAAGTGGCAGATCCAGTGATATCGGAGTATGTTGGGGTGGAGTGTCTTCCCGTTGTTGTTCTTCTCTCCCGCTGTGTCTGGGGACTTCCCTTTCCATCCCCATCTGCTCTCCTTCTTCTCCTTCACCCAGGCAGTTCTCCACCAGATCCTCTCCCAGCCCATCATCATCAAAGCCAATGTCGCCTGCATCATCTCCAGCCTCTGCTTGACTCAAGTAAATAACCTCTTTGGCGGGCTTTGACCTCCTCCAACGGTCGGCCAACTCACTGCAAGCGAGACGCTTACCCTCCCGAGCACCTCGGACGATACGCTGCAGCGTGCTCTCACTATTAGGGACCCGTTCGAGGATGATCCCGAGCGCGACCTCCAAGCTCCTCACATATCCCGATTGCAACCCTCTTCGTCGACTGCTATTTTGATACGTGCACGTCCGGTTTGCCGCCTGACAGATGGAGCACACGGGCTGCTCGCCGCCGCACTTGGACTTCCGACGCCGACATTGGTCACACGCCCGGCCAATGCGCTTTCTCTTCGGCAATCTGGGATTTGGCATGACATAGAAACCCAAAGACTGCAATGCATGAACCTGACAGACAGCATTGTGCACGCAGATGTCTCGTCTGGTTCAGATCCCGGGACGTCATGTGATCGGTTAGGACTTTAAGCGATGGCAAATTTCGGTGATTCCAACTTCACTGACAGACAGACAGATTGAGATCACGATATACTATCTGTTTATCCCAACTACTAAAGTTCAATGTCTAAGTATCATCGCGCACCCTCCTAGCCGACGATGGCACCAGGAATCTCTCCTCCCTACTCCCCGCCACATTCCGGGAGTGTGACCTCCACCAGACGGTACAGTCCCGATGCAACACTCGTACTGGTCGGATTTGTCGGGGCGGGCAAGAAGACGCTGGGGATCATCGCCTCTGTCGCACTCCGCCGTCGCTTTATTGACTTTGATACCGTGTTCCGTCAAGAAACACAGACTTCGCCTCAGGAGTACATCGCACAGCATGGTTCTACGCGTTACCGAGAACTAGAATTGACGCTGACTCAACGACTCCTGGAACAACATCATGTCGGCTGTGTGATTGTTGGTCTGGGATGGCTGGCCACCCGCCAACAGCAAGAGCTACTAAGCACGTTCGCCCAGGAGCACCCTGTCGTATATGTCAGGAGAGATCGGTCGGATCTGCAACGAACTATCAACATCAATCAGGAAAAGTTCCATCATCTTTTTGCAGTGGGGAACGCATTCTTCGAGGCTTGCTCCAACTTTGATTTCTACAATCTGACCCAAAGTACGACAGGTGGTGATGGCAGACCAGAGGCCGTTCATATGCGACTGAGACTGGCCGGAAGAGTGTTCATTGCCTTTCTCGAACGCATTTACGGTCAAGCCACCTGCAGTGTGTACTCAGTCAACCCATTTATCGAGGGTTTTACACATGCTTTGCAGATTCCTATTAGCTGGCTAGAGGAATCTAACTCGGACTATGCACAGCTGGACTGTGGGGCAGATGCCTTAACCATCTTAATCGACGTTTATTCCCGACACAGAACCACGGAGCTAGCTGAGAGCTTAGCACAGCACATGGCTACTGTCCGAATGTATGCCAGAGTTCCGGTTCTCGTGGAGATCGCAGATGCAAATCAACTTGAGCCTGTGGAGTACCACAACCTCCTGAAACAACTTCTCAGACTAGTACCAGATGCTCTCGCATGCTCTCTTGGTAGTTCTCCGGAACATCTGCGAACTATAATCGACACGAAAGGCTACGTCAAGGCAATTGCTACCTATCACATATCGGGCCCATTGTCATTGCAGAGGTCAACAGGTGTTTCTTCAGAACTCAAGAAAGCTGAAGAGTTTGGCTTCGACGTTCTACGAATTACTGGGGAGTCAACAGTTGAGATTGATAACCTGGCTTGTATCGCACTACGTCAACGTCTAGCCCACGTGGCTAAAATTCCGATAATTGCCTACCACAAGGGAAATCTAGGCAGGGCGAGTGTTTACTTGAACCCAATCCTATCACCCGTGATGCTCCCTCACATGCAAAGCGAGGGAATCTCGCTGCAGTCTGCCGAACAGGCTCTCACAGCTTGTTATATGAGGCCCAGGAAGCTGTTCACGATATTTGGCCAAAACGTGGCGCAAAGCCTCTCTCCAGCAATGCATAATGCCGCCTATGCTGCTTGTGGTCTGCCACATCAGTATGATAGCGTGCAGTCTGGAGTCTTCGACGAGGTTATCCATCTTCTCGCCGATGCCAACCATGGTGGTGTCGCAATCTCATTACCGTACAAAACCGAAGTGCTTCCTCATTTGGATGAAATAAGCCGAGAGGCAAGGGACATTCACGCTGTGAATACTGTGGTCCTGGAACAGAGCGTCTCAGAGACTGGGCAGCCCAGCAGAAAGCTCAAAGGATACAATACAGACTATATTGGTATCATGGCTGGAATCGACAAGAACCTGTCACCAGCCAATGCCATTCGTGCCGGTACATCGGCCTTGATTATTGGGGCCGGCGGTATGGCCCGTGCCGCGATCTATGCTTGCCTGCAGCTGGGTGTGCAGCATATCTGCCTTTACAACAGGACAGCTTCTAACGCAGAGAAGCTTGCGGAGTATTATCGTGACTGGGCTGCGTTGTCGGAGTCGGCTACTGGCCTTCGTATCGGGGTTTTATGTTCGGCGAATGAGCCTTGGCCCCGACATCTGCGACAGCCTACTATCGTCGTGTCTTGCTTACCTGCTCTTGACATTGGCAGTCAATCGCCCGTAACTCTGCAGTTACCTGAGCAGTGGCTTCAGAGTAGCACGGGCGGAGTCTTCGTGGATGTGAGTTGTTCTTGCCTCCTTGCAGACACAAACTAATGAAAAACAGGTTGCGTACGGGAAGCATCAAACGGTGCTACGGACATCAATGAACGACAGGGCCTCGAAAGGATGGGTGGTCGTTGATGGCTTAGTGGTTCTGCTGGAACAGGGCGTCGCTCAGTATGAGCTTTTCACCAAACGACCGGCACCGGTACATGTTATGAGGCGCACCATACAACAAAAGTCACAAGGTTTCTATCCAACTTCGCCCAGTGTTTCGACTTGAGGCTTGTATATACATTTCCAATGATAAAGCAATGATCCCTGTTTCCCAGACCTACACCACAGACATTCTATGCATCCGATGCAGCCCTCGTCGATGACATCGACTAGTCTACCGCAATAGCGTCCACTTCGATCTCGACCAGCATGTCGGGGTCGATGAACCCATTGTGCACCACAATCATGGTCGCAGCTGCTCCAATCGGCGTGTCGCTACTGCTAGCATTTTCCTTGCCCAGAATCTCCTTGAATCCCTCCCCCACGGCGCGACAGTCCTCCCGCCGACTAACGAACATCTTCACACGCACAATGTCTTCGGGACCGCGTCCCCCCATGGCTTTGACGGCTTTGATGCATTCCTGCAGCGCCACGCGCGTCTGTTGCTTTGCGTCGCCGGGGAAAAGAATCTGCGGGATGCTTGTGGTGGGATCGACGGAGGTTGTGCCGGAGACGAAGATGTGTTGGCCGTGGCGGACGGCGCGATAGTAGCCGATGAGATCCTCGAAGGGGGAGTCTGTGGCGTAGCACTGCTTCGACATTTGTGTATGACTTGGTGGGAGAGAGCGTAGGTGAGAGGTGAGTAGTGAGTGGTGAATGTGGGCGACAGTGGGTTGACGAGAGAGAAAGAAGTAAACAGGATCTTGCACGACAGTATCTTACAACATATATGAACAGCTGAACATGAGATACAAGTACTTGCTGTCTCTACAAGACATTTATACACTCTATGACTCATTCACAGCGAGCACTGACCCTACTTCCTCTTGGCAGGACAACTGGCCAGCCGCAGGAATTGGATAGGATGCAATCCAGAGCCAAACTCTACTTCTCTCCCCTCAACACGAGGTCAACAAGCTATATACAAAATTCCACCCCCCAAACCTTGTTGCAAGCAACCCCATTAATCTTTCAATCCCCTGCTCTGCTCTCCAGCCGGATCCCTCCTCTCGCGCATCATCATCACCCACCGCTGCCGCTCGCTCCGGCCCCCCAGCCCCGCGAAATCCAACTCCAACACCTCCAGATCCCGCCACCCATACTTCCGATAAACGGGGTACCCTTCCTCCGTCGCCTCCAGATACACCCGCGCATTCCGCGCATCCGCCCGCTCCAACCCCCACCGCAGCAACCCCGACGCCACGCCTTGGCCTTGTGCTTCGGGTAGCGTCGCCAGGAATTCGAGGACTGCCCCCTCCCCCAGCCCCTTTGAATTAGCGTGATCCCCCACCTTACTGACAACAACAACACCAAGAAAGAACAAGAAAAAGGAGGCAACACCAAGGAAGAAGACGGGAAAAAACGCACCGAAATCCCCCTCCCGCAGATACTTCGCCTTCAAGCGCTCCAAATCCCCCCAGAACCGGGAGTGGATGGCCAGGTTGGTGCCGGGGGGGAGGGCCCCGTCCCCGGCCTGTCGAAAGGCGGTGACGAGGTCTTGGTTGGCGGGGGAGAGGGCAATTGGACCGGAGCTTGCGGGGGCGGGGGGGCCAGGGACCGTCCAGCGCGCGTAGCCGACCACCGCGCCCGTAGCGGGATCCTCGGCGACGAGGAGGTGGGAGGCGCTGTCGGCGAGCTTGGTCAGGGTGCGGGCGAGCTTGAGCGGGTAGGTGGCCCGGCGGTCGAGGGCGGGGAACAGGTTGCGCCAGAACGGGGTGGGCTCGAAGGCGGTGATGTTGATGTGGGCGAGGTGCGGGGCGTCGGGTTCGGTGGCGCGGCGGATGGTGAATTTAGTTGAGGGGGGCATTTTGGTGGTGGTTGTTGTTGGGGTTGCTGTTGTGAGGGATGAGTTAGATGAAGAGTACGCAGGGCTAGGGACGGTGCAGTATTATAGTAAGTAGTCTAAGGGGTGAAAGGGCAAGCGGAGGCGGGGACGCAATGAGGAAATTAGTGGGTTTATGTGCAAGGGCAAATCCATTTGCCATACGGGGGGGGGGCTATAAGGTGGGAGTGATAAGCGTGGATCGAACTTCGTAAGGCGTGGTTTGCGTGTGTCCGAGCCCAGAAGCGTTCCTTAGATTGAGTCATGTAGTAAGACGATGATTGGATACATGTAGACACTTGGATGGATAGGGACTAGACCTGTGGGGATTGACAGGCTGTCTGTGAATACGCACTCCAGTCGGACAAGTCAGACACACGAACATGGAGAAAACTACTACAATAATGTCTCAAGAACAATGGAAGAACCTGTTGAAGTCTAACGAATGTAAAACAGTGGAATAAAATACATCAGAACATGCGGGATGCCCCTCCCTTTGTACTAAATGAGTGAGTGGTATCGAGTATGTGATACAACGAGTGACAGAACTTTCGGTGAACATATTCAGTGGGAAGCGTGAAATAGAGACATTATGTTTTTAAGAGAATGGTGGGCCAGATCCTTACAGGATCAAGGCCAGGAGAGCCACAAGACCAGAGAAGACCGAAAAGACGCCAGCGTAAGGTGCGACCTGGGGTGCTCCAGCCCCGGTGAACAGAACACCGGTTGATGATGCCGACGGTGCAGCCGGGGGTAGGTTGTAGCGGAGAGTGGGTTCGTAGGCATCGACGCCCGTGGAGTGGGGACTAACAACGCTCGTAACCGCAGTGGGGACGGCGAACGACGAGGGAGTGGTGGCAGAGGATTGTGGCACATACACGGGGATCACGTGGAAGGTGGAATCTTGTTGAATCGTGATGCTGGAAGCTACCTTGTCCATGACAACCGGCTCTGTGCGGGCCGGAGCGGCAGTCGTCATCGCACTTTGCACAACACTCGTCGCGGACGGCTCAGAGCCAGGAACGTGGTGAGCTTCATCCAGGTTGGGAGTGAAGGGGTTGGTTGGGGCCGCGGCCTCGTGGGTGGGGTTAGACTGCGCAGCAGACTCGTTAGGCTCACTCGGGGCGAGGGCGGAGTGAGTAGGTGCAGGAGCTTCAGTGGCCACAGCGTCAACCTTGGGGGCTACTGTGGATTCGGTGGGAAGGGTGCGTGTCACCGTACGCACGACCTCTTGAACAGTAGGCTCGCACGATGTCGAAGCCTTGGGCTCGGGCTGCTTGGGAGGTTCATCCGCATGGGGCTCTGCCTTAGGTTCCTCCGGTTTGGTCTCCTCATGTGCTGGCTCCGGAGCGGGCGCGGGAGCAGGCTCATGCTGAGGCTCTGGAGCCGGCTCAGGATCGTGCTTGGGCTCGGGAGCAGGGGCCGGATCCTCGTGCTTCGGTTCCGGAGCAGGTGCAGGAGTGTCATGCTTCGGCTCGGGAGCAGGGGCTGGATCCTCATGCTTCGGTTCCGGAGCAGGTGCAGGAGTGTCATGCTTCGGCTCGGGAGCAGGGGCTGGATCCTCATGCTTCGGTTCCGGAGCAGGCGCAGGAGTGTCATGCTTCGGCTCCGGAGCCGGCTCGGGGTCGTGCTTGGGCTCTGGCGCAGGCGCCGGGGCTTCATGCTTGGGCTCCGGGGCTGGCTCAGGGGCTGGCTCAGGTGCAGGCGCCGGAGCCTCGTGCTTCGGTTCCGGAGCAGGTGCAGGAGTTTCATGCTTCGGCTCTGGAGCCGGCTCGGGGTCGTGCTTGGGTTCTGGCGCAGGCGCCGGGGCTTCATGCTTGGGCTGCGGGGCTGGCTCCGGGGCTGGCTCAGGTGCAGGGGCCGGAGCCGGGGCAGGAGCCGGAGCTGGAGCTGGGGCCGGAGGAGGAGCGTCGTGAGTGGGAGGCTGAGGGTGCCCATGAGGCTTCGCGACAATGGTGGTCGTAACCTGTGCGTGCACGGAGTGATCATCCTTGTGGTAACTGTTGGATTCAACATCCACAGTATTAGTGAAAGGCATCACCACGCTGTTGCCGATGTCAACACCAGACGGGCCTCCCAGAATGCTGAAGTCCCCTCCCCGGCGGGCATGATGCTTGCTGATGTCAATGTCGACCGAATGATCGTCATAGCTCTGCTCGTTGACCTTGGACTTGAAGGAGTTGCTAATAGGAATATCAACTGAGTTGCCAATGTCAACACCCTCAGCCCCGCCGATCACGTCAACGTGCTCGCCCCGGCCGCGGGCCTTGTAGTGATGGGGGTGTACGATGGTGGTGTCGGTGTCGATGTCGCGAGAGTGGTCGTCCTGGTAATAATCATTAACCTCAGAGGAGAACTTGCTGGTGATCGGCATATCAAATGTGTTCCCAGTATCTACACCCCCAGGTCCGCCAATCACGTCAACATGATCACCGTGTTGGCGCTTGTGGACAATCTTCTTGTCAACATCAACATCCCACGAATGATCATCCTGGTAATAATCATTGACCTCGGAGGAGAACTTGCTAGTGATCGGCAGCGAAAAGGTGTTTCCGATGTCAACGCCCTCCGGTCCACCGATCAGGTCAACGTCATCACCGTGTTGGCGCTTGTGAACAATCTTCTTGTTGTAGTCAATGTCCCGCGAGTGGTCATCTTGGTAATAGTCGTTGACTTCCGAGGAGAACTTGCTTGTGATCGGTAGGTCAAAGGTGTTCCCGATGTCGACACCTCCGGGTCCACCAATCACATCAACGTGCTCGCCATGCTCGCCATGCTGTCGCTTGTGGTGAGGACGCACGATCGTCTTATCATAATCCACATCCCACGAGTGGTCATCCTTGTAATAATCATTCACCTCGGAGGAAAACTTGCTGGTGATGGGCATGTCAAATGTGTTGCCAGTATCAACCCCGCTAGGCCCACCGACCACGTCCACATGTTCGTGTCCTCCACGAGCCTTGTGGTGGTGAGGCCTAACAACAGTCTTATCCACATCGATGTCTCTGGAGTGGTCGTCTTGATAGTAGTCATTGACTTCGGACGAGAACTTGCTTGTGATAGGGAGGTCAAAGGTGTTGCCGGTATCGACACCACCAGGGCCGCCGATAACATCCACATGCTCGCGCTTGTGATGGGGACGGACAATCGTGGTATCCTTGTTCAGATCAAAGGAGTGATCGTCAACATATGCGTCGTTGACGACGGAGGAGAATTTGCTGGTGATCGGCATGTCAAAGCTGTTGCCGGTATCGACACCACTAGGGCCGCCGATCACATCCACATGCTCGTGGCTTCCACGGGCCTTGTGGTGGTGAGGCTTAACCACAGTCTTGTCCACATCAATATCGCGGGAGTGGTCGTCTTCATAGTAGTCGTTGACGGTGGATGAGAACTTGCTGGTAATAGGGATGCTGACGGTGTTCCCGGTGTCAACCCCTCCAGGCCCGCCGATAACGTCCACGTGCTCATGCTCGCCCCTAGCCTTGTGGTGGTGAGGGGAAACGACAGTCTTATCCACATCAATATCACGCGAGTGATCATCGACATAGGCATCGTTCACAGTCGAAGAAAACTTGCTGGTGATGGGCAAATCAAAGGTGTTGCCGACATCAACTCCCTCAGGCCCACCGATCACATCGACATTCTCATGATAACCACGTGCTTTGAAGTGACCAGGTCCGTGGTGCTTGGGGTTCACGATGGTGGTATCTCTGTCAATGTCCCGGGAGTGGTCATCAATATACGCGTCGTTGACAACAGACGAGAACTTGCTCGTAATCGGCATATCGAAGGTGTTCCCCGTGTCAATACCCTCAGCGCCGCCGATAACGTCGACATGTTCGTGCCCTCCGCGAGCCTTGAAGTGGCTCGGGGGGTGCGACTTGGGTTTCACAATGGTGGTGTCGATATCAATATCACGCGAGTGGTCATCGACATAGGCATCATTGACCGTGGAGGAGAATTTGCTGGTGATGGGCAGAGCAAATGAATTGCCCGTGTCAACACCGCCGGGCCCTCCGATGACGTCGACGTCTTCGTGCCCACCACGAGCATGGTGGTGCTTGGGATGACCGTGAGGCGGCACCACCTCGACGACATCCTTCTCCAGCTCAACGGAGTGGTCATCTTCATGGTACGAGTTCTCGTGGTTCGACTCCGCGTGGACTTGCGGCTTCACGTAAGTCGATCCCTCGGACAGTCCGTCGTTGGACTGGATCACCTCCTCTCTGGCCTTGTGGTGGTGAGGGCGACGGCCATGGCCCGGCTCGATGACGGTCTTCTTCGCATCAAGGTCGAAAGAGTGGTCGTCCGAGCGGTAGTCGTTCACCTCACTCCGGAACTTGTTGTCGACCGGCAGCGCGGCGTCACTGCCGCGATCTTCGCCCTGCGAGCCCCCGATGACCGAAGTGGCGCGGGCGACAGCAGCCAGGGCCGCGAGTGGGATTCCTGCCTGGAGTCCCTTCATGCTTGTTGCTGTTGGTGTTAATTATAATCGATAGAGATTTCACGTCAAGGTATAAGAAACAAAATACAATACAACCGAAAGTTGAAAGAGTGACTGGGGGCCAAGGCCGGTTGAGGGAGGGGCGTAGGAAACAAAGATTAAGGAATGAATTAAAAAAGAATTGGTTGTCGACTATTCACGTACGATCGATTCGACCTGCTTCGAACAAGAAGCTCCTAGGTTTGCGGACCCTGTTGCACCTTTTATCATAGATGGCATCATCCTGGCGCCGGCATGCTTCTTCCTCTGCGGCAAACAAACAAATACAAGCAGGGTGTTGTTGTCCTTCTGAGAATGCTGTGAAGAATGGGCAGTCCTCAAAATCCAAGCCAGACCATGTGTTCCCAGGAACTTGAGGGTTCTTCCCTCAGTGGTGGTTCGCTGCATTCCTCATGCTGAATGGCGTATAGAGTCAAGGGATCGGTATGCGCGATCTCCACGCCTGGATGAACATAATAGGTGCGGATATCAGAGATGTCGTCCTGGTCCAATGGGAAATCGAACAAAACTTCGCATTGATCAATGGGATTCGCTCCATCTGGACTTGGAAGCGTGATGAAAGTAGGAGAACAACTTGGTGTATGGGAAACGGCCAGGTACGAAATCTACAGCGATGAGGATCCCCTCGCCGGCGCCCGGCATGACTTTCTCCCGCTGCTTCTTTGATTAATCCGGCACTGCCAGCGGCCACCCGAGGACAGTCTGATTCTGCAGACTGATCAATTGGTCTAGACGCAGCTTTTAGCGAGTTTACGAAGTTGAGCGAAATAAGTGAGGGAATGGCCATTTTATTCAAGTTAAAGATATTCAGTACAGTCATTATATACCAAAAGTGATGTATCCCGTCATCGACATTCCCCCCTCATCGCCCTCACTGAAGAGGACACAACGAGAAGCGAACTTCCTATCAGGGAGAATTGTTCTCCAGAGCCGATCAGTCCGTAGACCGAAGGCAACACTCGTCGTGGGAAGATGGACGAGGGTCGTGGCAGGCTCTGTTAGCTTTTTTCGATGTAATGAAGAAAAGAAAAAGTTCAGATAGGGAGCGCTGCCAGCACACGGTATTTATGTGGCCTGTGGATCACGTGCTTGAGCTAGGCATCCGTCCCTCGCTAATTGCCAAGCTGTCAGGCACCCACCCGTTTGGCCTGTATGTTCTGTTTGTATTTGATCTTATCCCATTGTTACAAGCAACAATCTCGCCCCGCATGCCTCGCTAGCAAAAGACCAGAAAGAGCCACCAAACCCTCATTTATGTACAGGAACTCAGAAGAACTAAAAAAAAAAGGGAGAGAGAGAGAGAGAAAAGTAACCTCAAATGAAAAGGCGAAAAATGTACATGCAACCCAGTTCCTACCCAGCGAATGCTCTCCAGACTCCAAACTCCCATGCAGTATAGTTATGCTCCGCAGAAATGTGTTGTTTGAGGTGATGACACTGCAAATTGTATCACAACCGAGAATGGTAGGTTGAGGTATCGACAGAGAGGGGCAAGGAGACACTGGTCCTGTTCGTGTACTGTACTTAGCATTTCGCGCCTCCCATGAAGCCATAATATGCAACATACCTCTGTATCCTCAGCCGATTAACTCCTGTCGGTGATCCGACCTCCAAACGGCTCCTCCGACAGCGACGGTAATTCCCACCGCGATCGCAATCATGGTTCCCAGGATCACCACGGCAATGACGCCTTTGGCCACGATGCGCTGCTTGCGGCTCAGCCGATTCATGCACCCGCAGTGCCTCTTCGGTTGGCCCCAGAGATTCGACGTCGACTCATGACGGCTGCCCGACTCCAAGGCGGATACGTTGAACATGGGCGGGCTCTCGGGGATGACGGGGGAAATGTAGCGCTGGACGGTGGGCTGGGGTTTCTCACTTTCCACCTTCAGGCGATCGATGTTCACAGATGGGGTGGCATGGCGATAAAAGGGTGAGGAGGGCTTTGCGCCCACACAGGGGTTGTAGTCTCCTGGCTGGAGATCAGGGGAAGAAGCCGCCGCCGCCAGGTGTGCTGGTGTTTCAGAGTCGGCGGGGAGCTCGACCGCGGCGGGATATTTCTCGGCTTCGCACACACCGTGACCTGTCATTTCGCCAGGGTGATTCGCTCGGTTGGGGGTCCCTGGGATGTGGCGTGGAATATCGGATGCTGTTCTTTGGGGAAGCTTGTTTGGGGCAGATGTTAGGTTGAGACTTTGGGGTCAAAGATAGGAGTGCAGGTGTAGGTCATGAAGATCAGGTTTATCGGTGTGGAGCTCCAGGAGCAGCAACCTAATGATAGTACTTGGTCGCAAAGGACAACGTCTGGGCCCAGGGTGTCGTAGGCCGTTCAATGCATGATGGAAGGGGGTAATAGCAGTAAGTCAGTGGTGGCTTCCTGAGGCGTGCAGCGGGTTGCGACTCGGGGCTCGCCATGGCAAGATCCATCCTGATCTTTTGTGTCTTTTCATCGGCGGGAGCTAACGATGACAGTTGGAGAGCTGCAGACAGCATTCCTATTGTTTTCAGTGGGCTGGCCCTGATCCGGCTACTTTGGGTGGCAGTCTGGAGTAACTGGGGCAATCGGAAGTATTTGCATGCTTCTATTTTGGTCGGGACTGGCCGCGTTCGACACCTTGGCCGCCGTTATATGATTGTTTGCATTATCCTTTATCTCGATAAATTTTTATTGCTGGATGGAATCGACTGTAAGCAATTCGCTCTCGATCAAGCTTTGAATTAGAGATGAAGAAGTAAATAGAAAGCCTACTATTGCTTATGGTGGGGTGGTAAAGGTTGCCGGGGGGGTGTGTTCCAGAGCGCAAAATATATATCTCCGAGTCACTACACCACAAACATCAATCTATGTATCCGCTCAACCTCCTTACAAACATCAATTATGACATCGGAAATCAAGTTAACAACATGATATACTTAAATACTACCATTGGATCTTCCTAATTACCAGGATTTAATCTCACCATGCTGTCAACGTGTGGTGAGCAGACATAGTACTGCGCCTGCACCTAAAAATAACGATACAATACCCGACTTCACTCCCTGCTTGATTACATCTGCACCGAACACCAATAGACCACCCATAGACCGACTCAAACATTGAGAAAAGTATATACACCCAGCAGCATCTCCACCGACGAACAAGCTCACCAAACAAACTACATCACACTTCATAAGAGTCCTCATTCCCGTCGCTTGACCCGTAAGCTCACCCAATGTCTAAGATAGAGAGTCTAGACCTTCGACGCAGCCATCATCGTTGTCAGTCACTAGATCTAAGAAAGGAACAAAAGCCCACTCCACACCACGCCACTCAATCCCCCTCCCACCGCCGGATGATCTCAAAAAGCCCCAGTTCCACATCACCACTTCCTTCCTCAACCCACTCCGCCGGTTGACTAGGATACACCCTCAAGACCACCAGCTCAAGTATGTGTATGCTCGCGGAATGTAGAACAATCAATGACCAATGAGCGGAGGAATTGAAATGAATTGTTTCCGGCCAGAGGGGGGGGGACAAAGGGCAGGGTCACACTGCACCCATAAGTTCATCCCTTGATCTCCCCTCGCAACTATCCCGCCCAGCATTCCCCAGCGACTGAACGATCGAAAGAAAACTTGAAATATGAATCAATGTCTCTCTTATCCTCTCTGCCGGTTCCCCGTGAGGCTCCTAAGAGAAGAAATGGAATCAAGTAAGTGGTCAGATATTCCCGCAATGGCGTCCTGTAGTCCAGGGAAACCGGGCCCTGAGATTCGCTGCCTGAGTCGCTTTCCAGCCACCTTCCATCAAATATGATGGCTTTCCCCCCCCAATTTTTGCCCAGTTGGCTGAGTCACTTGGGGCAACGGGTGTGGAGTTCAACCGCCGACGATCCAGATGTTCTGTCGAGATCTCAGCTTGGCTCGCGTGACCACCATCTCTTTCCCCAACGTGAGAGTAGGATAGGGTCTGGGAATTGTCCCACCATGCAGGACAAGACCGTTTCACCAGTGACATGGAGCACGCACGAGTAAGAAGAATAGTACTAGCTACCCCTAAGAAACTAAGGTTGTCCGCGTCGAAGGTCAGTCAATGCACGCCGCGGGCCCTATCTGAAAGTATCATTATACTACACTGAAAGTATCATTATACTACACTGGAAGTATCATTATACTACACTTCCCGCTCCCTTCCCCAGCAAACATCACCATCAGCCAACACCATGCACAAACAACCCAACACGCCCAGGTCCCGAAATAAATCAAGTAAACCAAGTAAACCACAAAGCCCCCCAAAAAATCAAAATAACCTCAACCTCAAACCAATCTCGGAACCCATTTCCCCCACCCTAATCAACCCCCATTCCCAGTCCCAACCCAACTCACCACCAAAACCAACCCAAACTATATACATCCATATCCACCCCCACCCGCCCAGAAAAGATAATCACAACAACCCAATCACAACATCCCCATACAGCTGCGCATCCAACTCCAACTTGACCTTTGCGTGGAGATTTAAATGGATCCGGATCCGGAGACTCTCCTTGCCGTCCTCCTCCTGCGTGGGCCCGGGCGCCTTCATCCCGCTGTTCGGCACCAGGCCCTGGGATGTGGTGTTGGTGGCGGCAGCGGCGGCGGCAGCGGCGGCAGCGGCAGGGGGGTCCGCCGGGAGGTTCTCGGCTGCAGAAGGGGCGGAGGAGTCCAGCTCGTCCTCTGGGTGGTCTTTGCTGGTGCTGTTCTTGCGGCCGCCGGTGGGGCGGCTGTCCGGGAGGCTGTTTTCGGGGGAGGTGGGAGAGGTGGGGTGGTTAGTGGTTGTGGTTGTGGAGTCTTAGGGAGATTTGAAAAGGAGTAGAAGGATGGTTTGGGACGTGGAAGTGGAAGTGCAGATGGAGGGGAAGAAGGTGACTCTAAGGACAGAAACTGGCTCTGATATGTTCTCCTCTTCCTTTTCTTCTGCTTTTTCCAGTAGTTGGTGGAAGCATTAGGGTTATAAGGGATACCATCCATGGACATGTATTGGGTGGAATTAAGAGGATAAGAAAGATAGACTGGATTGAAATGCGTCAAGACCAGCAAGAGTCAAGGACATACCTGGTAATTGACTCGGCCATTTTAACGATATCAGTAGATCCCGGTGCAACTGATTCGGTAGGAGGAGAGAGCAGAGGCAGCGGTGTTGGTGGCTGTAGGGAGCAGACGAGATCAGGCAGGAAGAACTGGGAATAGAAATAAGACGTGGACGAGGAAGAGCTTATTTCAGAAGACGGCATGACAGCCTGGAGGATGAACAAGAGAGCACCATTAAAGTATGGAGTATAGTATAGTATAACCTGACCTCATCGACTTTAATCGCAAGCTGAAGTTACCTTGCCTAGTAGCGATGGACCATCGCGGCGCTCTGGATGGAACATACTCCACCTGCCACCTGCAGCGCCAATCAGTCATATTTAACTCACACTTAATCACATCTCGCAGTTCAGCCGCGGAAAACTGCCTGCGGTCCTCTCCCGGTGTGAGCACAAGGCAGTCATCGACCTTGTTTAGAATATCTAGCGAATGGTCATACTCTTTCCTCCACATCCTTTCGACACAACCAGCGAACCCCGCCACCATGGTGATAGGAATTGCAGTAATGGCAGCTCTGCTGCCCACCATGATTGGTCTGAATGAAGCTTCCCAACACACGCGCGACCATGAAGAAGATCGACGAGCATCAGCCCGCAAGCAGCGCTGCCATCTGATTGCCAGCTGCTCGCTCACCCAAGGGACCCCTAGCCAGCGCGGCGAAATCCAGAACGCAAAGGTATACGTGGATCAAGACGGCCGGGTGAGTCTGCCTGTGCTTTCCTTCCCAACTACTGGCTGTCTGCTTCAGTCTGCCGTCTACCGGAGCAATAGACAACCGCCATTCAAACGTCGCAGCAAAGCTAAACATAACAACCTGTTCCTTTCGGAACATACAGCTCTACATCACGAAAGAACCGCCGAATGCGATGTCTCCATTCAATGGGGGGTTTTATACCCATCCAGATTTCCCGACCGATAATACCTCCGGGCTGGTGACTATCACAGGCGAGCAACCACCCACTTTACGGTGGGTGTTTCTCGACGCGCAAACGCACGAAGTGCGCTGGGGTAGTCGACCCGACAGTGAAGGCCACGTCTGTGGGCCCTTTGACTGGACCAAGGATAAACAGCGATTGACGCTGGATGGGTGGGAGGGCTGGCTGGCGGTGCGATTGCCGGACGATGAGGCCGGAACCGGGCTTTGGCGGCTGTACTTCGACCTGAACGATGACGGAGCAGACCTGCCAGTTGGAGCGCAGGGATTGGAGATTGTACTAAGGCGGATAGCGGCGGAAGCTTGAGGGTTTGATTGTTCTGTGTTCATGAATAGATCATTGTAGATAGAGTAGGCTAGAATAGAGGGTGTCAAGATGACGAACTGCGCGGAAGGTGGAGCAGTGGAGCGGCTGGTGGAGTGGACAGCAGCATGATGTTGGATCTGGTGGATCTGCTGGCGGATCCCCCCAACTACAAACTGCTGCCGCCATGGAAAAGCCCGAGCTGGCACTTTGACCTCCACCCACTTTCACCTGATATCTTGTCAAGCTGCGTTATTTCAAACTCTCTCTGTCTGGATTTCTTGCCGGATGCGCGTTGGTAAACCCATGCATACCCTCTCTCAGCATGCGAGACTGTCTGCTGGTGCCTCTTTGACCATCTAAATCAGTCATTCCAGGGCACCAGACCGACTTGCTGTAGCGGGTCGTCTTGCTTGATTTATCGCCCCAATCGCATTTGGGGAGTCGCTCTCACAAGGTGGAATGCGAACATGTGCTGCCTCGAACACTCGGTGGAGTCTGCAGATTTGTATCTCGCTGCATGTCCACTCGCATATTTTCCTCCATCTCCTCTGCTTCCTCCTCATCTCCCCAGAATTCTCGAAGGTCTTCTGCTCGCCAGCTTGTTGCCCACCCCGTCTCCCGCTCGATACGCGTCAGCGTCTGAATGATAGCGGCGTGCTCGGAATGATGAGACATCACTTTGCCAGCCAGCCAGAGAGGTTGCAATGCATTGGTCCAGCAGCCGCTAAGTTACTAAGGATTAGCACCCCATTAAATTATGACACTGTGGGACTCCATACTGATGAGTGTTCGAGACGGAAATAGCGCAGATTTGTCGTGCATGCCAGAGGACAGACTTCTAGTTCCAATATCAGCGGCCGAATAGCTAGGGGAGCTCTCCAGCAAGATCCTACCGTTCGACGTCGCTGCATTGGAAGAGTTTTGGGCTTTCCCTGGAGTAAGAGAAGAGCGCAGGCATGATAAAGTTGGTTCCCGGATACTGAGGCGTCAGATAGCGACATATGAGCGCTTGAGAGGCACTTACTAGCAGCTCCATTCCCATAAAGCACAGTTGGAAACGGCTTGTCATTATCCGCCCCAACTGTCGCGGTCGGGATACTAAATAATGGCTTCATCTGACTGGGACGATTCTCGTACCACTGTTCCACATCATGCAGCAGTTGTTGCCATCGGTCAACATACGATGGGCCATCTTCCAGGATGCCGTGGTAGTATGTGGAAAGTCTAGCAGAGCCAAACAGCACGCCCAGTGTCTGCGCACATAGGAACACAGTGTAATTGGCATATGTATCGAAAGCATAGACATTTGACGCCAGGAACAACTGTGCAGCTTCGGTAGGGGTCATGTCGCGTGGAATCCAGTTACGGATGGGTATGATGGTTTCTTCTTCCGAGATGAGGCCACCGCAGACGTCTGAGATCATATTAGAATATTCGGGGCAGGGAAAGTAGGTGGACGGCATACCCATTCTCGCGAAGCACCAGAATAGCGCTTGTTCCTCCTTGCCAGAGAATCCATTAATCTCAGCAGCCTGGATCAGATATGCGCAGCCATCGAGATGACGCCGCCACTCCTTGGGGTTGCCTGACGACCCCAATCAGCTGTGCCAGACTTAAGAATGAATAGAACGTACAGCTAAGCATTTCTAACACGCAAAGAATTACGCAGGACGCGATAACAGGAGTGCTCTTGCTTTCAAGCTCAGGGAGAAGCAGGTGAATTGCTTCTTGGTACAAGGACAGACTTTCGGATTGAGACTTCCGGTTCTGTTTCCGCTCCATCTGTCGGGCGGACAGGGCTAGAATTGAGTAGCGGAGATGAGGCGCCGACTTGGCCATTTGTGGGAAGGTTGAAGCAAAATGACGATGGTTGTCAAACATGTCAAGCTGAAGGGTCAGTGTGTACTGACAATTACCACAAGGTTCGTGCCGGACTCACCCAAAGACAAATCTCGTTAAGGTAATTCTGCCACAGAACATTCTCCCGTTCGGGCAGAAGCTCAAACTCGCGCCCTGCTCTCTGATGTGTGACGACAAGAAGTTCTGTTCTTTTATAACCTTCTAGCACTGTACTGCCGGGCTCCGGCACGATCTCAGGAGTCCTTCCCCGACTTGGGATATCAGGTCGTGCAGTCCAAAGCTGCCGGTTGCGAAGGGTAGTATGAAGAGCCTCATAAGCAGATCCAGGAATAAAGACATCGTTGGTAAAGCTGACTGCGTCAGAGAACACGCTCTGGTCAAACATGGGCGAGGGTATCGTATGATAGACATTGGATGCTGAATGTGGGAATTGCCCGGTGCTCCCCGTAAGATTCTGAACAGCTGCCAATTCATCGACAATAAACTCAGGGCTCGAATGCATATATGGGTGGTAATGGGACACATCTGGAGAGCTGTGGGATGCGTGCTCCGCCCCTCCGGCAGACTGCTGCAGATCCAGGCTGTCTGGGTTCTGGAAGCTCTCATGCGATAGCGGTGAGAGTCGCTCCGCGGTACGCGGGCTGAGATCGGGTTCAATAATTTGAGTGCTCGGCGAAGGAGACTCCAGCCCGGGGCATGCGTTGGCATTCTCATCATTGTTGCCATCCCCTAAAGGTGCTGATGACGCGACACGCTCATCTACTGGTCGTCGAGATTGCTTGACTGCCGCTGTCTTGGCAGATCGCGCAGGAACAACATTCAAGATCTAGATCCGTCAGTTAAATACTCCTTAGTTGACCTACCTGGTCGACTGTAATGTACCTTAAATTTACTCTGACGACAAGCACGACTGGCAGTTTGGTTCATGGAAGGATGCTCGGGTTCGAGGACTTTGAGATTAGCCTCTCGGAAAGACCCCAGTCGACGCCATTCACACGTGTCGCCTCGACGTCTGCAGCCCGAGCAAACAGGCTTTGCTTCGTCACCTGGTACTGTCAGTTTAATGATCCAGTTGACCTTTGAGCAGCAAGATGGAAGCAGATAATTACATTTCCTGCGGCGACGGCTGCAGTTGATACAACCGGTACGAGTGCGTTTGCGCGGCGCAAGGCGGGATGTGTCAAGGGTAGCGCGCATGTTGTGGCCCGGATCAATTTCTGATTCTACCGCCATTTTCAATTGAAGGAGAAAGAGAAATCTGGGGGATAAGATGGAGATCAAATCGAGGTACGTAGTATTGATGGAGAAACCGCCGAAGAAACGGAGACTGCGGGGAATAACAAGGAGCGAGGAAGAAAATTTCCCGATCGGGTAGAGATAACCGCCGAAGATATGGGGAAAGGAAGAACCCGGGGGAGGGGGGGTTTCCCGGGGGCCCCGACCGCAACTGCCTGTTTGGGAGGCTCGTCTCCCGGCACCAGGCTTTCAAAACAAAATTGTTTCGTTATCACTGCATATACCGCAGGTACTGGATATCCTGGATATCTCAAGTCTACTTCCATAAGCACTGAACTCTGTACACCACCGACGACAGAGACCTGCCCGTCACTCAACATGTTCAACCATTCCTACCTCCTTGTCTCCAATGCGCTCACTGACATCGCCCACTGCGCCCATCGACGGGTGCCAGTGAAGCTGCACCTTCTCTCCCGTGAAAAGCAAGTCCACTTGTTCCAGCGTGAGGTTGCGTGTCTCGGGATAGAAGAAGTAAATCAAGGGGAGGAAGCAGAAATTAAACACTAGCAAGCCACCGTTAGCTCGGGTTGATATCACTCTACCTATCAGGGGGCCATTCTTACCAGCAAAGTAGATATACGTGCGATAGCCGATGCTGTCAATACTGACGGGCGTGATTTCCACGACAAGAAAGGTAAAGATCCCTGCAGATGGCAGTCAGCAAATCTCCTCGAATCTTGACCTTCACCCATCGTGATACGTACAATTGGTGGCAGTAGCCAATGCGGCAGCACGGCTTCGGATCGCCAGCGGGGCATATTCAGCGGGCACTGCGCGCAATCGGTCAGTGAAGCTTCGTCTCCGGAGGATGTGGGAGCCAACTTACATAGCCACGGAATAGCCAGCAGGCCAACGGCGAAGAAGAAATTGAAAAGGAACAGCATCACGGTGGCCACGATACCAGCCGCATGGCCGCCATCGTACACAGTGCCAGCCAAGATAGCCATGCAGCCACATTGTCCCGCCGCCGCAAAGAGCATGAGTTTCCGACGACCCAGCCTGCGCAAATTAGCAGCTGAGCGGGTGAGCTTGAGAGCAAGAACTGTACCTATCAATAGTCCAGACGGGGACAAAGGTAGAGACAAAATAGGCTACCCCGTTGAAGCCCGCCATCAGTAGGGCCAAGTTGTGGCTCATACCAACCGAGTTCTCGAAGATCACCGTGTTGTACTGCGTTCCGTCAGCAAGACATAATCAATTTAGTTTCAAGGGTAGAGTAGTGGTCTCACATAAGTGATCAAATTGACTCCCGACATCTGCTGCATGAACTGTCCCCCCATTCCCAGAAGCGTGCGGTAGAAGAACTTCTGAGGCCCGTTGCTGAAGATCATGCCGAAGGATCCTTCCTGGGATGCTGCCTGTTCCTCTGCAATAGCACGAGAGATCTCTGCTACCTCCGTGGTGACGATGGTGTCAGACTCAGAAATTTGGTCTGCGTTAGGCTGAACAGCCCAGATAATGTGTTGCGCTTCGTCGCGTTGGCCGTGGGAAATAAGCTTTCCTGTGTTAGCTCCCAAGTCCCAGAGCCCCTCGGGACAGCAAAACTCACCCAACGAGGCGACTCGGGCAAGGCAATCACCCCTAGAAGTGTGATGATGGCAAAAAGAATCTGCAGCGCGATAGGAAACCGGAATTGAGCTTCGTTGTCGACATAACTCATTCCATAATCTGAGCCCTTTTAGTATGTGTGGCGGGGCTGGGGAAGCAGTAGATAGACTAACCAACCCAGTAGGCTGTCATGACACCGAAGATGTTGATCGTGAGCTCGATCGCCAGCTATACGAGGTCAGCACCGACCATCGATGTTGTCAGCGAAGTCACATACCCCTTTTCCTCGACTGGATGCTTTGCTCAATTCCGAATGCCACACCGCTACTCCAATCAGCCTGCATCCTAGGGGGACGGTAGTCTGAGGACAGACGTACGGATTGTACTGGTATTGAGACCATTGCCGACGCCGGCCACGATCCGACCCACAATCAACTGCGGGATGCCATACGCACTGCACTGAATCGCCGCCCCGATACTGAGGATGATGCAACCTGCAATGATACACATCCGACGGCCGATCTTCTCACCCGCGAACAGAGCAATCAGGGCACCCAAGAAGCAGCCCTACTCCATGGTCAATTGGTGTGTCATCAGCGAAATCGAAGTGCCATCAACCTACGATCTCATAGATAGCAACCCTAGCCCCAGTTAGCTCGCTGCACACAACACTTTCACAAACCTGAACCGACTTACACCGTGCCTTGCAGTGAAGAACTGCCATGTCCTGCGGAAGTCGTGTCAATCTCCGGGAATGTCCGCGTGAATGCAGTACCGGTCAAAAGACCTGACATAACACCTTGATCATATCCGAATCTAAGCCTTCAAGTCAGACTTGGTCCGATAAAGATGGACGAATGCATTGGATGACTCACAGAAGGAAACCACTTCCTGCAGTGGCAGTAATAGCCAGCGACAGTGGCTTACCAGTGAGAACAGTCATGTCTTTCCGTAAAGATGTTTGAATTGTGATTAAGGAACAAGGCTAGCAAACTAGGGCTGGCTCGCATTGACTCCGATCTATTTGGGGCTCCATCTACTTTTATAGGGCTGGGCTGGAGTAGGGTTAAAATCGCCGAAAGACGGCAGAAGGACGGGATAATAGGACGTCATTTTCATGGGGTGGTTTCTGCGGGGACGGACACGAGGAGCCCGGGGTTGTGTTTTTGGGAAGCGGAGAACAACCGAAACCCTCTTTCCAAGGAATTATGGTCAAAGACGGAACCATAGCTTCCTTTGAAACTTCATGGTTGGATCCATGGTTATTCATGCTCCCAGAAACCACGTTTGTAGCGGTTCAACAGTTTGACGCCTTTTGGTTGTATCGCAAGTCAATATAGTGAGAACGTTGGCCTGGTCATCAAAGTCTGCATGCTCATAAGCATTGTCCCGAACGTTGCGCACCTCCATTCTGCACGACATCATCTGATTCATGCGACTATCCAACCTCCGCTTCATGAATTAGGCTGAGTGGGTTTCTGGCTTAGGGCATCACCAAGTTTGCGCTCGTATATTCCCCAGTTTGGTAAGCTTTGGCGCCTCGGCACGACCCACAGTGGGATGAGCCGAAGGGAATCGGCAAAGCCACGAGTTCATCATCCCGGACTTTCCCCTTCAGGAAGGCTTTAGCACCACCCGTCCTAGTGGCCGGTTACCCTCCCGCCCGCGTACTACAGTTGACTACATACCGGCAAGCTAACTACCCGTGGATGGTCTCCTGTGTGGTGGCTACTGCACATACACCAACTCATCACAGGCCAGGTCCTGAACAGCGGCGCTATACCATCATAGATCAGTGGAGCAGATAGCATAGCGATGAGAACGGTCCCAGCGCGAAACGCATGTTAGAAACGTTCCAACAGGATGTCTGTCCCACAACAAGTTTCCTCCTACTTATGTTAAGCATAAGCGCAGTCCACTCACCAACTGCACACTCCCCATATAACTGTAGTTTCTCCACGACAGCCCTCATTTAAATTCCCCCTCCCCCATACCCACCTAACCACCTCGCCTGCACCTAAAGTCCTCTCGCACAAGTTCTCACCATGTCCCCTTCCATCACCGACAACACCACACCCGAGGTCGCCCTCGAGCACACCACCCCCGCCGTCGCCGCCTCAACACAGCCGCCGGTTATCGGGCGCACCAACGACCTCTTCTCGCTCGGCAATCGCACGGTCGCGATCACCGGCGGCGGCCGGGGACTGGGGATTGTGCTGGCCGGAGCCATCATCGAAGCCGGCGGCGACGTCGTGTGCCTGGATCTTCTCCCCGCGCCCAGCGCCGAGGAATGGGCCTCGGTCCAGAAACTGGCCAGCGCGCGGCGCCTCCACGCATCCTATATCTCGTGCGACATCACCGACGAGGCCTCCACGAGCCAGATCCTCGAGCAGATCGCCGCCGAGGCGTTGGGCCGCGATATGCCCCTGCGGGGACTCATCACCTGCGCCGGGATCCAGCAGATGGTGCCCGCGTTGGAGTACCCCGTTGATATGTGGAGGAAGATGTTGGACGTTAAGTAAAAGCTTCCACCACCACCACCAAGGCCACGGTTCCTGTGGGAGGATGTGATGTGTGAAATCTAACAAGAACCGGTATTCAGCGTGATTGGCACCTTCATCCCCGCCAAGCATTGTGCTCGCATCTTCAAGGAACAGAACACCCCCGCCAGCATTGTGATGATTGCTTCGATGTCTGGGCAGATTGCCAACCGAGTAAGAGACTCCCTTCTTTCCATTCCATCGACTGTGACAGAAGAAAAGCTAACAGGGCGATCGCACACACAGGGTCTCACCTGCACAGCATACAATTCGTCCAAGGCGGCCGTCCACCAGATGTGTCGCTCTGTAGCACAGGAATGGGGACAATATGGCATTCGCGTTAACACCTTATCCGCCGGAGTCGGTTTGCTCTTATATCCTCATGTGTCCAGCGATGACTGCTAACCATTGATTCAAATGCAGTATATTCGCACCGCCATGACGGATGCCTTGCTCGCAGAGAAGCCGGAGGTGGAGGAGACCTGGATGCGGGGTGCGCTGCTGGGCCGCCTGGGCGTGCCTGAGGACTTCAAGGCGCCCACGGTGTACATGCTGGCCGATGGCAGCGGATTTATGACGGGAGCGGACTTGAGGGTAGATGGGGGCCATTGTGCCTCGGCTTGATTGCGGGATTCATTCTGATAGATGGCGTTCAGGTTGATTGGGGAATGCATTTCATTTGACTTAATAGGTTGTTTATCCGCGGTGGTCAATCATGGCCGTAGAGCGGCAGGAGCCAGAATTCTAAGGTGTCCAAAACGTCGAAATCATTGATCTGACTCTAGAAAGTCTCGACTTTCAAGGAAAGCCCTGGGTCCCACGGCCACAGTTCGGTTCAATTGCATGAAGAAAGTCGTATTCTTAATGTGCCCTGTGCTTATGACCCCTGGGTCTACGTTAACGGTCCCAAGGGCGAGTCGCTGTAATAAATGTCACTGTACGCAGATTTCCATTAGGCGATACGCCAAAGGATTATGACCGAAAAGGGTATGACGGGTTGGGTGCATGACTGTGGCGCGCAGATAATGTCGCTTCCGGGGGAGTCAAGTGGTCAATATCGATTTCTATCATCTTCCTCAGCTTCCCACACCGAATCAATGCTCCATCGTCTCGAAGAGCCGTTCATGCAATGGTAGTCCATAACACCACTAAGATTGGGTGTCAAATTCTAATGCGGGGAGCTATATCCTTACTGTCATACGTCCGAAGTGGAATAGTCAGCGCTTTTGACTTCACCATCAACAAGGTCCGGCCTCGAACAATCCATTAGCTTTCGATTCATCATTGTTGAATGTCATGGTAACATGGCAAGCAGTTAATGGCCGAGCTGCATCCCTCAGGCGTAGGCTTGCATCCAACGCTGAGTAGAAAGGTTTGTTGGTTGTGGCACCGGAAAAACAAGATGGTGTGAGAAAATACCCAACAACGGTTGACGAGCAGCCAATGGGCCAGAACGGTACGAGCACACCAGTCTATCCTCATGGCTTCCGAGATAGTTAACGAAGATAGCTGTCAACTGTTTGATCTCCGATGCGACCCTTCCTGTGCCAATGTGTGTCTCAATGTTTACCTTCTCTGCGGCATGTTGTGATGAAGATTGGAATCATGATAGACCCACCAGCAAAAGCCAGTCTGCAAGAAGAGCGGGGATTCACATACTTGAGCAGGGACACGTCTCCAGAAGGTCGAGCACTCTTGCACATAGAGGGGTGGACGGCAGGCCCATGCGAGTCTGAGCACGGTGCTGGTCACAGACCCCGCGCGCATAGTCCGTCATGCCATGACAACGGAGTGACTGACATTACCTTGATATCAATCCTTGACCAATCGTCGTTCAATTTACTGAAGAGGTATGGATGCATGAGGATGCAATGCTGGCGCCAACCCGGCAGAGTTGAGATGAAGATAAAGTATGAAAACAAGCCGTGTGGAAGTCTGGGGAGATCCAGCCGCCAAACTAGATTGACAATAGAATTGAAAGCTCCCCGCAGGAAACTTTCCAGAGAGACAGATCGTGTGGGTTCACTGTACATCTGATTGACGATTTGCACGATGGAATCCCCGGGCGAGCCGCCACTAGGCAAGACCGGCAGATGTGTGCATTAACGCGGCCGATAACGACAAGGGTCCTGAGTATCTCTGACCTGGGGTGGCTTTCCGAGCAGTCGATTGGATTGGACGTAGTTTGATGAGGAACATGGTGTACATATTGTGTGGTGGTTCAAGGAGAGGTTGAGCTTTAGCGCTGGAAAATAGCGCGCGTTAATCCCTGAGGCAGTCAGTATCTCGGCCTTGTTCGTTAGTTTGCAGCATTGCATGTTTGGTCTATTTGAGCGATAGAGACCAGTTTTCAAGCACTTTCGAAGGAGGAATATAAAGAGCATGGTCCCGATGATTGCTTGAGCTTCATTTCATTTGACAGAGCAGCCGACACCTTCTCGTCAATTGTCACACATCTTTGCAGATCAACCGATCTGAACCTGCATTCGAGCGAAACACCGTCTTCCCCTCATTCTCCCGGAAGCCAATCCACACCAGTCAGGTCTGCAGACTGATAATCCATTGTATTGGAGATCACACCTCTTTGCAGCCCGCTTGGGTGAGTTGAAACGTGTGGAGGCGGATAGACGTAGTGTGTGGAAAGGGTGATTCGGGGTCCTTCAATGCAGCCGCGCACCTCTCGGGATCAAGCCATTTTAGGTCTAGCGCGTGACACTGACCTTGGATTCGTGACAGACCATCATACTTACATGACATGCGTCTTGTTCTTTTACCGTCCTAATACCCGTACGGTACGCGAAATCCGTCTGCCTCTCTGGACTGTCGGCGTCAATTCGAGATAAATAATAATCCTCACCCTCCACATCTCGCCCGCCCTCCATCCCTTAACCTCCTCCCCCACCCTCCTTCACTTCTTCTCCTGAGAAAACAGGATATCACGAAAGAAAGTTCCCTTCCGGTCTTTCTCTATTCTTATCACAGCTGCGACGTTCCCGGTTGGATCGCTTCAGTCACCTAGTCCCGTCTCGCCCACTTCTCCCCCGGGTGTCGGCTGTCCCATACAAGATCGATCTATATACGACACCAGTGGCCCTTGTCTACTGCCACGCACGCACAACGTGACCAAGGTCAGGCGCATCCTTGCCAGAACAAATTGTCATCTGGCTCCCAAAGCCTCCTTTGTTTAGAGACACTTTGAGCACTCTTGTGTCCTACACATTACCTAAACCTCTCAAGACTCCGACACTTCTACCGTACATCATTTCAAAAATGCCGGCGAAGCCAATCCTCCATCCGTTACAGACCCCTCGCACAATGACCTTCCCCTCCGAACTTCAAGCGGACTCAGGAGCCAGTCTGTCCGGAGGAGGAGCAAGGAACAACAGTGACGACGGCCTGTCGACGCCCATCACCCCACCCGCCGCCTACACCGAATTCCTCAAGGCCCTCACTCCGATCTTCTCCCCCGCCGACGGCAATGGGGCCACCACGCGCTTCGTCTGGGACAAGGCCACGAAGACCCCGACATCACAGCCGGCCAGTGCGGTCAGCGGCTCTTTCAACTTCTCCGATGCCACCAGACCCGCGACGGCGTCGCTGCCGCCGCCGACGCCTTACGGCACGGTGCCCCCGACCCGGCGGGACATGATGAACTTGCGCCGTCTGCGCATCCCCCCGGCCATGCGGTACTCGCCCACGTTGGAGACGCCCCGGAGCGCGAACTCGATCTTGTCGCCCTACTCGCCGTCGGATTGGAAGCTGCGGTATTGGGAGGGCCCGCGGAGTGCGACCGCCAGCCGGGTGAGCGTGCGGCATGTGGTCACCCATACCGTGACATATAAGCGAACACAGCTGGAGGATCCGCCCAAGGGGAAGCGGAGAAAGCATAGTGAGGAGAAAGATGAACTGTGAAAGTTTGATTCTATTCAGTTTAAAGCGCTTTTTTCTTGTCTGGGTTAGGTAGCGCTGGGTTTGGTGTTGGGAGTTGGGGAGCGGGTTCATTGTTGGCGAGGATATAACAAATATGATTAAGTCTCTTGAAGACATTTGGAAGTCACTTATACCTTGACTTGAAGTCTGTTTCTCTATTCGATGAACATGAGAACGGGGAATACCCGCAGGAAGCGGCTACGACTGGTTCATTGGCAAACACAAGCAGACTTGACCAATGACGATATGTAAATGGAGTCTAATCTACCACTTTCAGTGACGTCGGCATGAGTGTAAGTTCTTCGCTATAGTCGACCCTCCATCAATCAACACTAGAGCCATCGACACTGTTTCTTACCATCAACTTGGTCTGAGAAAGGTACATAAGGTACAGTACATACTGACCAACTTACAAACCTCCTCCCTGACCAACTCACCCTAAGCTCCATCCATACCACCCAAAACCCACAGACTCAAACCCACAATTGACTTCGGGCCAATACACCAGCACCAGCACCAACCCCGAGCCTCCTGCAGAGCATCTGCGCCGCATGCACACACCTCCCACCCCCCCTCAAGCCTACCGTGGGTACTCTGTATACAATCCGGCCCCCCTCCCAGATCCCAAGATCCTCTGAATCCCATTCTCCCCTCCAGCCATAATCACGTGTCTACCCTAAAGATCCTGCGACATCAACAATCACCCATCCACAACCCATCTCTACCCACCATCACAAGTACAGAAGGTCCTCTCTCAGCTAGCCTATTCCTGTTTCACCGGTCCCTTTTCAAGCATAAGCGCGATTCACGAGCTAGATGCCCAACCACGCCGGCGGGTCCCAAGCATCCGGAAGCGCGCACTGACTGACGATGTGTCTATGGTAACAGCCTTCTCGCGGCGGTGTGGGCCGTTCACTCGCCCCAACCGTCCTATCCCATCTCAGGGAGATGAGTCGTGACCCGGCCCGGGGCAGTGGTAAAGATGACTATTGGGGGGAGAGAGGGAAGCCTGAGCCGGAAAGGTAATTCCCACTCGGGGAAGACGGGAGTGAAACCTTTTTTTTCCGGGGGCGCGGTTGTTACTTGTGAGGGGAGGGGGTTTGTGCTTTGGTTGGGAAGGGATGGGGTGTTGTTCGGGTTGGTTTGAAGATGCAGTAGAGTGAGGACATGACTTGGGGGGGTTAGATTCTGGACGTTGTTGTGTTGGTTGTGAGTCTTTGGGGGGTTCGATTTGGATAGATGGTTGTGGTTGTCTGACGAGGTAGTAGAGAGGGCTTTTGTGTAGATACTGATGTAGAGGGGTGTATGTATGCATGTTTCCCAGTTGAAAGCATCGCTATTTACTCAATGACCCGTCTATGTAGGAGAGAGTATCATCAACAGCATCGATAAAGTCGAAATCCCAAGGGTCAAGAAGAAGAAGAAGAGAAGAGGCTCATCACAACCAAATACATAGTATGCTCTGTGGTGTACGGTAACCAACCCACCGTCAGCGGTAACGGTAAATGACCAATACACTCGATACCAACGCGAGCGCACGGCGGTAACCCTACCCTCCCCATTGGAACCATTTACGCCCAGAGATCGTGAGCAATCTCTCTCCCCCCGCCCCTTTCTTGTCTGTGGGCTTGCAATTCGACCTTTTAGTAAACTGAGCCACCCTCGACTAAGACTGACATTTACACTCTAACCCGCGTCCAAAGTTCCGGTGATTCGCCCCGTGGGAGCGTCAGGTCGAAGAAGTCTGCCGTGCTAAACGGTCGCCGGTCAACCCTGCCCGTGCCCGGGCACTGCGAGGAGAGCCCTTAGATCAATCTGTGATTTAGCACCTATCGATGGGACCAGGTCATTGGCCAGCAAAGCGCGCTGACTGTTTCATGTTTGCTCGCTGAAGAATTGCGGGCGCAGGCAAGCGGGATTAAGGGGTGGGAGATTTCTGTAGTGTGTACTGTACATTAGATTGAGATTGAGCTAGAAATAGAAATAAAAACTACAAGAGTGAGATCTTAGTGATGAGATAGAGATGGCTTCGAGAAAAACTCACCACTCACCCTCCGTGATAGGGCTGGTCTGGTGCCAGCATTCATGACCTCTACTGTTGTGGCTCTTGAGTATCCTCGATGCTCCAGTCTTGTATCCTCAAGCTCAATGCTAGATCGAAGATTGTTATGAGCAACAGGTATGAGTAGAATAGACACGCGCTCCTCCAACGCGACCTTCTTCACCACAACCTTCAATCCGAGTAGACAGTGTGCTAGAAGCTAGCTACTTGGTACTAGCATTCCTCCTCAGCTCCGGCGTAGCAGCCTAGGTAACATCATACCTAGTAGCCTGGCCATGCAGACGAGCCAACCAGTAAGTAAGAAAGTCCCCCTCGGCGCCAAAACCCACCACACGTCATCTAAACTCGACCCCCCACATCGATCCTTATCCCGGCGGAACCAATGGTTCCAGAATCGGGAGGGGAAAAAGCCCGCCGACAGGACCCACCATCGCCCTAAGAAGCCTAGTGCCGGCGCTTAACTGCAGCTGCCACGATGTGGTCCCGGCGAAGTACTGCCTGTACCTTCAGGTCAACTACTGTCACTACCACAGGGTGCAACAGCCCTGCTAGTATCGATCCTCGGTACTAAGGTATACTATATTTAGAAAGAGTAGACTACAGAATAGGGCACTATCCCAAGTCCTACCCATAGTGTCGAGAACACACAAAAGGAAGAGCGAGAAAGAGTGACAGAAAGGAGCACAAGATACTTACCAACAACGCCTAACCATGAAAACAAGCTCCCATGCAATTAACCTTTGTGAAGGATTTTCCACCCGCCCCGAAAAACCACCAGAAAAAAAATATTCAATGTAGAGACGAAAAATTCGGTTCATCACACCCATAACGCCTTACAACCCCATAGATTTGCCGCCGTGATCTCAGCCGCTCGCACTTCGCCCCCCACCCCCCTCTCATTCGGAGGGGATCATCGCACGCGTGTCAACCTGTGCCCCTTCCTCTGAAAATTCCTATTTACCAGATTCGTGCAGAGAGTTGACCTTACGCAACAGGTTTAGCCGTCTGAAGGGAAGGGGGACGGAAGGAAAACCTGTGATGACTTTAGACTGGGATTGATAATTCAGCGGAAATAGCCAACTACCTAATCAGCAGAGGCGGGCAGAGGAAAAAGCGGGGCAGGGAGTAAGTAAGTAGGTGGGCAGCGTCTCGCGGTTGGCCCAATCCGGTTGGATTCTTTGGTGTCTTCTCTGCAGGCTGAGGATGGATTGGCTGGCTGACTGACTGATTCACTCGACTACACACGTAACTCGACGGCTGGATGTACAGTATACTACTCCGTACCGTACTGTGCAGTAGACTTTCTGTGCTCTGCAGTGGGAGGGAGGGGCAGCTGTTTTCCTAGTCTGCAGCATAGTCGAACAGTGCAAAGGTCAGCAGGTGAGTGGCAGATGCGAGAGCCAGACACACATACACACACACTTCCTTTCCCTCTTGCTGGAAGGGCGGGTAGTGTCCTCAAAACTCTCGGATATCTGCAGGCTTTCTATTTTCATCACAGGCTAAGGAAGTTATTTTGGGTGATTGAAGAGACCCTGAAAGAGACACTCTGATTGGGCTAAGCGCAGAAGATGCTATGTATGCGTACTGCTATTCTGGGATGGAGGTGGGGAGAGGAGGGGAGGAGATATTTTTGGGAACCGCTCTTATGGCGGCTGCAGTGACGATGGGCCATACAGTGGTTTGCGATCGCTGCATTGGGAGCTTATATCATGAGGTTGGAGCCGGAGATGATGAGAATCATTGATGATGAACGCAGATGCTGGTCCGAGTGTCGTCGTCGACAATGCTGCTTGGATTCACATTGCAACTGACTTGGTCCGAGGTCGAACATCAACAACACACCGGATAAGACTGTCGTCAGTCCTGTCAGTGCATCGAATGAACAACCCCTCCCGATGATAATATCCTCCGGACAATCCCCATGGACTGAATCTTGATTTGACTGGTGGAGCGTGCGTTCGTCAACCGGTCATAGTCATCGACCTCATCGGGATTTTCGCAAGTCCGTGACGAATGGCTGGGGCTGCCGTGATTATTAGCCGTCCTTCCAGCCCAGTCGATTCATGCCCCCCCCTTATCGATATACCAGCGGTTAGTCAAGTTGATGATGTTGACTTTTGTGATGATGATTGCAGAAATCGAGTGCGTTGAGTTTGCCCCTCTCTTTCTTTTGAGCAAGAGTCTACCAATGAACGTAGACGATTCGTCCCCTTTGGTGATACTCACAACGCGGGGGACAATTATAGAACAAATCATGGGCGGCGCGTCCGTTTCTTCGCGCAGTTTAAGCGCACCATTGCCTGCATGATCGCATCTCTTCATCACCCTTGCCCTTCCCTGAAGACTGTCCACCCGCGTGTTGCCGCCCAAATGCTCGTCTCATGGCGGCGGTGGTATGGTAAAGTTCTGTACATTGGGGGTTGCTTACCATGACCAAAGTTACGGACGTTTTCAGTCCGATGCAAGAGGAGTAATAAGCACACAGAGAAGAGGTGGTTGACCAGCTGTTGGCCAGATGGCTGCTTATAGAGGGAGAGAGCCCTTCTCGCATGAGTATATCATGGAGGGAACACTCCCACAGTGATCCATGACGAACGACACAATGAACCTGACCAAGGATATTGCTGACATGCCTGGCCCGAGTCCTCTTTGTCGCTCCACCATTCGTGGTCTCTTCCAGTGCCCCTCTTCATTCTCGTCTCTGTCTTTGATCTCTCTTCGTACCTCAAGTGGGGTACATACAGTACTTCCTCGCTCAGCCTCGGGTGGCAGCCACGAGGCCAATCAGGCATCCCTCCAAGCATGAGGCATCACCATGGACTGTTTCTCTTCGACTCTCTTCGACTGGCATGTCTGCTGCCATGATGAAGGACCTAGCATTCAACAGCAATGCAGTGATCAGGACGGACGTGGCAGAAACAGAACAAGAATGAAGGGGTGGGGGAAATAAACATGGAAGAGAGAGAGAGAGAGCGTTGAAGCTGCGGTGTGATGCCAAGGCTGAATCTATAATTAGAAAAGCCCTTCAATTTCAGAACCCCTCAAATCAAATCAAATCAAATCAATAATGCAAGTCAATCAATCATTCAATCAACACCACCACCAACGATCTTGACTTTTCTTCCGTTTTCTATCCTTAGACTCTCTATTCATCTTCTTTGAGCCTCGTGGACGACAGAGCATCATCATCATCATCACCATCAGTCCCACTGATTGACACCAACACGAGGAATCATTCCATTTCGTCTGATCCGTGATCGGCGGTTTCAGTCCCTCCAGCATCTCCATCCCCGTTTCAGATGCCTCGTTCATCTTATCAGCGACAGTTCACTGCCCTCGTCCGGTCCGCCTAGAAGGTCCAAACCTTCATCGTCCTCCGCACCATACAACGACCCGAAAGTACAAACAAACACAAAAAGACCCCCAAAGCCATGGCATACTCCCTCCCCACGCCTTTCACCCCCAACAACAGCGAATTCGCTGCCCTCGACCCATCGCGCGTCCCTGATGGCACCATATCCATCACCGCTCTGGCTCGCTTCGAATTCGAAGCCGGCAAGGGCAACGACGGAACCAAGATCCTGATGATCGAGTGGGAAGACGACGATCTCAACCGAACAGGTCCTTCAACGGATAACAACAACAACACTAAAGGCGGCGGCTCATGGCACGTCGCCTGGGAAGGGAAACAGGCGGTCCTCCCCGCCGACGAGAAGACCAAGGACAACACGCGCCGGTTCTACTTCCTCCTCCCGCCGCACGTCACCATCCCTCCGACCGTGACGCTCTTCTACGAAGCCGCCCCCGCCGATCACGACCAAAATACTGCTGCTGCGGCGGCGGCGACGACGGGAAAGGCCCCCGAGCCGCTGCATCTGAACCCCTTACCCGCCATCTTCCCGCCGGAGCTGGGGGCGGACGGCCGCTCCGCAGGCAAGAAGGGGGTGCTGCACACCATCTGGGCGAAGAAACGACTGCAGGTGCTGGACAAGGAGATCCGCGACGAGTGTCTGGCGAATGTTGAGGGGATCGCGCTGCACATGGCCCTGCAGGAGAAGGAGTGGATCGAGACCAACTTCGGGGTCTCGTTGACAGAGCGCAGTCCGCCGGCCAGCCATCCGGATCCGCACTATCCCATGGGTCCGGCGACCCCGGTGTCGCCCAGTACCACAGGTGGGGGGAAGCTGGGGGAGAAGCTCCGGGGGTTGAAGTTGCAGACGGGTGAGAAGGAACTATCGCCGAAGGGAGAGGGTATGTTTTTCTACCTCCTGACTCAACCGTTTTGACCAGGCCCAACTACAAGTCCACAAGCTAACTTCTCACTCACATAACCTACAGGCCACGCCGCCACGGCCCGCCATCTCCTCTCCCCGCAGTCCCCAGACGTCGCCGTCTCCTCCTTCACCTCCTTCCACACTCTCCACAGCAACACCAACAACAACACCACCACCACCAACAACAACAACAAGCATCAACCAACCCAACCCCCCTCCGACCCGCCCACCCGCCCCATCATCGTCCACTACCCCCCCGAATCCCTCCAAACCCACCAATCCCCTGACTCCCACCACCAGCACCACCTACAACAAAACCACCAGCACCACCTCCACCACACCGGCTTCACCTCAATAGGCTCGTTGACACACACCCACCCCTCCAGCGCCGAATCCGGCGAGGAGCTCTTCGCCAAAGCCCTGAGTCCCCGCACGCCCGACCTGCCCCGGAGTCCATTCTCCTTCAGCCCGGGGACCCTACATATGTGAGATTAGTCCTTTCTCAATATTCTGCATCTGCGACTTGGGTTAGGCTCTGTGTTATTCTCTGGAAGGTTTGTTCTCGTCTATAAATAAGCCTAGCATGCATTTACTACATCACCTTCGTTTTTTTGTTTTTGACTCTCTGCATGATGCTGTTGCTGTTGATATATTAGCCACCCTCGCTTCACTTGTGTGTGTGTTTGTGTGTTTTGTTTGATGTTGCTGGTTCCCTTTTGCTTTTATGATTCCCCCACGTACCAAACTTTATAGTCTATTTTATGTGTTTTACCTCTTTTCGTCTTCTTCATGATCTAAGATTCGAAGATGGGGAGGGAATCCCAGTCTCTTCGTTCTTTAATCTGTATATAGATGTTCGTATGAGTATGGCTGTGTGCTTTTCTTGCGCTGTATTGTAGGGGCTTAAGTATGGGGGGAGGGTACGGTGCAGAGCTTCCATTCCATGGCTAGGGTAAAGCATAGGGAATAACGGTATCGGCACCAGCATTCTGTTCTCTCAGAGAGTGAGAGAGAGAGTAACGCAACGGGCTCGATGATTGAAAGCCCATACACTTGGGTAGGTGGGCAGATGATAGGTAGACAGGTAGGTAGAATTATCCCATTTAGCATCATAACCTCAAAGCGCTCGAAGACTTTTGAACAGCCATCCATGCAATAGTACCTAGTTCACATGAGCAGTGCAGCGCAGCGCAGCGTTAATAGCTAGCTAGCTAGCTCGTATCCGACAACAACAACAACAGACAACAACAGACAACAACAGCAGATCCTCCTCACGTCACCCCCCTTACCCCGACCACACTCACACACAAGCAACCAATCTCACTAATTCTTCTTCCGCGAGCTCGCCTGTCTCGTCACCCTCCCCGTCGTCGTAGCAGAGGAAGCACCCTGCTGCTGCTGCTGCTGCTCCTCCTCCTTCTCCACAGCCGCATCCCCTTTCACCTCCTTCTCCTTCTCCTTCTCCTTCTTCGAGGAAGAGGAAGAGGAAGAAGCCTTGAAACTCGCCAACTCCTGCGCCTCCTTCCGCTCGGCATACCACTGGCCCGCCTGCAAGACGAGCACCCCCACCAAGACCAGCGCCAGGATCGTGTTGCTCGCCGCGAGGACCTTCAGCGAATCCTCGCGACCGAGAATCTGCCCTTCCTCGGCCGGCGCGTCACTGCCAGCACCAGCACCGGCGGTGGCGGCGGCGGCGGTCGCAGCGAGCAAATCATCGCCGTAGGTACCCGCGCTGACCAGCCGCAGGCCCTTCACGATATTCGCAATGTACACCGTCACGCCGCACATGTACAGGACCAGGCTCGCGCCGTCGAAGAGCATGTTGCTCTCCGAGGGGCGGTAGAGCTTGGTCACGAGGCCGGCCAACCCCAGAAAGATGACGATGTGGAGGATGCGGGGGATGAGGGGCGGGGAGGCGTGCAGGAAGCGGAGGTGGGATTCAAAGTAGTCGAAGTGCGTGGCGGGCGTCGGGGTCGTGGACCAGAGGATCGGGTAGTCGTAGGGGAAGAGGGAGAAGATGATGCCGAGGAAGAAGCTGGTTGCTATGGGTTTTCGTATGTGAGGTCAGTGTCTAGTGTGCTGAAAAGGTGGTGAAGATATTTGGGTTGCTGCTTACGGCACACGATGAGGAAGGTCGCAAAGGACCCGTTGCGGAAAGCCATGACTGCAACCTCGAAGGCTTGAAGTGCTCCGGTGCGAACACTACTTGGAGGAACGGGCTGAAAAGGAGTGGAAACAAAGTGTTCTCCGTCCTGTTTGTGGTGGTGGTTTGATCGCAACAGAAAGCAAGATCAGCCAGGCCCGAGGGGAGAGGATGCGAAAGTGCAGTCGCTGCCGGAGGTTGAGAGACAAACCCGGCTTGTGGCTTGGCGCGTTTTTCCCCCCCCTAGCTTCTTATGCTTATCAACCACACCAACACTTCCTTATCAATGACTTGGCTTTGTTTTGCTGTTCCTTCGTATCGTCTCTTCCCTCCATATCCCATCCACCCCCCTGGCTGCGATAAGCCAACTTTTTTTAGTCACTATCTCCACCATGTATGAAATGTATGATTTGTATAAAAATTTATGAAATATATGAAATGTAATAAATGAATAAAAGATCACAAAAACTTCAATGGTATCTCCCGGTAGCCCCGCAATGCAATAGACTCAATCAGAGGAAAATGAAACAATGAAAACATGCTCCTGGGGCCAGTTCGCTCATCGCTGATACCGCGGTAAGGACTCGTCGCCATGCGCCATGCCACCCACCAAGTGATGGTCTTCTTCATCATCATGAAAAACCGGCGCCGTGGGTGCGTCACCCGACTCAGCTGGTGCTATATCCAACTCCTCGGGCGCGCTGGCCTGCGCCATCAGTCGCCGTCGCTCCAGCTCTTGTTTATCATCACCCGTCTGCGCCTCGCTGGCAGCCATGGCGCTGCTGCCAGGCACTACCGTCTGCATTGACTCGGCGGAGATGGCCGGGCGCGGGGTGGAATTCTCAATTGGCGAAGGCAGATGATGGTAATCCTGGAGGTGGTCATCTTCCGGTAGCACTGGAGCCGTCGGCATTACCAACTCCGACGATCCGACTCCTGGGTCATCCTCCAGAGGCTGGCTAGGGAGAAGCATCTGCTCAGCACGCTGTAACCGTGCCTTTTCGTCCATCGGCTCTTCTGACGGAGGAGTAAAAGCCATCTCGCCGAGCGATTGATACGACTGCGGCTCATCCCCATACCCGGGTCCCGGATACTCAGGCCAGTGTGACGGATCATGGGAGTACGCCTGATCTTCAGGATACTCTGTTTCGCCGTTGGGCTGCGAATTGGGCTCAGGTGGCCACACTTCTCGCTCGGTGACGGAACTATCCTGCGAGGGCTCATCTGGTCCTGCCGCCACTGATGGCGCAGATTCCGCCGGTTTGACTCCCCGCTGCGAATCTCGCGTGCCAATCACGACTTCAAAAACGACCGCCACAACACCTTTCTCGCGCCGAATCTGGTCCGTGTCCAGAATATTGCCTGACCAGTTGGCTGTGATTGCACTGTTGTTGACATCGGCCGGGTTCAGCACTTGTCCACTGGGCGAATAATTACCACCCGAGGTGACCATATTAAACCGTGGCAGAAACCGGTCGGGAGAAGTGAGCTTCCCCCGAAGATCAACCACAACCTCGACATAGTATCGGAAATTAATCATACTTCCTGGGGTACGCGTGATGGTGGGAAAGGTGTCTTCGGGTACACGGATCGAGGTCTTGATTACGGCCGTCATGGTCACCGGGTCCACTATAAGAGGTGCAAAGGTCTGCGTCAGATCCTTTCGAAAGACCCCCGTGGTGCGACTAGAGCCGAGGGTTAGCCCTCCCAGACCCGTCCGAGAGCGTGGATAGTAGTCCTCATAGACGGGTTTCTTTCCGTCCGGTTTGCCCATAGGAATTGCCGGATGCAAATCGATCCGTCCCTGGCGGTAGAGGGTTACAATTATACCATGCGCGCTGCGCACTTGTTTGCAATGGTTGATGGTTACCATGATAGGTAATGTATCTCCTGGCAGCACGCCCGCGCGCAAAACTTCGGCCTTCGCGGTGATGATTCCGTCCGTGACCGATGGGGTAATGCTACGAGCCTCACTATTGCGCATTCCGGTGCTGGTCGACGAGCTTGGATCGCTGGGAACTCGAAAGCTCTGGCTGCTGTTGCTCGGTCGACTGGAGGAGCTGACGTTGCTGGGTGCTGGACTGAGCGGCGGGCGATTGTCGGTCGAGTTCTCGCCATTTTCCGGGGAATCGAGCGACTGCGTATCGGGCGCGTCAGATCCTGCTGACTTGGCCTTCGCTTTGGACTTGGCGCGTCGGGAGATTGGTTCGAGGGTGACAATTCGAGGTTTGGGGCGAGGAAAGGGGGCAATATCGATGTTTTCCAACACGGTGACGCGTCGTCGGCAGGTGGAAGTCGGGTTAATCGTGGTCGGCTTGGTTAGGGTGGACGTAAGCATATAGGAGATGGTCCCTCGTTCGAACTGCGTCCGAGTCATGATATCAGCACCGGCCACTTTCAGCAGGCAGTTTAGGTTGTCGCAAGGCTCTTACATTGATGCTACTGGGTAGCGCATACGGTGGGAAAGACATCTCGAAGCGGAACTTGTAGACACCCTCCTTGAGACGACCCTCCCCGCACAGGACGACCTCATCCTCAAACAAGGTTGACAAGCCATTTCCCAAATATTCCGCCCCTCGACGCCCGCGTCCGGGACCCAGAAAGCCCAACTCCGGTGATGACTCCCCCGTCGGGACGGTGTTTTTGTAGACTTTGACATAGCCATGCAGACAAACGACGAGATGTGTGATGCGAACGGGCCGAACAACGGTTAGCACGACCGTGCCGGTGATGGTGTCACCGGGGAAGTAGGAGCGCCAGGGATCGTCAGGCTCAATATAGAAGTCGGTGATGCTGCGATTTCGAGGGCCGAGTTGGGAGCGGAATTTGGCTAGGAGGGAGGAGCTATTCCGACGGAGCGTCGAGGAAGGTCGAGAAGGGAGAGGGTTGACGGACATGACACACAGCCACTACGTCGCCCAATCCATACAAATGGCGAGCGAGATGAGGTGGCTGGCAAGCGGCGAACACAATGGACGTAGAAGAATCCAGCGCAGTCAATTGAGGGCGAGCAAGAGGACAGGGAGAGTGCCGAGCCAGAGAGGGAGCAAGGAGGGGAAGGGAGGGGTGGGAATCAAGAGGAGCCTCTCAGCGCAGCGTACTGCCGTCGAATGACGAAAGCCGTCGTTGATTCAAGGTCGACGAGGCAGCAAGGGGCGGGTAACGTGAGGAAGAATGACAACTTAGAAAATAAATCCCGACCAGAAAGGAAGATGGGGATGCGATCGAGACAGAAGAGAAATTCTCCGTTCCTAGCATCAAATCAAGCAGGCAAGCAGGCAAGCAGGTAAGCAAGCAGTCAATCCCCCGGCAGGTCCGGCCCGATCTGGCCGTCGGGCGCGAAGGCAGTCAGCAATAACCACCAGGTTCTTTCAACCTCTGTAGTTAACGCAGCTGGAGAAATTGACTGGATGGCGCGCAATTTATGAGAGGTTGCGTCGCTTCAGCCTAAGTTGTAAAATCACGCAGAGGACTGAAAGGCGCGTGGGGAAGAATCCCCAATCCGGGGTGGGGAGGGGAAGACGTGTTCGAGAAGGACCTTTCTTGTCCGACCGTCAGGAAACTTAGCAAAGGCTAGCTAAGCAGAAAGAGGTAAAAGAAAGAAGGAAAGAAGGGGAGGAATGAAGAGAAGAATTATCCGGGGGGGAGGGAAGGGGAGGTGAGAAGAGAGAATTGTCAGGGATTAAGAGTCGGGCTGACTGGTCCGCATCATTTCTTCGGGATGTATGGAAATGCGAATGAGAGGAGCGAGACAGAGAGAGGAAGAGAAGAGAGACAGGTAGAGGAACTTAGAGGGACTAGTAGAGGGAGAAAGAGAGCGAGAGAGCGAGAGTGGAGCTCAAGTGGGAGAAATGACAAGATGGATGGATGCTAGAAAAGCCCCCCTTAGGCTAGGATGACTAGACTTGACTAGTAGTAGCAGTAGGTCCGGACCCAAAGGGCGTTTTTGGACCGTGGAGGGCCAAAGCTTAAGTGGGAAATAGTGGGAGGGGGGAAAGAGGAGATGCAGGTAGTTGATGCAGGTGATAGAGAAGAGAGTGAGGGAGGGAAGAGGAGGGGTAGAAGAAGAAGAGATTAGGGGGAAAACGATTAAGATAGAGGAAAATAAAAGACAGAAAATAAATTGCAATAGAAGGGAAACAAAAAGGAGGATGAAGATGAATGTAGTCTAGAGATATTGTAGTGAGCGAAGTGAGTTGAGTGAATGGAAGGTCGACCCCCCGGGGGTATGAATTGGGATGGGATGAGATGGAATCGGGGAGTGGGTTTGAGTGCGAGACACGGACAGACGGACAGGCAGACAGAGACAGACAGACGGGGGGAGAAGGGAAAAGAGGAGAATCGACCACGGTAAGTGCAGATAAGCAAGAGGAGGCGAGACAGTCAAGCTTCTCTTGGGCCGTTCGTGGCTCGGCAGTTTCCACTCACTCACTGCTCGGCTGGAGCTGGAGCAGCCTGGACTGGAGCACCACTAATTACTGTACATGCCCTGATTTTCTCCATCTTATAAATCAACAACAACAAAAACAACAACAACAAAAACAACAACAACAACAACAACAACAACAACAACAACAACACTGAGTAACTTACACTAACTACAGTACAATCATCATCTTCACCATCCCCCTCACCTCAATCAAAGATCTCCCGCAACCCCTCCCCCTCCACATACTCCTCCTCCCCATAACATTCGCGCTGCAGCGCCCGCAACACCTCCCGATCCCCGCCGGTCAGCCGATCGACAAACCCTTCCAGCACATAAATATTCTCCGTCCACATCAGCGCCTGACGCCGAAACTCCTCCGTCTCCTCCACCACGCACGACAAGCTTTTCTCCTCAACAACACCACCACCACCACTGGATCCCGAAACCGCCGTCACCTTCCCCTGCAGATGACGAATCTCCTCCTGCAACTCCACTTTCCGTAGCATTAGCCGCTCCCTCTCCTGTTCCCTATCATACCCAATACCACCACCACCCGCCTCCCTCACCCTCACCCTCTCATCCTCCACCCTCTCCCTCTCCTCCGCAGCCTTCCTCTCCCTCACCAACGCCTCCAACTCACTCACCTCCTTCCCCACCAGCTCCACCTCCGCTTGCACCGCGCGCAACCGGTTCTCGCGCTCGCGCTTCGCCTCCCCCGCGAAACACCAGTACCAGTTCAAACTCCCGATCTTCTCCATGGGGATCTCATTCTCGTCCGCCAGCTCCTGCAGGAACTCCTTCACTTGGATCGCGTTGATCGAGGCCACCGCCGGCAGGGACTTCTCGAGGTCCTTCAGCGTGTGGCAGGTGCCGCTGGCGCGGAGGTGCGAGACGATCAGGGCCTGTTTGGCGCTTTTGGTGAGTTTTGGGGGCTTGAGTTTCGGGATTAGCTGGGCTGTCGGTAGCGAATTGTGTAGTAGAGGAAGGGGGGGGGGGTCAAGGTAAGTGAGGTGTAGTGTGAGGTGCTAGCCGGGGTGGGTGGACCCCCACTCCCAGTCGGCTTACCATGATTGCTAATCGCAAGGCTTGTTTGTGAAGACGTAAACGTAGTCGTAGTCGTAGTCTTGTGGATCTGAGTCAAATAATGGCAGTTGCTGGTTTGTTTGTGTGGGATCAGCACTTTGGAGACCAGAATGGTGATTGTGATTGTGGAGGGTGAAAAGGTGCTGTAGTGGTGGTGGTGTGCCATTTTGCTGTAATTTACCAGGTACGGCAGGTACTCACACAGTGAGAACAGTCTTTGGTGGAACAAGATGGATGGTCCGTACTGGCCAATCTACCTTAACTTACTGCCTACGCCGCACTAAAGAAGACAATCTCACGCATGCCGAATTGGCACTATGACCTTTTCAAGGTTAGAAGACCTATCAGCCCTATTGGGACAGTACTCAAAGTAGACAGCCTATCAAGTTCATGTTGACGCCTGCCACCCATGCACCCCTCCTCCGATCAGACATGCACCTCCCGGACAAAGCCCCCCTCCTTGGAAGTCTCCTCAATGTGGTGGATCTCATTACCCCCCTTTCCAACTCCGGCCACTCCTCCCACCACCGCCTGGTCGCCATCGAAGTGCTTCGCGATCTCCTCAAGGGGGGTGTTACGGGTCTCAATGTAGAAAAACCAGACGACCGTCAACTCGACCCCGAGCCAGACGCAGTAGAAGATGTAGTACTTCCAGCCCAGGTTGTCCAAGGCAATGGGGTTGATGTATTGGTTGAAGAAGACTAGATTGGAGTTAGTGTTGGTCCTTATCATTGGCCTTCCGGAAAGAAAAAGAAAAACTCACGTGCAGCATCGATGCAGAACCACATCACTGTCATGCCCTTAGCGCGGATACTGTAGGGAAGAATCTCCACCGTGTAGCCAACCAGTAGGCCAGACCAGGCGACATTGTAAAAGACATAGTAGATGTAGATCATCGCCACGACGGCGTTGGCAGCCCCGTGGTTATGAGCAATCTCATACCGCGCCGAGCAAATGGTCCAGATGATAAATGCGACCAACATGCCACTCGTGGAGATCAGGAAAAGCCGGCGCCGGCCGACCTTGTCCACAACAAAGCACATCGAGAGAGCGACGATGAAGTTCAAGATCTGGAGGCAGCCGTTGATCAGGTTCTGCTCGACGGACTTGGTATATCCGATGGAGGTCAGGATCTTCGCAATGTAGTACGAGACCAATCCGTTGCCGGACCACTGCGAGAAGAGGCCCGCAGTGATCAAGATGATTACGCGGTGACGGTTTCCTTTGGTCCGGATCAATTCCATCCAGCTGTTGCTTTCGTACTCCTTCTCCAGTCGGATGGTCTCCTTGATCTCGTGCATCTCCAGCTGGACGACTTCGTCCTCCTGGTTGCCGTTGGCATGGCAGTCCGCCAGGACCTTCAGGGCCTGCTCATGTTTGCCCTTGTAGATCAGGAACCGGGGAGACTCCGGGACAAACCAGATGAAGAGGATCTGCAGGATGGATGGAGCAGCCTGGACGATCGTGGGTGCCCGCCAGGACCAGTTGTTTTGAATGTTGTTCGTGCCGAAGGTGAGCCACGCGGCAATAATGGCGCCCACGTACCATGTCGCTAAGACAGGAATCAGTATTGAACGGACAATCAACATAGTATCAGAGCCTACTGTTGTAGATCGTGGTAAAAACGGCACGATGTTGCGTATGTACAAGCTCCGTGATCAGTAAGGGTGAAGCACCATGCGCGATGGCGACTCCGAACCCGATCAAGAACCGGGCTGCCAGGAACATGCCATAGTTGGCACTGACGGCCTGCAAGACGACGCCCAGGATCCTGACCACACAATGAGCATAGCACAGAGTCGGAACAGTAGCTTGAGACACTCACATGATGAGGCAGCCGATGAGAACTCCCATCCGCCGGCCGAGGTAATCCGCTGTATAGGGCACCGCAGGCAGCGCCGCCAATGAGCCCAGGGACATGATCGCACTCAGGATGCCAAGCTTTGAGCCACCAGGATTATGGAAGTAGTCTTTCCAGTAGTACAGGGTCTGAAGACCATTCATCATCGACCCATCGTAGCCGTTCGTTGCCTGAGACCCTGTCAGTAACGTGTCATGCGCCGGGAAACCCTCGCCGGCCAAGTGTATGCACATACGGAAGTCAATACGACAAACATGAGGCAAATGTACGTTTTCCTCATGCCAGGATCCTTGTACCATGTCACTCGGGGAAAATGCTGGCCAGCGAGCTCGAAGGTCCCGGAAGAACCCATGGTGACCGTTCAATGCGTAAATCCAGAAGCGTGGGAAAGGTACTGTAGGACACTCAGCCAGTTTCCTGCATAAGAGTTCCAGAGAAAGAGGACATCCTTGAGGCGCGGGGACAGGCTTAAAATCTAGTGTCTGCCAGCTTTACCATCCGGCTATTTGGCATACGAGGAACATGCAGAATGTCCACCGGTCTAGGAGAGCTCGCGAGCTCGCGGCTAAACCTAGGTAACGCCTAAACAGATGCAGTCGCCTGCGAATAGCTACACGGGGGAAGAATCAGGGCCTGGCTCTAACATTATCCAAAGGGAACGACGGCCTAGTCCCAAAGTCCGGTCTGGCAGTGAGCCAAAACTGAAGGTTGGGCCGGGCCGAGAGCCTAGGCATGTTTAGAAGATGCTAGCTAGACGAGTCGACCACGGCCAACCACCCTGATTCACAGACTGGAGATGTGATCTTGATTTAGGCTAAACATTGAGCATGGAGCTGGTGCCAGGGAGAGGCCCACCACGATCATCCCACCGAAATCTGGGGATGCGGTCCGGGGTGCAGAGAGTGGAGGGTCTAGTTTCATCGACCCAAGCGTAAACGAGTGTCTAGTCCACAAGTCGCAATGGCCAAGACCTTGGCCTGCGCCTCCCGGGACGGATTTGACATTGCGTTACAGTTCCCGATGATGGGCGCGACTGGAGACTGGTTGGCCACGTTGGACGAGCCCGAGCTAAATTAAAACCCTCGCTGGAGGCGTAAGAGCTAGGCGAGTGATACGCTGGCCACTTTCCACAAGCAACGGATAATATCATGCGCTCTCAGCTGATGGGGTGAGGTGGTCACTTGACACATGCCACTGCGTGCTGACAGTGTTCCGTCTGTGGCTGTTTCCAAATTACCCAACTCGTGTTGTTGGCTATTAAGCATCTATTGGTAAAGTGGTTCATGGGTAGTTAAACCGTGCCTCGGCCATTGACCTGGATTCATGAGTTTGGGGCTGTGGTTCAAGTCATGCGAAAAGAGTTTCAGGTGGCGATACAAACATTCTTTTACATGACCTGGGGCTTGACCCTGCATACCGTCTAGGCCTTGAACGCAAGGACAGGGTGCATTCGGCGGTGGGGATGCGCCACGCGGTATATGCAGTGTATCTTAGCTCGAATTGGCTGGCAGTATAGGCTTCCTTAACCAAGTAGAATGCCCCCTCAAGTATGCTGAGTTGCCTCGCCGCTGACGAACCTCCAATCAGCAGGAAGGGGGGAGAGGTCGGTTCGATCACAACCTCAGACCTCATAGTAGGTCATCAAGCTCGGTGTCCATATCACTCGTCCAAGCCTTCCGAGCCAATTTGCGCTTCTTCTGTCGCTTTAAGGGAGCCTTTATCTCGTCACCAGAGCTGGCCATCATACTATTCTGTGTATTCGCCCGTTTGCGACCTACGCGCCGGCCCGATTGCGAAGGCAGCCGATCCTCGTCGGTAGAAATTTCCTCCCCTTCGACGAAGACCAGGTCGCCCGTCTCACCCAGCGACTCTTTGGCCATCTCCTCCAACAGTATCCCCATTGCGATTAATGCGGTTTCGTCCATACTGTGGTGGTCGTCCTGGCCGCGGTCAATGGTCGCGTGATCGTAGAAATCGGCCGAGTAGGCATGTACAGCTTCTAGCAACTCGGACGAGGGAAGCTGACGGTCGGCTGGGAGGGATTCATGGGCGAAATAGAAGTCGTTTTCCTCGTAGCGAATGGGCGCATTCTGCCGACGGAAAAGCACCTCTTCAGGGCGAACCGAACGCCTGCTCGACGAGGCTGTGTCGCGGTTCTTGGAGGCATACGGCACGGCGGGTAGAAAACCATGCGCGTTAATCCGGCCTTGACATTCGGATCGTCAGATTGGACTCGCTGTGATTAAGAGTGTATGATAGAGAACGCCTGACTCACCTGCTACGGCATCGTAAACTGTTGCCAATCGTCGCTGTTTGGTCACCTCCGCCTCATCCTGTCGGTCATCCTCCGGCTCGTCTCCGAGGTCGGGCGGCTTGACAAAGGAATTCTGGCTGAGCGCCAGAGATCTACCGTGCGACATAGCGATAGCCGTCGGTGCAGGACAAGCTCGACATGTGCGAGAGCATCAGGAAAGTTGCCGCGCCACTGGAAGATGGGGGCCGTGCCTCGCTGCTGAGATTAGAGACCGGGGACCGTCTGGATCCTGCCAGGATAGATTGTGTCTCTGATTTTGGTTTGGTTTGCGACAGTCGGACCCGGGCCAGAGCGGGGAGAATCACGTCTTTCCACTTTAGGACAGCTTCCCGGTTCAACATTCTTCCGTCCCCGCAGCCGAGGGAGGCACTCCTCCATCAGCGCAAAGCTGTGATGAACGTCACCTCACAAGACCTAATAACTATAATCTAAATGCGATATATCCCGATGAATGAATGAATTCTTACATCCTCAACAGGACTCTGGGGTCCATTCATCCATCCACGTTTCATGTCGCGCAGACAACTCGCCTTGTCCTAAACCTTGAGCCGGCGCCCGGTATACGCTTCTCCAGTCAGCACAATACTCAATTGGCGCATGGTCGATCCCAAGATATTCCAGATGGGTCCTTGGACTTGGGCTTAGAAGAAGAGACGTTTGCTCATCGAGCCGGAGTCAAAGTACTTGCCATTGATAACAATGAAGGCAGATTGTACGCCCCCTCTCGTCCCCAGTTGCAAGTCTTCATACTGAAGGCTATCTCAGCATGGTCTCCGGCGGCGCAGACCCGTCCATTCACCTATGGGATCTGGAGTCCCGCGGATCCGAGCTGAATCATGTCCATCGCTCGGTGGCATCGGTCAATAAGGCGTCGCATGAGGATGCGCACACGCATGCGATCACCTCCATCTCGATCTACCCCTTCGATCCGACGCCGTCGACCATCCTGACCACCTCGCACGATGGCACGCTCAAGCTCTCCGCACTGTCTCCGGAGGCCATCATCCCCGTGCACACGTTCCGCCTCGACTGCACGCCGTACACCCACGCCATGTCCTCGCACCCGGGCGCCCCGCTCCTCATCGCCGTGGGCACCTCCGAGAAAGCCGTGCGCCTGCTGGACCTGCGCTCGGGGCTATCAACGCACGGCCTGCCCGGCCACGAATCCGCGGTGCTCTCCGTCGCGTGGGCGCCGCACCAGCCGCATATTCTGGCGACGGCCTCCACGGATAACCGGGTGATCCTCTTCGACATCCGCCGCGGCGGGCACAACTCCGCCATCGCGGCGCTGCACATGGACGACGCGGTGGGCCTCGTGCGTGCCCCCACCACCGCCCCGCCCTCCTACCAACCGCGGCCGGCCTTCTCGCCGCATGTGCGCGCGCACAACGGGGCCGTCACGGGCGTCCGGTGGACGTCGACCGGCTCGCACCTCGTCACCGCCGGGCAGGACGCCCGGATCCGCGTCTGGGACGCGGGCACCGGGGCGAACACGCTGGTGCACTTCGGGCCCCGCGTGCGCAACAGCGTCTCCTCCCACCTGGCAGAGCGGGCGCCGCTCGTCGTCCCGCGGGGTCTCATGGCGGCCGGGCAGGAGACGCTCCTGTGGCCGAATTTCAACGAGCACGACGACCGCGGCGAGATCTACATGTTCGAGCTCCGCGAAGGAGCGTACATCAAACGGCTCCGGGTGCCCGGACTGGCGACCACCGGACCGCAATTTCGTGGCCGGTCGACCGCATTGAGCGCCGCACGGATCAACTCGCTTGCCTGGCGCGGCAACGGGGCATCCGGCGAGGGGATCGAGATGTTCTCCGCTCACGGCGACGGCACCATCCGCGGCTGGGTGTCGAGGGAGCCGAAAGGGGAACCGGACGAGGCGGAGGAGGCCGAGCGAGCCGACCGCAAACGCAAACGCGATGTACTGGACGAGATCTACCGTGGCTTTATCGGTTGATCGTGCTGGTATACACATATATATACCAATGTAGCATACGCAGATACATCCACATGAATATACATGCACATTTATATTCAACTACAACGGGTGGAATTGATCATGACCATATCATGCGATTCTCATTATACAACAATCAAGACCCGTCCAAAACCCAGGCCGGTCAACCTTCAAAAAAGATCTATAATACATTTGATTCCATCCAAAATATCGTTATCCATCATGCAAAGTCGCATACCAGCCGCGACTCAATAATCCCATCCCAAAAAGAAGTCGTCATCATACAAGACAAAAACGATCAACACCATTTACTCGTTCCGAATCTGATGCTCCCCGGCCGCGTCATCCTCCTCGGCCGCGAAGCGGTCAAAGGCCCCGCGGTTCATGTTCCGGTGCTTCAGGTCGCGGCCGTGGCCCTTGGCGCCCGGGTGCTGGTTGCCGATGAAGGTGCGCTTGGACTCGCCCTCGGCGGGGAAGGAGTTGCCGGTGCCGGTCAGGACCTCGCCGGTGGCGCCCATGTCGCGGGCGCTGCGCGGCATGTCGGTGGCGTTGTCCGCGGCGAAGGCGGAGGAGGGCTGGGCGACGCCGTAGTTATCGAAGCCGCCGTGCTCGGCCCGCTGGTCCGGGCGCGGCACGGACGGGATGGTGTTCTGGAGGCCGGCGTCGTTGGGGATCGAGGTGCCCGTCGGGGCCATGTCCTCGAGTCTGCCGCCGCGGTGAGGAGAAGACATTATGGTGGTGGTGGTGGTTGTTTGGGATATGTGAGGTAGGACAAAAAAATTCGGTTGACTTGTGGTGGAAAAGGTTTTCGTTCGAAGTTATGTAGAGTTATTGGCTTTGAATCTGGTTCGAGCAATATAGTCGTGCAATTTCGCAAGGGTTTATATACATGTAGTCGATTGCAAGCAAAGGTGGGTGGTTCAATCTGATGTCACTTTTTTCGCCCTCCAGCTTGGGTCAATGATGAAGCTATGATATCAGATCCCTATGCAGTCGATCACCTTACTCATATTTTCGGTGTTTCGACCTGCATTCAATTCGATTCCCAATGCCCATAAAAGTGGAGGTTATGATGAAATACTTTCGCTCGGAACATGAAATGGTCGAGTCCATGATTTGGTATGTCCACAGTCGTGGACGTGGACAGTCGAGATTCTAGAATCGACTCTGAGTTTGTATGGATGGTTGGGGTTAAAGTTAGGCCGCGGTTGCCGCCTTCCACCTGGTCTACTGCTACATTGTGATCATTGAACTACACTCACTGAACAGCCCTTATGATTTTTGAGAACGAATTGCTGTGACAACTTGGTTCAAGAAGCATCGCATGGCCTCAACGCCTTTCAAATTCCTCGACTTCTCCAATATCGCCGTGGGTTGTATCGCTGATGTCATGGTTGGAACTGACTAAGCCAGCCGACCCCTTCACGGTCGAGATGCGATGCGATGCGTTCATTTTGCCACGGATGAAATCTGCTAGCTCCAATGAGAAGAGACTGGCTGGAGCACACTGTGCCTGGCAATGATCCATGACTGAAGAGCTCTTGTTCAAGTATGAAGGTGGTGCTTTTAGGAGCTCATTAGCTGTAGCTAAGGGTGTAGAATTACATATTCTAGAATTTTAATCAAATGCTATACCGGGCCCGAATGTCATACTTCGATATACAGCTAAAGCAATCCACAAAGTCCACATAATAATGGGAAGGCAACGATCAGGGATATATGATCAAGGGGAAAAGGTGAGAGAGCATGCAGTCAATAAATCATACCGAACGTAAGCGCAACAAATTGAAGATATGGGTTTCTGGGGTCTGTAGCGAAGAGATACAGTCCCTGGTGTAATCAATCATCATAAGCAAAGCCAAACACGTAAAAGCAACTCCAGTAACTCCTGGCCCGGGGTATGGGGGTATGACTGTCTGCGTCCTCGCAGTTATCGCCGCTCGTTCAATGCTGCCGCCAAGAAATGAAAATCGCTCGTCATTGTTGTCCGGCCCAGCGGTCAACATGATGGTGGTATATGTAAAAGTCAAATGACTGTATAAAACAAAGATCCGATGAATAGATCAAGGCAAACAATGTAATGTCTAGGGGGTATCTGGACTTTTTCCTGAAATGTGCAGATAGGTGATGAGGCGTAGAATGCCGATAGCCAGCTCGTGCATCCGGTTTTCCTCGAGCAATTAAGTGCTCGCTCTTCTCTCAGGTCCGTGGGCCAAGTTTATCGGATTCTTCGGGTCGGTAGTATTCTCAAGCCCGCTTGAGTAAAGATCCCTTCAAGGGTATAGAATAGAATGCAACGAGCCGCGATCCCGTCGCAGAAGAATGAAAACCCTAATTAGTAATTTTAGAGAAGCAGATAATCCCAGCCATTTTGCTGCATCACTTCCCGCCAGTGGATGAACGGTTTCTTCACTTCCTCTGTATCCCAGTGTGCAGGACTTTCCTTCGGGGACTCAGACTTTTCGCGCTTGATGGGGCTGCTGCCGTTCGCTGAAGACGAGGGGCTAGCATCCTGGCTCGGTAGAGGCTCGATAGGCTCGTCTGACACCCGCCACACTTCCTTTAGAACTCGGTACATGCGGCCAAAGCTGCCCAAGTCTGCGTGGTCACCAAGAGCCGCGGCGCGGTCGGCGAGAACGTTGCGGAAAGAGCTGTTCGGCGCGGAAAATGCCCCTGTGATAAGCAGAGGCCAGACCAGCGAACGATCGAATCCTTCTGGTCCAGATGGAATGTACTGAATAGCATTGGCAACCGCTGCTACCAGATTGACGTTACTTGGTTGGTGACGGTCAAATCCAGGAACCAGACTGCAGAGGTAGATCCTGGCTGCAAGTCGGAAAATCGCCGTGATGTTGTTGGTCAGGACCGTTGGGGAGAAAGCTCCATTAGGCAGGTACGGGCTCTCCAAGGGCTGGTTTGGCGATTCCGTGAATTCCAACTGCTGCCCCAGGGCGGAAACGTGAGAACAGACCGCCAGGTCATCGATCCTTCCCTCCCTTTTCAATGCCTCCAAGCAAGTAATCTCCGAAATCAAGTACATGACGCGATCATCGCAGCCCATGAGTTCACGTAGACCCAACGATGTTCCACTCAGGTGCTTGGAGCGATAAGTATGTGCGAACTCGGGCGTCTTTCCATGCATGGTAGAGCCTAGGATATCGATCCAAGAAGCCAATGTCATGGTGAATGGAGGCGGCATGTATGGGTTCCCGCAGGGAGGTACAGGCGACGATAGGCCCAGTCGGTTCACTAAGTTGGATGCGGCTTGAAAGTGATCGAACCATGGGATATCCGGGAGATAATCGTCCGCGGGACCCACGGAACAATGGAAGAAGATCATGGCAAGAGTTGCATCGAGAATCTCTTCGTGGTTAGTATCCTCTCCAAGAGCCAAGCAGAGCTGTGAAACTGCCTCGAAACGGTTGCGCATGATATCGTGGTCAATCTGCTCTCCAACAATACCTTCTGTCGTTTTCCTGTGGATAGCGGCCACACTCAAGCAGCAGTGAAGGTAGCACTTGTTAGTTTCCAAAGCCTGAAGAATCGCTTGAGCTCGCACATGTCCGCGTTGGTGAGCTTCCAGCACAGGAAAGATAATGCGTAGAACATTGTAGATAAAGTGATCGAGAAGCGGGCGGTCATGATCACTGACGGGTATGCTTGACTGCAGGATCGCGTATGTCTGTCCGATAGTTTGCTCGCAGAGTGCTGGATCAAGTCCCGGAAGCGTAGGAACTTGCGCGAAATACTCATCCTGGAACCAATCTTCTCCGGGGAAGGTGGGCAGGGGAGCGTTCAGCTGGGGAGGAGCAAATGTGCTGAATGTCGAGCTGCAAGAATCGTGGCGTAGTGGGATGTCGTTGATGAATGTCTGTCGCTCCGTCTTGACGTCGATTTCGTAAGGATGTGGCAGTCCATATATATTCTGAGTGAAGGCCGGAGTAGGCAGATGAGATGCGAAGATATCATACTGCTCGGGATACGCAGGTCGACTAAGCTCGTATTCTGGAGATGTTGGTGACGGAACGGCCATACTGCGGTTGCGGGCCGAGGGATCTATGACACACCAAGGCTGGTCAGATGGCTATACCTTGATGCGTTCCACAGGAACACTACCCACCAGTCAAAGCACCATTGCGCTCGTTCATCTTTGTTTGCTTGATCTTGTTCTTGATGCGCTCCTTTTGAATCCTCCTCTGCTCGGCATTGCCCCACCAAACAGGACGTTTGTATTCGCATTTGACACAGAGGTTGATACAGGCGCTACATGATGGGTGCTTCTCGTCACACTTCTTCCGGCGTAGGCGGCATGTGAAGCAACCTGAGTGAGAAGCACTGTTGTTAGCCAGACATTCGAGACACCTAGTACTCTGAAGGTACATGTCAGTGGCAACGTACCGGACCGTGAGCGTTTATGTAGCTTCATTGGAACCTTGTCCGTCGTTCTTGTCGATGTACCCTCACTACTAGAAGACGGCTGAGAAAGGTCTTCAGCTTTGATTGGAATCATTGTGGTAGGTGAGGACTTCTTCTTTGATGGAACGGGCATGGTTGATTTTGTATCGTGGCGCACGGTAGGGGACTCGAAAAGGACAGGACACAGGCGCGTGGCGAGTGATTGCTGGGATATGCGGGCTATTAAGGGCAAGACTGAACCAGCAGCCTTTGGTGTCTAAGTGGGGTATTAGAGAACGAAAGGCGCAGGCTGCAAAGGACGAGGCGGCTAAGAGATAATGCTGGGAGACAGTGGTCCACAATCAAAGTTGATATGATCGGTGGGCATGAAGGAAGCTTTAAAGATGAAAGTAGGAGGTCGATCTCGGATGAAGCAGGTCATGATGTTTCTATTTTAGACTCGATTCCGAGCAACCGACAGGGCCGTGAGCACTGAGCACTGAGCACACACACACATACACATGCACATATCGGGGAAATTGCGGTGGTGGGAGTAGAAGCCATAGATTGGGTGGGGAAGGAGGGAAAGGATGATCGTAGCCAGACCATGCACGGACAAGGAACCGGCCACCAGGCGCTCCAAGGCTAATTTTGGATCATTTTGCAAGATACTACACTTCTGGCCATTGACTTGGCGCCCATGGCCGCCCTCTGCACGACTGATTGGATCACGCACGCTGTCAATCTTGCCATGGAGGCAATCTGTTGAACGCTGCTTGTGCCAGGTTAATTTTATCCTGGTGTCGGATTCATGTCCTACGAACAGACACCCTCGTCCCACGTACCCTCTCAAACCGGTGAGACGAGTGTAACATGATCAGAGTATTCCTTTCGGGGAACCTCCTTCACTACAGAGCGATAATAGCATTTGGTGCTATGGAGAAGACTTTCTCACGGTTTTCGACTCGAGGAAAAAGCGTGGCGACCAACAAGCGGCACGCCGCACAATTCCGATTGCCCTCCATCGATACCCAGAAGACGCATTCGCGATGCGCCAATGGCAGGGTCATCTGCAGGCTGGATTAAGTGACCTGACGATGTCAACGTGAAAGGAGTGATATTTACCCGAATGGGAAAATGCATTGGTGAGAATCAAAGGATACCTACGTCTGTAGCCGTTGATAGCGCGGGGACATCCCAATGCCAACCAACTAATATTGAATTGCCCCCTCTTCTCTTCTCGCGAGAAAATTCCCACTAGAGACAGACCAGGAATGAGAGCCCTGCCTCGCGCACAAGGGTCTCGAGCACCTTGAACCAATCAGACTACAGATTGGTGGCCATGTCTGGTCGTCTCTTGTAGTACTCAGTACTCAGTACCTATCTGATAGGCCCGCGGCAGTTGGCAGAAGGGATGAATTTGGCAGGTTTGCGGGGAGAGGGGAGATTTGATCAATAATTCATCAAGAGGCTGCCATCGAGTTGAGCACCTACAGTAGTGGAAGCGCTACCTTTGGAGCTAATTTAGCGTGCTGAGCCAAGCTTCCTGAATTTGGGAGACAATTGGTTGACATCTTCCTGGGTCTTGACAGAGCGGGACAGCCGCAACCAACCGTGCGTGGGTGGATCGGGCCTTTGATGCCCCGTGCAACCAGAGGAAGACCAAGGGAAGTTGGCGCCAAGGTGTGATAAGATGGGCGCTAGCCTCTCAATCCCGACCAAGTCCCTGACAGGAGGGAGGGAGGAAAGGGAGCGCTGAGGGGGTGACGGGGTTCACGAGCTGCTGAGCTGGCTCTTCCTCCTCCTTAATTAGTATCAATTACCCGCCCGCACCGACTTCAATTGCCTAGATTATCTTTTGGTCTTCCGTAATTAGTATACTTCACAAAGCTTTCAGCAGATCTGATAGGCCCACACAGATGGTCTTATCCGCATTGACCGCTAAAGCCGTGCGTTCTCATGATCTGATCCTGAGGAAGATCGAGCCGTGAGAATTCCCAGGTGGGGAAAAAGATGACTGGGGGAAGCTAAAGGCATTTTTGACTTTAGCTGTTCTGCAACCAAGGTGTCCCAGTCACACCTCCTCTCTGGCACTCAATCACTTATCTGGATGGCTGTACCGGTTCCGAACCACCTTCTGGCGGATCGTTGCCCGTGACTCATGTACTTACTGCACCGTATATATGCCTGATTAATATTTTCAATTGTACTGTCTCAGCTAGTCTTGCTTATTGTTAATTGAGACAGATGTCTTGGGATCAATACCATTGATTCTGCAGTCGAAACAACGTTGGTTCTGGGCCTGACAAAGTCGGTGGCCATCACAATCCCGGAAGCGAGTCAGCATGTTGTGGGTGTCACGACGCTTCTGCCGTTTCTTGTCACATTCCTGCAGCTACGGCCTGCATTCCTCGCGAATCGAACAATTAGCGTCCCTTTCGCTTCCCTGTCAATAGACATTTCAGCGAATCAGAGGCGCCCAACATGAGGTCACTTCCTGCCACTCTGTTGTGTGCCCGTGACATGTACACATTCCTTCTGCACTCAATATCCCGCGGCACTGTTGCAACTCCATCCTTGGATATACTGTGGATGCTATCGATTCACGCGAAACTACTGCATAGTTTGTATCTTGCGCCCAACATCTGGGATCAAATTATTGCATCATCTCTCCTGACCAAATCAGCAGTAGTCCTGGAAATTATGCCAGGGATTTTGAACTCGGCCGAAATCAACCTGAGATTCCGTATCATTTCTTTTCTGTGCATAGCAACTCCGAATAAAGTCACTTGATGGGGTGACAAATACGCGAAAATGTAGCCGACGAATGATTTTGCCCAAGCTTATCCCCGGCATATTTCGAGGGCATTGGTCGGCAGTTATTCCTTGTATCTCCGAGCGAGGAAAATTGTGCCGTGATACATCACTCGTCTATACACCTTAGATCTCTGTCCATCAGGCGGGGTAGGACAGGTTCTTTTGCATAACATCTTCTTACCAGCATCTACCAAAATCTCCATCACTCAATGCACTCGTGCGGATTTTTGGATCAAATCTCAGGAACCCAGGCACATTGATCAAAATAGAAACATGTCCAACCTCAAGCGTTACGAGCTGTGGCTAGAATAAGTGTTAATTACTTGCAGTGCTTCTAACCGCCCGTGTTCTATAGAACCCTCTTTCCGGGCGCCTACAAGGTAAATTTGGCCATGCTTTGGTCGAAGATAGAGGATATTGGGACTACTTCCGTCTCATGAAGGATCTATTTTAGGGTCAAAGCCTGGCAATTACTTGCTCGATCCGACGCTACTCTATCAGCTTAGGATCTTAGTTGCATAATCCATTCTATTTTCTGGTTACTGCATCAGCCTTGTCCTTCACCATACTTTCCCCAGTGTATTGGCGCTCAGTTGTAGCCGCCGAACACACTCTTAGAGATTGATCATTCACAAGTACAGGGCCACGAGGGTCGTGCTTTGCATATGTTCGCACTCGCAGGTCGGCGCGTACACGAACCTTGCCATTGGATCCTTATGATTGGCATAATTAGCGATTCCAGTGTGTGGGGACTTAGGGGCCTATCTGACTCCCGGGGGCTTATTCAATGTCGCTGAGGATAGCCTGATGATTCTTTCTTGGTCATCGATGTTAATTTGGGAATCCTAGATGAAAGTGCCTGGTTTCATCGTCATCCAGAACAGAGGATTGGACTGGCTATAATCTTCTTTCGGCGTCGGCCTTGATGCCGCTAAGATGCATGTGGCAGATGTACGATATGCGGTCGGTTATTTCATTCTGCCTTGTGAAAAAGGAATCGCTCGTTCTGTACTTGATGTGAGTGCCTGAATCCCAGTATAGAAAGGATGTCAAAAAGTGGAATGGTATCCAGCTGGCGGCACTACGCAGGATGTAGTGTACGGGGAACTCAAGTTTGTAACTCATTTACTACAGACCCAGTATGAGATAAGTTTACCTCAAAGCTTGGCCAGATTATGATCTATTAATGCTTCCCCGATGAACACTTCGTTGAGTGCTGGATCCCTTGCGCAGCTCCCCACGTCTATTGCGAGATCGTGCAAAACTAAACATTTATGTATTGGTTCAGCGGTGACATGCTTTTCGGCATTCAATTCAACCTACGCCCTACCTTGTATACCCTTAAACCAAAAAGATTTCATACAAAGTTAGTATAGACCACTTCAAGCTGTAGCCTGGTGTAGAATCTTTAAAATTGTGGCTTGTTGAGGCTGCCGGACACTTTCAATACAGTAGGAACTGTACAACACAGCCGCAATCTCATTGGACAGGGCCGGGCTTCTCCGCCAACGGTCGAGATCCGATCCGCTCAGACTCAGTTCAACCTCCGCATTCCACCTTAAGATTGAATCATCTCACAATTCATCCAGGTCGATCTTCTCTCACCGTCAGCGTGTGACTAAGCTACGTGATACATAAGTCTGAACAGCATGTTGCATCAAACAATAGGGCGGATGCTGTCTCGCGTAGTTCCCCAGACAAAGCAGACTTCTTATATCGCAGTGCAAAGCCGTATTGCCTCGACCAGGACATTCGCAAGCCATGCATCACCCTTCCGATCTGTCTCTCGACCTTTACATCAGCCACAGAGCCGTACGTTCTCAAGCTGCGGCCGTAGATGCAGCAATGGGAACTACAACCGATTCAGCAACTCCGGCCGGGGCCCACGGGCGCCGCCGTTGATGTATCACCTGTTGTCGCGGGCGCGAACCGAACATTTCGTTATAATAGGCCTTGGCGCATCGGCGTTCTACTACTATAATACTGAGGTAGTGGAGGTGAGTCCGGTTCTACCTGTTCAGCCTCGAACACCAGGCACTGACAGCTGTTTCTCAGATGACTGGCCGCCGGCGGCTCAACTTCATATCCGTGCAACACGAGCTAGAGCTCGGAGAACAAGCATATCGAGAGATCCTCGCGGAGCATAGAGATCGCATACTGCCAGACTCTCACCCCGATGCCAAGGTAGTACACCGTGTACTCGAGCGACTCATCCCTCAGGCACGCGTAGAGGGCGCCCAGTGGAGAGCACACGTCATCAAAGCGGACAATGTCAGAAATGCCTTTGTTCTTCCCGGGTAGGATTTCTAGCATATAGCCTCATCCAGTGAAGAAATACGATCTCTCTAACCGGTTTGCGATAGTGGGAAAGTCTTCGTCTTCACCGGCATCTTGCCTTTCTGCAAAGATGAGGATGGTCTGGCTGCGGTCCTCGGGCACGAGATCGCGCATGTGGTTGCTCACCATAGCGCGGAGGGTATGACTCGGAATTATCTTCTGAAGTCTATTGTCACGGTTGCCTCGTTTCTCTTCGATATCTCAGCCATGATTCCGGCTTATTTGTCGCATTATCTGATTAACTTGCCCAATTCTCGGGTACAGGAGGTAACCTTCCCGTCTAGACCGGAGATGAATGAAACCGAAGACGAGACTGACCACCGTCTATTGTAGGCCGAAGCGGACGACATGGGGTTGAGTACGGAACCTGAGCGCTCTCGCCTCCTCTCAATCTAATGGCTGACTAACCTTACTTGCTAGTCATGATGGCTCGAGCCTGTTACAACCCGGAGGCTGCTATTGCCTTGTAAGTCACTTGCTGGCCAGATGCATTCTAGGCCGTTTGCTTCTTTTGTGGCAACACATGATTACTGACTTTGTCTCAGCTGGCAGCGCCTGGTGAACAACAAAGAAGAACATGAGATTCATCAATTCTTGTCGACGCACCCTTCGGTAGGTCTCCTGATCAGCGGCCGAGACACATCTTCTATTGAGGCATATCCTAATTCATTGGCCACAGAACGAAAGTCGTATCCATGCTCTCAGTGAAAAGTACGTAAGCTCCTCGACTCAGCCATTGCAGCTCACTGCAACTAACCCGCTCTAGACTCAACACAGCACAGGCTATCTATCTGGATGGTGGCTGCAAGATGGCGAATGAATACAGTATGTCGCTTTCCATCCTTGCCTGGTTCTGTATACTTTGGCTGACAATCCTTTCAGTGCCCGACTTTAGGAGAGCCTTCGCTAATCACAGGGAGTTCTGAAGCACATGATTCCGATTATCTCTTGGTACTTGTACATAAAATAGTCTATGTAAATCCCCAATCCTGTATCAACACAACCCCACATAATTCGTTCTAGCCCGCACTAGGTAGTGAACCCGTACGCCAACTATATCAATCATCTCCGAATGTTCTACTCTTTTCTGGCACAAGGTCTTTCCAATAGTCCTGTTATTTATTATTACTGCCTTCGAATAGACAGCCCCAGCACATCACCAGCGGATTGCTGACTACCACTCGGCAAAAAGCCACACAAACTCGAGCAAGATTCCCTTCGGGCCCGAAGCTTCGGGAGGCCCGAGTTGAGCGGTATCTCGGGCCCGAACATGTCCATAGTATCTACATAGTACTTATTCCCCAACGCCCGAGCATTTAATATATATACCATGAAAGCCCAGCATCAGCAGATTATTCCGGGACCAATCCAAGCATCTCGGTCACAATATCTACCTTAAATGACCTCTAGTCCATCAATAACGACGAACAAAACCAACCCATGTCGAAACCCATCCTCATCGTCGGCGCGGGCCTTGGGGGCCTCGCCCTCGCGCAAGGCCTCAAGAAGAACAACATCCCCGTCCAGATCTACGAGCGAGACGCCAAGCAAGATTTCCGCGCCCAGGGCTACCGGCTGCGCATCGGGACCGAGGGCATCTTTGCCCTCCGGGCCACGCTGACCCCGGAATTGTTCGGCCTGTTCGAGGCAACCTGCGCGGAGAACGGGCTGCTATCCGGCGGTGCCAGGCTTGATGCTTTGTCCGGGAGGGCTTTGATCCAGCAAGTAGGCGGCGGCGGCGGCGGCGGCGGCGGTGGTGGTGGTGCTGGAGGAGGCCCTCCCATCCAAGCCCACGGCTCTCTGAAGCCGTACACCGTTGACCGCGGGGTACTGCGCGAGGTGCTCATGACCGATCTGGATGACGAAATACACTTTGGGAAGCGGTTTACGCACTACGATGTCCGCCAAGGGAAGAATGGGGAGGAGAGTAGCGAGAGCACTGGAGTGATCGCGTTCTTCGACGACGGGACCTCGGAAGAAGGCGCCTTGCTCGTCGGCGCGGACGGACTACGATCGCAAGTGCGCAAGCAGCTCCTGTCGCCGTCCTACCCGTTCTTGGACACGGGGATGCGGATCGTGTACGGCAAGACCTACATCACGCCCGAGTTTGAACAGCGCTTTGCGCGAGAGGCCATGGGGGGAATGTCCCTGGTCACCGAGAGGGAGACGGAGGCGCCGAAGACGCTGCTGCTGGAAGCCATTCGGTTCCCGCAGGCGGATACGCCAGTGCGCGGGATCCAATTGCCGAGGGATTATGTGTACTGGGTCTTACTGGCGCATAAAAATGATATCCCGTTGGGAGATGAGGAGGCGTTGAGGTTGGACGGGGACGGGTCGGCGAGGTTGTCATTGGAGCTTACGGCGGAATGGGATGCGTCTGTGAGGGTCTTGTTCGAGGAACAGGATCGGAACCAAACATCCACGTTGAGGATCTGTTCTGTGAGGCCGGATGTCCCGGCCTGGGAGGCACATGCGACGGTGACGCTTCTCGGAGATGCGATCCATGCCATGCCTCCAACTGGCGGCATGGGCGTGAACACTGCACTGCGCGACGCGGAGGATATGGTGCGGAGGATTGTTGAAGTGAATGGGTCAAGTGGTGTGGATGTGGATCTGGTCGCAGGGTATGAGGAGAGTTTAAGGAAATTTGCGAGGGAAGCAGTCAGACTCAGTTGGGAAGGAGGACGAAGAGGATTCGACTTGAGACCAGCTGAGACATGTGAGGAAATAGTTTTGTGAGATAGTTGTTTTCTGAAGGGGACGAGGGAAGGTGTTGGCTGTGGGTTGGTGGCAGGTTGGCTATGCATGTATTGATCTCTCCTCACATACACAGCGCATATTCCAGCAATATTCTCTGGCTCCTCGTTGGCAAGAGACTATGCAGTAGTTGCAGTAGTTGCCCATGGCAAGTAATATAGAAAGTGATGCAAGAATTGGAAGATCAATGCTCCGTCGTGGAAGAGGAAAGTTGTAAATGGATAAGCATGCCGAGCCCCTCCGCGTGCAAACCAAACAAACAGCCGCCGCCAGACCGTCTCCAAGCTCCGTCGAAAATTCCCAGAACAGCTACAGGCCAGTGTTGAGGAAGTGTCCCCTTACTCTCTCTATTTGGATATTTCCCCAAACTCCAGAGGAAGTAACCCTTCATCATGTCACTGTCTCTTCCCGGACCCTCCCAGGCGGGTCTTTTCAAGCCTGGGTACCAGAGGTAAGCGAAAGCCCACTCGTGGAATGTCCCCGCCCCTCAAGCCATCAATACCGCCAGGTTCAGCAGGCCAGTAAACTTATATGATATGGATTGGGGTTATGATCATAGAACAGCGGCTGACACTTCATTCTCTATAGCCACGATGCCGAAGATGGTGCCGTCATTCGCAACATCGAAGCCTGCCAGGCTATTGCTCAGACTGTCTTGACGTCGTTGGGCCCTTACGGTCGCAACAAGATTGTCATCAACCATTTGCAGAAAATGATCCTTACTTCGGATGCGGCTACCATTCTCCGTGAACTGGAGGTTGTGCACCCCGCTGCTAAGCTGCTGGTGATGGCCAGTCAACAGCAGGATCAGGAGATGGGAGATGGTACCAACTTGGTCATTGTTCTCGCCGGAGAGTTGTTGAAGAAGGCCGAGGAGTTGCTGCGCATGGGCTTGAAGACGAGTGATATTGTTCAGGGCTACGAGAAGGCACAAAACTTTGCGCTCAAGACGCTAGAAGGTGGGTTGATTCTTCCGGCCAGGAGCGCTCGGCGGCCTCAGGGGCTGCCATGAAACAACAAACCAGGCAGACAACGAGTGACTCAACAATCACTGACGCTTACTTGACAATAGATCTCGAGGTCGATCGCCTTCAAGAACTCCGCTCTCAGACCGAGCTTACCAAGGCTCTCCGCACAGTCGTCGCCAGCAAGCAGTCCGGAACCGAAGATCTTCTGGCCTCTCTGGTTGCAGAGGCTGTCCTTGCTGTCCTCCCCAAGAACCCCGCCAACTTCAATGTCGACAACGTTCGTGTCGTCAAGATCATGGGAGGTGGCTTGGAGCAGTCTCGTGTGGTCAAGGGTATGGTTCTTGGCAGAGAGCCTGATGGTGTGATCAAGAAGGCTACCAAGGCCAAGGTTGGAGTCTTCAGCTGCCCCATCGACATCTCTCAGACCGAAACCAAGGGTACCGTGCTGTTGAAAAATGCGCAGGAAATGCTGGACTTCACAAAGGGTGAGGAGGAGCGTTTGGAGGCGGCTATCAAGGAACTTTACGATTCTGGTCTGCGTGTGGTCGTCTGCGGTTCCACCGTTGGTGACCTGGCCATGCACTTCCTTAACCGCTTCAACATCCTTGTGATCAAGATCCTCTCGAAGTTCGAGCTGCGCAGACTGTGCCGTGTGGTCGGCGCCACCCCTCTCGCTCGCCTGGGCGCCCCGATGCCCGACGAGATGGGTAGCATCGATGTTGTCGAGACTACCGAGATCGGCGGTGACCGGGTGACCGTCTTCCGTCAAGAAGATGCCAACGCTGTCACTCGTACATCCACCATTGTCCTGCGTGGCGCTACCCAAAACCATCTCGATGACGTTGAGCGTGCGATCGACGATGGTGTCAACGCAGTCAAAGCTATCACCAAGGATCCCCGCCTGGTTCCTGGTGCCGGTGCCACCGAGACTCAACTTGTGGAGAGAATCTCCGCCTTCGCGGATAAGACTCCTGGCTTGCCCCAGCACGCTATTCGCAAGTACGCCGAAGCGTTCGAGGTGGTTCCTCGCACCCTGGCCGAGTCGGCTGGTCTGGACGCTACTGAGGTTCTGTCTCGTCTCTACACCGCACACCACCGGTCTGCCAACAATGATGAGTCGGAGGAATCGTCTGCAGAGGAGGGCAGCTCCGAGAAGGAGGAGCCTTACTGGACCACGGGTGTAGATTTGGAGATTAGCTCTTCAGCTGGAACCCTTGACGCCGTGGAGGAGGGCATCCTGGACCTGCTAGCATCCAAGAGCTGGGCCATTCGTCTCGCGAGCGAGGCTGCCCGCACGGTGCTCAGCGTTGACCAGATCATTGTTGCTCGACAGGCCGGTGGTCCTAAGCCACCGGGCCCCAACCCCAACTGGGATGAGGATTAAATGTAATATTTAGGAGAATATGATATCCATTGGAGGCTCAAAAGCATGGAATGTGATAGACACGACAATCATGAATTGCCCATTGACCTATCCATGGGCATCTGTATATTTCGCAGGCTCTAGTAACAGTAGTGGTAGATGATTATTCTCATCCGTACATCCTGGAATACTTCGTCTACTGCTGCTGATCTTTTCTATAATATACCTGACCGTTCCTGATATACATAGTGAGTACTCGATTCTCTGTTGACAGAACGCCGACTAGCGGGTGCCGGTATCACGTGACGCGACTGGATTTTCCGGACCGAGACTCGACTTTCTTTTCCCGCAAAGGCACTTTTCGAGCATTCGATCACTTCGAGCAGCTTGAATCCCCTTGGCCTAGCCACCTTCTGTCGCCCCCATCCAGATCGCCTCCTTTTACGCCCAGCATGTCCATGTCTACCCAGTTCGCAGCTCGCTGCTGCAGACAGGTTGTCCGCCCTACCGCTTCCCTGCGCGTTTCCTCCGCTTCATACCTGTCCAGCAGCCGGAGATGGCAATCCTCGGAGTCTGCTGCTCCTGCCAACCCCAAGATCACCCAGATTGTCGATCAGATCAGCCAATTGAACCTGTTGGAGACTGCCGACTTGGTCGCTAGCTTGAAGGTGCGTTTCTTGCTTCTCCTCTGGCCCTGTCGCAACAGCTTCCGCCCAGGACTTGTTGATACAGGGTTCCTATCAATCGAATTGTCTCGGCCCCAATTGCTCATGTGATGTGATCGCTTGAAACTCACTGAGATCGTTGCTGACGAGGACCTTGTCACCTTATAGTCCCGCCTCAACATCCCCGACCTTCCCGTCGGTGGCTTCGCCATGGCCGCTGCCCCCGCCGCTCCCGCTGCCGCCGAGGAGGAGGAGGCTCCTGTCCAGCAGGAGAAGACTCTGTTCAACCTGAAGCTTGAGTCCATCGACGCCGCCTCCAAGGCCAAGGTCATCAAGGAGATCAAGAACATGCTCGGTCTGTCCCTGGTCGACAGCAAGAAGTTCGTCGAGTCGGCGCCCAAGACCCTGAAGGAGTCCGTCCCCAAGGAGGAGGCCGAGAAGATCATCGAGACCCTCAAGGCCGTCGGTGCCAAGGTCACCATGGACTAAGAGCGGATTGTCGTCTGACGGGTCCGTGGGGGGACTTTCCTTTGTAATGCTACCCGGTCCATCTGGGTTCGCTCTGTGGCTGGCTATCATTTTCTGGGATGATGGGACAGAAGACGAAAGAACCTGGATGGCCTGGAACGTTGTGATTGGGCTGCATCATCGAGCTGGAGTTTTTATCTCGCACCACCCTTTTCTTTTTATTGTATTGTGTTCTGTTATATCACCCTTTTCTTTATTATCTTTTTTCTCCGGTCCCTATATCTCTTGAGATTCTATTTTCTTTCTGATATAAACGGAAAGCGGGAAAAAGGCGGCGAATGTACATTATCATCTGTATCGAATGGACAATGTGGAAACAAGAGGAAAGAAACTTGTTGTGGTCTCTCTGTCATCCGAGTTTTGACAGCAAATCATCATGGGCTCGTACGTAGTATTTTTAATGAGACGAGTAGCTGTCAAGTCTGTTTTAGATGAAAGAGTACGACGGTGGAAATGCGTGACAGACGTCGGTCATCCTTGGAGACATCTGCGCGAGGTGCTGATCAGTCCATTGTATTCTGGCGCCATTGTTATTGTTTTCTTTTCTGGCGCGGATGTCGAAAAGTGGACGGGAATGCGGAAAGCCCGAACTCCATCCAGATTTCTTCCTCCCCTTCTCCGCCTTTGCATCAACCCACCCTTCCTGAAGCTCACTTCTTGTACGCCCCTCCTATCGATTCGCCATGTCCCTCCCTGGGTCCTCACGCAGCATCAGACGACAATGCCAATTACGTCTGCATTCGGGCATAAGCCCCTTCCCGAGCTTGCACTATAGCTCCAACCTGCACCCCCGCCTTGCCCAAGATCACTTCCACCTCCAGCATAATCATCTCGCACCTCGACCTCCGCTCAGTTCCTGCTTCCACACCACTTCATCCTACAATGCCTTGTATCGAACTCCTCGGAAGTCCCCTGCGCTCCGACGCGCCGCCAACATGAGGGATGCCCGCGTGTCTTCTCCTCCCCGCCCTGCAGGAATCGGCCCGGAGTCTCACATCACCGGCGACCTCACCGTTCACAAAAAGTGGCTCGCAACAGGAGGCATGGACAACTGGGCGGATGCCGTCCTTAACAGAGACCTCAAAACAGATATCACGTGGCCAATCTTCGAAGCCACCGGCCTACACTTGCTAGAGTGTGCTCATGGCGGCCCTCCCACCCTGGCCGCAATTGAAAATAACCCGCGCAACTGTACGTGACATTTTTCTCTCTAACCCTCGCTTTCAGGCGTGACGAATCCCGGAGGGGGGGGGGGGTCACCCGTTGCCCCTAAGAAGGTCGAACACTAACCATGTTTCCTCAAACTGGGGAACCATTAGTGACGCCCTTGGAAGTGTTCAAAATCGGCAAGCTCATCCTCCCGCTCCACCAACCCTTCCAGCACTGGGTCTCCTCGGCCAGCGCCCTAGCCAAAGTCCGGCCCGCGATCTACATCCAAGCAGCCAACTACCTGAAGGAGATGCGCGCACACAACAAGAGCCAGTCCGCGCCACCGCCGCCGCCGCGCGACGTGCCGATCCTGCAAGCCGTCGAAGCCCTGGCGACGGGCCCCTTTCCCGACCCGCGCGCCATGCACCTCCACGCGCGGGTCCTCTGCCACCGACAACAGTACCGCGAGGCGATGGCCCTCCTGGACGAGATCCTCGAGCTGATCTACCCAGCCAAGAAGCTCGAACCGGGCTTCGAGACGGGGCTGTACTTCCCGCCCATCGACTCCTTCTGGGACACCTACATGTGGGTCCAGGGCCTCATGCTGGACCACAAGTACCGGACCAAACACACCCCCGAGGAGATCTACCGCCGGGCCGCCGAGGAGTTCCAACAGCCGGAGTACCTGGTGCGGTACGCGGGCCACCTGCGCGAGCAAGGCCGGTGGGACCAGTACGAGAAGTACATGCACATGGCGGTCATGGCGGGCCACCGCCGGGCCACCCGCCGGCTGGCGTGCTACTACTACCTCATCGCGCAGGGGCGGTACCCGCGGCGCGGGCAATCCGCCGCCGCTGCCGACTTCCGCCCGGTCGACCCCGCGCAGGAGGGCCAGGGCTTGCTGCAGGAGAGGCACCGCCCGTGGTGGCAGCGGCTCCGCGACGAGATCTGGGCCGAAGCCCGCCGGCCGTCGCTGACGCACTACCGCGCCATGGCCCGGGAGCTGTTCGAGCTGGCGGCCGCGTATGGGAGCCCCGAGTCCGTCGTCGTCGCCGCCGTCATGGCCCGCGAGGAGGGCCGCCTGGCCGAGGGCGAGCAGATGATTCACACTATGCTTCGCGCCCCCCAATTCCAGGGTCCCGAGTGGGCGCAGGTCAAGGTGGACGTGCAAAGCCTTCTGGAGAAATGGGGGGATCTGCAGTTCAAGTTCAAGATCCCGGAAGAGTACTTCGTCCTCTAGGTCAGAAAAAAGACAAGGAATTCAACAAAATGAGAGTTGGGTTGCCCTCTTCTGCGGGGTGGTTTTGTGACTCTGTATCGGACTCGGTGAAGTGAGGTGTGGGCGGCTTTGTTGAAAGCTCGATTTCTTCTCTGTGCACTCTTAATAATGACTGTGATACCCAAGTATAGACTAAGAACGTTGTTCCAATACAAGAGAGATCCCGGAGCAGTGGGGAGGGAGGCGCAGTAGATGGTGCGATTGCGACTGACGCGCTTAGGTGGAATATTCATGGGTACCAGGATCGGAAAGTATGACAAAAGCCCAAGTTTGAAGAGAGAACTTGACTATCCATCGTAACGCCACCCCTGTGCTCGTCGTAGCGCGACTGCATACCTATGATCGCTCTCTGCGTAATGTCACTCCTCCCACTAGAATCATTCATCATATCGTAGAAGAAGAAAAAAAAAAGGAAATTTGAAAGAGAGATATAAAACACGGAACATTATCTGGGGGGTGGGGAAAATCGAAAAGTTCTCTACTTTCCTCCTTTTCCAGCACAACGCGGTCAAAAAACCCTTGTCGTAATTTCCCCCAAGCTGCGGACAGAAGCACTTTAGAGCGTTCGACCTATCACCTCCTTCGACCCTTCCCTTTCCCTTTCCCCCGCGTCTTCAATTCCACAAACCCAAGCTCCTTCAAACCTTCTGTCAAAAGGGACGAATCCCTCATTCCAGGAAAGTCCTTGGCCGGGAACACGCGGAAAGGATTCGTCCAAGCCTCGGCAAGGATCGGCATCGACTTGCCAGTGTCTTCCACATGACCCCAGTTCATCAGACGAAATTGGAGGCGGTACAGTCCAGCTGTACGGACAGAAAGGTCGGAGAAGATGTAGAACGTAGCAGGCTGTCCCGGGGTGTGTGGGGTGCCGTGGTAAGTGGTCGGTGGCAGGTATGCGCCCGTTTCGGGTGCGTAGTAGCCCGACGAGGATGGATGGGCTGGCGCTGTGCTGGGGTCCGGATCTTCATCGACATAGAAAGGTGACACGAAAGCTTTTCCGGATAGCAGAGGAGTAGACTGTCCCTGGCTCAATTCATCTGCTCTACCCGTACCGTCGGCGTTCACGTCTGGTTGAGAGAATCCGGGTTCGGGGATGAGAAAACAGCCCACAGTAAATCGCGGATCTTGGAGGATGTCGTTGTCGTCAGAGGATTTCGGATCGAAGTCTGTCAGAAGCATTTGGATGATGGGAGGTGGGTCGATGGGCCGTCGGTCTCTATCACCTGCGCCACAAGCTCGCGCAGCCAAAGGCTGCTGTCTGATGTGAAGGTGATATCGTGAGGTTGAGGACGGTCGCCGCGGGGGAGGGGACGGCGTAGGCGAATGGTGAAGCAGTCTTTCAAATCCAGAAGGCATACTCGTCGTACTCTGCCTTTGGGGCTGTTGTATCTGACGCTTCTCCGCGGCCATGCTGGCGGAAGACCCCCCCGTACAATCATAACAGTGACCAGGACTTGGGACAGCCGTGCGGAGTTCGCTGTTTCTGCCAGCAGGAATTAGTGACTTGACCGGAAGAAAGCACATGGCACTTTTTGTCGCAGCTATGGAGGGAGGATGTGGAAGCAAAGTACAGTGATGGTAACCTGCACGCGCATGCTCATTATGAAAATGTAAAACGGAAGCATGCGTGCATGACCCAGTCGAAAGATGACAGAACCATGATCACGCATCTGAGCTTGAACGAGCCAAAGCCGACAAAAGAATGGAATGGAAACTAAGAGCTAGGAAAATGAGGCATACTCCACGTTTCTCAAGACATTGGACTGTTGAGCCCCAAAGTGAGCTGAACTACCAGTATTATATGGAGGAACCGAAGGGACATCATGCTTCGGATGGGCGACACTATCCCAGAGCCTCTCCTGATAGGGCAATCTAGAGTTGAAAGCGGTAGATGCGACAGTGGGATCATAAGCCTGACTGGCTGAGCCAGGAAATAAGAAGCGCGGAAGCTCGTCCGTGGGATGAGAATGACTCGGAGCTCCTTTTAGCGCCTGATGGTCGTCGCCAGCGGCTTGGGCCCGCCCATCAGAATATTGCCCGCTGGATGTGGCATGTCTCCATTGATGCAGCGGCGTCCTCGACATCTAGACAATTGGCGCTCGGAAGCTCTCCTTCCGGTAATACTTGTTCCTGGTTATCTCCTTGGGAATTGCTTTTCTGTGACTTTTCTTCTTGTCGGTGGGTCTTGTTTCCTCTTCCTATCGGCAATTGCTAAGAACTGATCCCACAGGTCGTTTTCTGTAGAGTGAACATCCATATATAGGATCACGAATTGATGGGTCGAACCGAAAGCTCAATAAGATTAGGGCGCACTCGGTGATGCCCAAAAAAGGGAGACAAACAAGAATGGGATGACACTTGACTTGAATGAAATGATAGCGCGCGGCGGCATAATAATAGGTTCCAGACGGAAAGTAGCTTCGCAGAATTATGGTAGGGATGTAGAAACACGGCTTTTGAGGGGCGGCTTTTAGGGAAAATTCAAGAGCCCAAAGAACATGGTCCGCCGTTGGTGGACGTTCCTACGAGGAGAACTGGTAGAGTAACAGTCATCTATCAGTTCGTCCTGACGAATGCCAGAAATTTTCCCACAAAGCGATTGTTTGGGAAGGGGTATAGAGTGGGAGGGGAAATATGTAGGGAAAATCAGAAAAGAAAAGAGTTCCACCGACCTCCATCCAACCAGCTCATAGCACCACTTGTGCGGCTGCAGGTAGTGACGATGGAGGTGCTGAGATTTGCAGTCAATCCGCTGCTTATAAGGCGTTTTGGCTTGTCGGATGACGCAACTGATTCAGCGACGATAGGAAAGGTTGACTAACCCTAAATTAAGCAGTAATCTGCAAATTTGAATCCATTCCATATGTGGCCGTGAAAAAAAAAGGAAAAGAAAAGAAAGGAATCAGATCCGGGGAAATTGGCACACTGGGTAATACTCTTGTGAGAGAGCCTGTGCGTGCCCACTGTGTATGTGTGTGGCATTGCGCGAAAATCAAGACTTGCAGCAACACTGCGTCCCTGACAGGATCCAGCATGGTCTATTCCCGGATCCTGGGATTTCTATCGAACGACTGGAGACCAGACGTTCGAATACAGCCCCGAAGAGGATGGTACTGAGACAGTCTCCGTTGGTAGTGTGACAACACATTATCAGTGTCTGGTACTAACCGAGCGAGGCCGGCAGGAGCCTGAAAGAGGTCTTGGTCATCAACAAACGAACACCAGAAGCAGCTGCTTATATGGTCTCCCGCAAGTTGTTCGCTGTAAAGAAAAGAACAATGAGCACCGGTCTAGTATGGCTGCAGACATGAATAGCGCTTCCGAGTGTCCCAGAATTCGTAGATAGAAGGGCAGCTTGATGAGGCAGATTAACCACCACCGTGAAGTAAACTAGTCCAACAAGCCGCCGATGCTGAATCAGATGAGGGGTCAATCATCTCAGAATCCCTGACATCTTTGTATATCACCCCCTTGTGAAACCAGGGAGACTGCTGTTTGGTTTTGCTGCGCCACTGTTTGAAAAGACGTAGCACCAAGGGGAATTGTGTAAAGATGAGAACGCGACGTAGCGAGGGGTCGGTGGTTGCAGATCGTACCGCATGATGCAGAATCAGCACATATTGTCATTAGAACCGCTGATTGGTCCATGTGTATAATTGTCAGTTCAGAATAATCAGTGATACGCCAAATACCCGCGGACTTCCATGATCGCTTTTGACAGCGACTCGTTCCCCTGCAGATGGAGAGGCTACCAGGGATTCATGTAAGCAAGAAATATATGCGACCACCGCAGTGATGGTCTGGTATTGGTATTTCCCAATACAGTAGTAGCCTGCAGCATCTTGAACTCGAACGGACAGAAAAATGACGTTGTAGGATTTGTAAAGAACCCACTAGAAAGCTGTTTTGGTGGAGTCGAGGAGTTCCATCACTGTATCCGAGCTGCCGGTCCCATACGGAACTCTGTCCCGAGACAAAAACCTGCAGGCAAATACAATCGCTCGCAGCAGGATAACCAGTACTCCGGAGTAGGTGATCAATTCTGACCGCAAAATCTCAAATCTTGCCATCCTGTCATGCAGTCTCGAATACCTTTGCAAATGCATCACCTTCGAGGTTCGGGCCTCTTCTGGCTTCGAGGTGTGTTTGGATTACAAACTCGCTGCCAATTCTCTTGCTGCGGCTCATCATCTTACATTGAAGCAGGAGCATTTGACAGCTGAAGAAGACTGTAAAGAACAAACACCAGTGACAGTTGTGGGGAACGGGATAGTTGTCGCTCATGGTTCCAGCCGCTGCTGATGGTGGCGTGCTGTGGCTATTGGATTATTGCACGGGCCACTACGGAGACGGTAGGCCATAGTGCTGGGAATCCATAGTTAGACTAAGCGTAGCCGGAATAGGCTATCCTCGACAGGGCTCGATTGCAATGTCAAAAAGGCGTTGCCAAATAAGAAAGTTGAGGAAAGCGGTTTTGTCAGGCGACAAAAGATTGCAGGGCCCGTGCCGTCTCTCTTCGATAGTGCTTAGGATAATAAATCCATAGTACAGAGTACATTCGCTTGAGTGATGCGTGTGTGGCTTCTAAACTGGCGAGGTAAGCTTTTCATCCTTGTGATGCGGTATATGATCCCTTGAATGGCCACCGCCCCAGACTGTTTCATATTTGCTGACTGGTATAGCGTAGTTAGTGCTCTGACCCACATCCAAGGTCTAAAGCGAAAGTTTCTTTAACCGACAAAGGAGGTGGTGCTATTAGTGCATTAGCATCGTAGCGATTGTTCGCCTTTCGCGACTTGGCGAACAAGGCTACTGCATCTGAGTGGTTGCCTTACCGACAAGAACAAATGATGTGTCTTGACGGTTGAATGGCTCCCCTGGATTCTGTGGATTTGGCTGTATGCTGGCGGATTTCAGCACCAACCAGGAAGTGGCGGTTCTCCCTGTGATCCACGCAGTCCCTTGAAGTTCCTGGAATTTATGTGTACTTAGTGCCCACTCTTAGGTTTGCGTTCGAGTAGCTGTTGGTCTGGACCTCTTGCTCTGGAGGCTACCATACTGCAGCCGTTAGCAGGACAATAACTACAATGACGGCCCTGCTTGTGCACACGACGAACCTTCAATGCTGCAAGCCCTGTTTTTCAAGGTTCTGGTGCCGCTTCATCCTCGAATCCATATCCCTCATATCTTGCGGCCGCAGCCCTGCGTTTGCATTGAGGTAGCGAGGCTACCAGGCAGTCGCTGACTCGACCGAGGCAGCTGGATTTCACTTAGCGCTGCGTGTAGGCAGCCCCGAGCCACCGGCCTCGAGCAGGCAACTGGAACATTTCCAAGCTCGCAATACGAGGTCCCCGAAGGCGACCGCACCCCAGGAGAATCAAAGCGACAGAGTAGTCATTCCGGGAAATGTCGGGCTTAATCCAGCAAAATATAGTGGCGCGCTCAAACCGGGGAGATCTGAGCATTATCTCCTTAGACTGGTTCACACGACGCTAAGGTGGAGTGGGAATGTATCGAGTGGACTTGAAATGAACCGCCGATGAGTCCCAAAGAATTACCACTGAGGAGGAGCATCGAAGGGGAAGATCTGGAGAGGTGCAGTGGAGGAGGTAGGGGGAGGAAAGAAGGAAGGGGGTGAATCAAGTGACCGGCATCCCATCACAACACAAGCAATTTGGCCCCGTCCATTGCACCTCCGCCATAGAGCATCCCACGGTTTCAAGCGTTGCCATACCTAACTTAAGTGTCTGGCAGTACTTTCGACCACATAAGCTATGTGCCCGGTGTGAAGTGGGAAAGGGAAGCAGAGAGGGCTCAGACTCCGGTTGGGGTATTCCCATCATGACGGTTGGAGTACACCGGAACCAGACTTGGTCGACCAGACAACAGTTACCTCGAACTCCCATTCACCTTACGTGGGGCTCTCTGGCTGAGCCTCTCTGGACACAGATGTCTTCAGCATGGTGGCTGTGATTTTAAACATGAAATTTGACACCAAGGCACACTTTACAGTCCGAACCAGAACATCATTCGATCAGAAAGACTCCTCGGAGATGCACTGCACGGATACCGAAACAAAGAAAAACCTGAATTGGGGCCAGGTGCCATCTGGACAAATAGGCGAAAAAAAGAGAGAAAAAGAGAGAGAAGAAAACATAGAAGGAAAAAGCAAATTAGCAACTATTCCGAGTGCATGGCGCTATCACCTCCGATCCCTCTTGGATGCTGATCCCCAGGCATATGGCAGCTCTACGAATCTTCATGCAATCAGATTATTCGCTCAGATGAAAACAGAACTAGTGCATTGGGCGTAAGGGAGCAGGGATGACCTGGCGTCCAGACCGACAAGCTTCGTTGTGCCTGTACCTCTGTGGCACTCACCAAGTCAAACGATCCTAGTACTCTCGAATTTTGCATTGGCTTCTAGGCAAAGGCAAATCAGCCCAGTGTTAACACAATACTGCTATTTACCTGGTAAATGCCAGAGCACAACAGGCTGTGTCTCTGCTATATATGGTTCGTACTGTCTATGTTCGTCCACGGAGAAAGCATTACAATCACTAAAGATATTCTACTTTGGGTGCTTGGGGCGATATCTTCAAGTCACCTATCTACGAATCTCTATCGTAGATACTACTCCGTTCCTCGACTAGATAATTGGCTACATTGTACCATCTCGGTTGGATAAGAATATACCAAGCCTAAAGCGTATTTACCATATTCTACATCCGGTTGTCGCACACAGGTACTGTATTTTACAGGCAGGAAAGGGTCGTGGCTGCATGCCTCGAGTCACAAGACCTCTGCGTACAAATGAAGCCCAGATATGATAATAACAGCCTCCCTCATGGTAACAAGTCCGGGCTTGGATCCACATCAACATAATATCTCGTCGCACCACTACCGATTGGAGTGACACGATTGCTAGAGCAGTGTGTCGGTCGGTCATTGAAAAGATTAACACTCAGGATGGAATTTAGACCGAATCGCAGATTCGAAGGTCCTGCTTCTATGCAATGTTGGCTTGCGCCATGGACAGGTCCAACGAAGACCGCAACCAGCTGCCCATGAAAGCGATCCCAAGCAATAATATGTCCCGTCTGTTTCCAGTTAGTGGCATCTTGCGAGTTTCGCCCTTGAGGCATTCTTGGCCTTGCGACCAAGTATCCAAGCTGCATCAAATGCAGGGATCGCTTGCCGGCAAGACATTGACCGCTAGGATCAGGGCTAACGCGAAGTAAACCTAGCGTAGAGGGTGTCCAAGGCTTGGAAAAGTCTGTTCTAATAGACGAAAGAGATTCTGGAAATTCAAGTGGGGCATTCTGGGGGCACCAAGCGTACTCCATATTTGTATCAGCATCAGCGATGGCCAGACTAGACAACAGCCTCCCGTCATGCTCATTGAGAGAATCGGCAATCTGACCAAGGTCAGCTTTTGATTTTGAGCACCCAAAGGAATGAATTTGTGTGAGAAGCCGCTCAACGCTTTCATAGCCAGTGCTATCCCCATCGATGGTCAACAATGGTTGCTCGCTAGCAACCGTGAGGGGTTCAGAAGCACTTGAATGAAGTAGCAAGTTGGATTGCCAGCGGATGCCCAGCCGATTCTCCATGTCTGTGAGAAGTTGATTCAGAATCTCAGTATGTTCTACCTCGCCGATTAGGGAAGCTTGCAGTTTATCAGCGGGGAGAGCGTAGCAAAGTGACTTGGCAGTTGAGAAGAATGGTAAAGTATTATTGGCGCGCTCCGATATCTGATTCAAGAATGTAATAGCTCGTTGCGTATCGCCGGCGTCAATCAAGGCCTCCACGCACGTATAGACAGCTTGAAATTGATTCTTGTGTGATTCAGGCGACAGATCATCTATGAGTCTAGCCCATAGAGCTTTCTGTAGTGCCTTGCTGTTAAATTTGACGAGCAAGGTGAAATAAGAGCCAGACCATGAGTTCCGATGGCCAGGCCCTGCCCAATATAAAATATCATGCAAGCGATTGTTGCTCGGTTGGGCATCTCCAGTTACTAGACCAATCATCGCACCCATGTCCCGAGTTTCCTCGCAGAATGCAAGATACCTTGAGGCATCAAGGAGAGCGTGAACTAGGAGTCTGCTCTCGTTCGGACCTAAGCGTTGCGAACCACAGGCTAGATAGCCTTCCAAGTAGCGCTTGAGAGCCGGAACTGAGAATGCGAGTGCTGCATAGTACATTCCCAGTACGTACAGACGCTTCGAGCAATGCCCATTGATCCTCTCTACCCGCGTAATAATCCCATGAATAGCGGAGAGAACCTCTCGGAACTGATTGTGCCGTTCGCAGAGTGCTAACGCTTTCGATAGAGGAACGCATTGTCGAGACTGCAGAAGTCTGCATCCTTCCTTGTTTATCACATTACTTTCAACGAAGTCTTGCAGATCAGGAAGACTTCTTATTTGACTGGTATCGAGGCGCGAGGCCTTGGGCGCGTGTCTTTCAGGGTCTGGCCAAAGAGTAGCCAAAAGTGGCGAAGGAAGGGAGAATGTCGGCCACTTATTCTGTAGGATTTGCGATAGATGCGATTCCAAGATTGGATTAGATGAATCATGCTCAGGCCGTTTCAGCGTAGCAGTCAGGGCAAACCGAAGTGTTTGGGACGGAGTGGCCTCAGGATATGGAGACCTCTGCTTAGCGCGAAGGTCAACGTGGCGACGAAGCTTTATGTGGCATGACACTGGTCTCCTGTCCAGTCTGCGCCTAGATACAAGCAAGTGGCTATGATTCCGTGGCTTTAACATGGAGATGAAATAGAATGGTTGGGACTAGAGGTCGATCAACCAGAGTATATTGTATTGTATGACATGCTTCTGTGGGGGTGAGTGGGCGGGCGGGTCGGGGGAGGAGATAAGGATAATCGGACAATCAGAGGAAAGTCAAAAGGCGGTCGGTAGGGCGGCGAGTCGTGCAAATCCGAGCCAGAGTTGACCTCAGCCTCATCCTTTCTTTCTTTCATCATCCACGCTGGTAACACGAACCCCAGCCTTGACTTCTTTCATTACCCAGCGCTCGATCATCACGTTACCTCAAAACCTACCATTGAGTTTTAACATCATCGCGACCCGATTCTGTGCATACTTCCGCGAAATGCCCACCGAACACGACATCGAACAGCCTGCGGCAAGCAATCCTGACTCTGAGCAGGAGCAGCCTGCCGAACAGCCAGGCGATGCCTCCCAGGAGCCTACCGCTACCGATGCCGTCGAGGACGTCTCGAAGAAAGTAGATAAAACAGAGGATGATGCTGTCTTAAAGGCCCGACAGCGCAAAGAGAGATTCAAAGCTCTTCAGGCTCGCGCGGTAAGTACTCCACAATTCACCTTGTCTGAAATGGGCGTTTTTACTGATATTTTTTCCAGAAAACGGCTACAGAGCGCAACATGAAGGAAACCGCCGCTGAAACACAACGTCTGGCGACCGACCCGGCATTACTCTCATCGATCTCGCGCAAGCATGCCTTCGCATCGCACAACCTGCTAAAAGCTGATACAGAGGCCGCGGGCGAGGATTTTGAGCGCAAGCGCGCTTGGGACTGGACTGTGGATGAGTCGGAAAAATGGGACAAGCGGATGGAAAAGAAACAACGCCATCGCGATGACGTTGCCTTCCAGGACTATACACAAGATGCGCGCAAAGTATACAAGAGACAGCTGCGGGAGTTACAACCTGACCTGGAGGGTTATGAGCGAGATAAGATGGCAGCCATCGAAAAAGCCGCCGCCAACGGGGACCTCGAAATCGTGGAAACCAACGACGGCGAGATGATTGCAGTCGATAAGAACGGCACCTTCTATTCCACCGCAGATACTGTCGGGTTCACGGAAAACAGGCCTGACCGAGTAGCTGTCGATAAGCTGGTCGCGGACTTGAGAAAGGCTGAGGAGGTTCGACTCAAGAAGCGGAGAGACCGCCGCGGAGATGATGATGGTGACGTCACCTACATCAATGAGAAGAACAAACAATTCAACCAGAAACTGGCTCGCTTCTATAACAAGGTATGTGCCGTCTCAAATTTTTGTTTTGGTGTCAAGTCTAATTGTGCAACAGTATACCACCGAGATTCGTGACAGCTTTGAGCGTGGAACTATGATTTGAACGGATCCGATAATTTTCACCCGCCAAATGCCCTTTGTCGGAATATTCGAATATCGGTTGCCTTTCGAGTGACTCTGCACCCCCCGGTCCTCACATGCGGTCTCCTTTGCTGGGAATTATCTTTTCGAGCAATGCGATCAAGCTTGAAATAGCCCAGTCGCTTTATAGCCAAGCTTCTGACCCATTGAGCTTAAAACTACAATGCCGGTCACGTTGAGCTCCATTTGCAGAGAACACGAGCGCCCTTTGCTTCTAAGGTTGGCAGAGATCATGGAGCAAAGATTTATCTAGGGGTATCGATTGGTAGCCTTCCCTGTACAAATACACTATACCAGCATCGCGTCATTGCTTCCGATCCACCTTGAAGCAGTGTCGCTCTGCAGCTCTTCCAAGAGCTGACTCATACTTGGATATCCAAACTCGTCTTGAACACAGCCAACAGTCAGCCATTGAAGCAGTGGTCGGTCGGTTCATCCCTCAATGTTGCTAAGGGCTTGTTGCACACAGGGGCTCTTTATCATCCTGTGCCATTTTTAGCATCAAGTTAAAGAAATCGAAATCTAGACATACTGTTTGATTCAACCAATGCTCAAAGCATGCTTCTTCTCCAAGCCTTCGTCGCTAGGGCTTCAATTTTTTGTACACCCAATGCTCCGCGAACAGCCTCATCTTCGAGGGCCTCTGCCACAGCCTCGCCTACGTCGTCCACCTTGAGTGGCTTGGTTACCATAGAGCCGAGAAAATCAAGCTTATTTCCCAGCAGAGCATTGACCTGAGATCCGACAAAGCCACCGAGTGCAATCGGCAGAGTGAACTTTCTACTCTCGTCGTACATAAAGGGTGCCTGCACGAACACATTTCGAAGTTCCGGTAGCTGCGCCGCTATGATTGCTTCCGCCTCTCTCTTAGTTGTGACGTACCGACTGGGAAGGACCGGTGCTCCCGACGCAGCAGAAATGTAGACAAAGGTAGGAACCCGCTCGTGGTGTGTCTCTTGAGCGAGGGCGATAGCTAAAGATCATGACCCCAACTGTCAGCATCTAGGCCAAAATTCTCCTGAGTAGAACCTAAATCCCTCGTCCGAGCACTGCATACTCACCGGAATCCCTGTTCATCAGCTCGTATGTAAACTGCCCGCTGCGGTCCCGGACCTCAAGAGGCTCACCCTCTCGTCTCTCCCGAAGATCCTGACCGCCAGGCCTCGAGGCGCTGAAGGCCCTTTGTAAGCCACTAAGGATCGGCTCCCTTCCCTGCACCACACCTTTGTAATCCGCCTCGAGTAGGATGCCCATGCTGTGGACCACGGCCGTGGCTCCGTTCAGGAAAGCCTTGTATGTCTCGGGTTTGAGGATATCGGCCTTGGCCCATTCGACGGAGCTCGCCCAGCTCGGGCGACTCACCGAATCTGTGACGGTCTCCCACCGCGGTTCGCCCGAGCGACTATGCCGTAGCGATCAGTATTATTGCGCAAGACTTAACGACAATTGTCCGGTCATCTATGGAACAATATACCTGAGTGAAGTGACCGACCAGCCCCGAGCGACGGCAGACTTGCAGATCCGTGAACCTGTTGGAGGGGAGAGACTTCATCAGTCTCATTTTCTTGCGTGCGCGACATGCGGAGTATACTTACCCAAGAAACCATTACCACCCGCGACAACGACCCGTTTAGCAGCCATTTTGCTAATTATGTAACTTAATCACACAGTCTGAGCGTAATTTATGGTGTTAATAGAAGAATATGAAGAGCAACGAGTGAATTTCAAGGTAACATGGTCGAATGGGAATTCAAAAAAGAGAGCTTGATCGCCGGAGCAAGAAGAATAGCTGCGGAGCTTCCGAGGAATTCCTTATCGTATCACCACCCACCGCTGTCACGTGCCACCGCGGGCGAAAGTCGCGACAGGGACATGGTCACTTTGCATCCTACGTTACGCCCATCACTGCAATTCAGTTCCAGCACATTTGTTCTCCGACACAACCACGCTTACAAAGGAACGCTATCAGGCTCAAGCATGCCTTCTGCAACGGGTACAAAGCGCGTGAGGGTGAGCATTCCTTCAATCACCATTATGCATCAGACGAAGGCAGGACCAGGCAGCTGACAAGATGATTCTCAAGGGTGTCTCTGTGTTTCGCCCTTTCGGTACGCCAGCATTACTTGACTCTCATTACTCTCCATTCTGTACTAACGCTCGATGATCCGTAGTCTTCGGCAGCGAAGCCCAACCGTTCGATCCCGCGAAGAAACCCCCCCACGTACCCGCCGACCACACGCATCAATGGCGCGTCTTCGTCAAAGGCGTCAACGGCGAAGACATCTCCTACTGGCTGAAAAAGGTCCAGTTCAAGCTGCATGAGACGTACGCGCAGAATGTCCGGACGATCGAGCAGCCCCCCTTCGAGGTCACGGAGACTGGGTGGGGTGAATTCGAGATCCAGATCAAGCTCTATTTCGTGCCGGAATCCAACGAGAAGCCTCAGACGCTGTGGCACAGCCTGAAGCTGCATCCCTACGGCGACGATGCGGAGGGCAAGAAGGAACGCCGGGAGATGGTGACGAGCCAGAACTACGAGGAGGTGGTCTTCAACGAGCCGGTGGAGCAGTTCTACGAGCTCCTGACCGGAGGCCCCGCGACGGGGGCCACGCAGCCGCAGAAGGGGAAGGGGGGCAAGAACACCAAGCAGGCCCAGCAGCAGAAAAACGGCCGGACGGCGGAGATTCCGCTCAATAAAACCCCGGGCAACGAATACAGCAAAGCTGGGGAGGCCAGTGAGATGGACCGCCTGGCGGAGGCCAACAAGACGGTGGAACAAATGATCAAGCAGGAGAAGGAGAGGCTCATCGAGCGTGAGAAGAGACTCGCCGAGTTACGCGCGAGCGAGGGCGTGCCAGCCATCACCAAGAAACGCTAGTCGGGGCCTCGGGAGTTAGATCCTCATGGCATCATGTCCCGTGGATCGCTTTTGACTATCGGTCAAGTGCTGGCCTCCTGATTATCCAGCCACCCCAAGTACAGGACTAGCATTTATGGCCGTCACCACAAGATACAACTTCTCTCCAGCAAACGCCAGATGCAGAAGGCAGCAGGTGCCGCGCCAAGTGAACGACCAGACTCAAGCTTCATTCTGGTATGGGAAATCAAAAAATACCTTCAACGAAGACTCGGTTTGCGCTATGTCTATCTAAAGCCTCCGAGAGACTGATGTTCCTGTCGGGCCTGCGTGCATACCTGCAGCCCAACGATAGGTACTGAGCAACTCTTCCGCCCACGTCCGCGTTGTCACTGTGGACTCTGCCAAAAAGCGGACAACGCAGTCTAAGACTGGTATTGAAAGCCTGAGGTAATCAACCTTACTTCTTGGTATCACCATGGTGCTAAGCAGCCTATAGAGGCGCACGAGATGCCAGCCCCCGAGTTTCTGTGGGGCAATCAAAGAATCTGATTTTCGCAAGAAAAAACGATAGTGGGATATTCATCAAGCCGTCTTCTTCCTTATAGCCTGTTCACCAGCAATGTACCTGCACCAACATAGGAATAGCTTGAGGCGTTCCACGTGCTCACCCTCTCCTCATCCAGGCCAAGCTTTCAGTTGTCATTGACTGGATCTCACTTTAACCCAAGTCATTGTAATAACCGCGTTTGGAATTAATGAGCTATTATCTGATTCGATCGAGGCAGCATCGAGCCTTCTCCGTTGCCCGAGGGCCCCTTAACGTAATTCTTTCCCAAGACAGGCCTCTCTCCCCTTGCCGCGTTAAATGCTCTTGTAGAATAGAGGAACGGGATTGACCCTGTGCACTGCCACTTCCAATTGTCTTTTCCGTGGGCCGGAGAATATTCTAAATCAAGAGTATCCGAAGTCGAATCAATCAAGACGACGGAGTGGACGACAGGGTGGACGACGGTAGAGCTGATAGTACCATTTGCATGGAGGGACAGCCAAGATATTTGACCACATTGGCGGCGGAGACGTCGAAGTCAGTGGTTTACTTGGTCCTCAATCTGCTCGCAACACCTCAAGTATCGCTTGCTTGATGGAGAAGCAAAATGCAGCTTATGTGAAGTCGAGGTCGGGCATGGTGTGCAGGAGCAGTGGTTCGCTGCAAGTGGGATCAATATACGCCGAGAGAAGCCCCGGTGAGAAAAGACCTTGGACATCCGCATCTGCTGAGCGCAAGGCACCCGGAATCCCAGGGGCCACGATCCATGCACTACTGTCGATTGTCGAAGAATTGCTCGAAGCATCATTGCGGGAGGCTGGCGGTGCACTGCCACTGGCTTGCGGATAGCGAGACTCGATCCACGCCGTAAAGGTTTCCGACGCTGCATTTCTTAGATAATGGTGAGCCCTGTTTGCTACCGACCACTTGTTCTTCAACGTCTTCAGACAGCCAAGAACAAGTATGATGCGGTTACAGTGGTGATCCGAACACTCCGGCGGATGGATTCGACTGGTAGCAAGCTGCACCATGCCGCATAGTACAAGTCCAAACACGACAAACGGACTATATCGCTGGACACTTGGTCGCACGGACAGCAGATTCGACAGTTGCTTGGAGGCTTCTGTGGCTTTAATGTCGTGGACATGCCGGGTGAACGACGGCGAGAGACGGGATGGGATTACTGGACTGATGGGAGCCCCTGTGTCTGGCAGAGCAGGTCGCAGATTGCTTCTTGGGAGATGCAGAAGCATGGCGGCATAGTGAATTGTTGTATGTGCTTGGAAGAGCATTTCATCAATGCTGCCGTACATATCCACAATATCCACTTTGGTTGGTGGGAGGTGGTTTGTCCAGCTGACAAGCGCATTTTCCACAGCTTGCAGATGGTCCCTGTGTGTCTCGGGTAAACTGTTGAGCACGATGACACGAGCCAGAATGCACACTGCTTCAATACGATAACTGAAAGATGAATAGCGGGACTGGTCGGCCTCGCCATCATCATCGTCAGCAGTGAAAATCCGTTTGTTGAATCCAGCAAGGGTTGGCGGGGTTGGGATGCTCGAATGATTGGCATAGGCTGCTTCTTCACAAGGCAGGGCAACGTCATATGGGACGCTGCTGCATCTCAAGATGACCTTTTTCTGCAAAGCAGCCATATGGACGTCCACGGTGAAGAGCTCCCACCACGTCCTGCGCAGACTTTCTGCTTCAACGTCTCTTTCGTCGCATGATGTGGTCGCAAAATCTCGTCGATACATGCCCAGCTCCAAAGCGATGTCAACCGCGGTAGAGAACGTGATCTGGGTTTGCGGGCATTCTTCGCGGGCGCATAACAGTATTGAGTAAAGGAGAAGAGCCTGGACCTTGCACGGAGTCCTCTCACCGCTGGCGCTCAACTCGGCCAACGTTGATTCAGATAGCGATGCACTCGACTGCGGCAAGAAATGGCTTCCTATCAGGACAACAATTTCGTGCAAATACTTCGGATATTTGCGCTCGTCATAGAGAGGAGCGGGGACCAGGATTGGGTGCGCAGCATGAAAGTTCTCGTAATACAGGCGAACCAGGCGGGCGTCGGACTCGGTTGAATCTTGAATACCCTCTGCTAATTGGATCGGAAGGTCTTGCTGCCCCGAGGAGGAAGGCGAGACCTCTGTCATATTGACACTAGAAGCATGGTGGGGGATGATCGTGCTTTGTGTAGCTAGATGCGAAGTCATTGGCTGTTGCAGAAGACGAGTATAGTTGGGAGTTGTAGCTAGGGGCTGTTGTCGAGTCGCATCCCGGGTCTTTCGCCTTCCTCCACGCCGTGAAGGTAGATACAGACAGTTGAATCGATTCTCGAGACAGCGGGAGCATGACGGTGTCTTTGCGTCGCATTTGAGGTGTTGCTTGCGACATTCCGTGCAGGCAAGTGGTGCTGGGCGGACCATATTGAGATCCGCAAAGTGAGCAATGACCTTACACAGAATCTTTTTCTCTGAAGCAACTGCGTCTAAAGAGAACACAGGGGCCTACAGAATTGTCAGAGGCCCAGTGCATTTTCGGTGAATTGAAGGAAGCGAGGCGCATTTAAAGACAGTAATGCAAAGGCCGATGCTGAGCGGCGATTGAAGGAAACGGACGCATTGCTTGGGTATGACTCAGCAGTGTTTATGCATGCACCTTTGAACTATCATCTGTTGTTGGACTTTCGGTTCGCTTTCAAAGTCTGTCTCTCTTAGGTTCCCTCGAGTATCTGTCCTCTACTACAAGTGCTAGAGTTGGAGAAAAAAAAAACAAAGTCTATTCATTAATCTAGTTCGTTATTCATTACTTGCACCGCACGATAGCCCATTCTTGATAAAATCCTACGCCTGGTAGACATGACTTCTCCGCCCCGACTCTCGGTCATAGATATTGTACCCAAAGTCCGCTGCATTCGGAGGCGTATACACTGTTGCCAGTCAGTCAAAGCCTGTCACATTTCAGGTGATGAGGGGGCGCATACAGTGCAGGGAAACGGCCAGTTGGTCACTGCGAGGATTCATGACCCGGTGCAGTCCAATCTGATCACAAATATAGGCCACTTCGTCGGTCCCATACGTTGTGTCTTTCTTCACCCTCAACGGGGCCTCGTGGCTCTGTTCAGGATCAGGAGTGTCATAAACTGCCTCATTCAGCTCGCCCGCGAGAATCTTCATGATGCAGTGCGCATTTGCATGGTCATGGATCGGAGATCCTTTCTCTGGGTTCCAGACGAGAACCAGCTGCCACCATGGTCAGCCAAAACACCTTTAGCCCCTCGCGACTGCGAAAGCAACTTACCAGATTTGCCCGTCCGTTGATGTTGGCTACTAGGTTGCGGGTATAGTTCTTGCTTGGATCGTTCCGTGCAAAACGAGACCAGTCTGCTCGGTTGGAGGCATATTTGGACATGAAAGCCATGAGGACACGGTGGTCAACTTGTTCTGTGCCAATGCCCCGCGAGCTACCAAGGTACATCTTCAGGTCTTGGACCAGCTGGTCAAAGGTATACTCCCCATGCTGCAGCGACGTAATGCTGTCTTTTGTGACGGGAGACGAAGTGAAGTTCGAGGCAAGCAAGGTTGAAGACATGGCTCAGCAGTCGATAGCAGTCAACAGGTCCAATTGAGAGATTTTATCGGGTAGGATGAAGCTCCAGGCAAGTATAATTGTAACAGTTAAGAATGACACTTATTGTGGCAATGCACTGCGACTTTTTATAAAGCTGCTTGATATAACTAATATTTGAGTCTACAACAGAACCAGTCGGCGATTGAGCCAGCTGGTCGGCGATTGGCAATTTGTCCAGTGGAACCGCCGACGCGTCAGCCAATAGTGTGCTCTGTCCGCCCTGGCACGACGATAACCGATAATAACCAGAGCAAATCGACATCTCAATTCCTGGATAGGTATGAATTGCGCAGTCTCTCGTGGGATGCTGAACACTGATCTCTTGCCTGGTCGTTAATCTCAATTCCTACTGGAAGCCATGACACTCTGTCACAAGTGGAGAAGAGGACACACTTCAGCTAGATCAGCAGATGAGAACACCAACTGCTATGGCACCCAGTAGTGTTGTTGCTCTGAAAAGAGCTTCATCTTCCACCAGTTTTTTTCCCCGGCGATCTAGAAAGAGGCCGTGGCCATGGCAGAGCATTTCGACACAGGTTCCTGCAGGCTGGTAGCTATTATGCATTAGGTTTACCAAAGCGAGTCAGTCATGCCGAGTGGGAGGAACATGATGTCGATGTTGAGACTCGAGCAACAGCATCTGGCATGTCAGAGCCTCTGGATGATGCAGTATGATAGATCTAGCAAGGCCAGAGGATAATCCTCTATCCATTATTTGTTCTCTCGGCGTTGGCTGGTTTCACGAGGGCGAGTCCAAGCTAACCTAGTGATCAACAGCATGACGACGAGTAGATGCCCAATGCGCAAGCGAAGAGCCAGTAGATGGCTGTTGGATCATGTACTATACAGTTAGTGAAGGCCAGGCTTCCTGAATTATACTTGTTCCTTTTACATGACATGCCTACAACAAACGGCCATGACTATATCTTGTCAGACTGGAATGATCACCGGCTTTGCTCCTTTTTCGTGCCTTCGATCGCCCCTGTGAGATTGGGTAGATCTTCCACATCCTACCAGATGTCCATATCTAGACATCCCATGTATTATACATGACAAGCATTGCACGAGCGGAGACAAACTTATCATACCTATTATGATTATCCCACTGCATCGCACGGGACTTGCAATCCTATTCGCATGCCCACACCACAGCATCACCATCCCGCCCAGAAGCCGCGATGTATACGCAACACGAATCCGCATCGTGATAGCTCACTGGCCAGGAATTGCGGTGAAACTGAGTCGCCATATCGCCCTCGATGATGCGATAACAGATCGCCGACCGAGAATTGACTTCAATCGCCGAGCATGTTGTCCCCCCTTACCAGCTCTTAGCCAGGGCGGAATCCAGTACTGCATGTACATCCTTAAGGTTTCGGGTGGTCTGTCCGGTCAAACGACCTCCTTAAGTATGAGTGCAGTACGGTAACTGTAAATGCTCGTAAGGCTCAGTGGAGGGGATTCATGCCTGGAGGCAACAGGTAGTCAGGCGTAGGGGAGATCATGATGAACAGAATTATAGCAACTTGTTGGGTAGGGCTGCAAATAGATCTACGCAATCAATTAGTCGCAGTGTACCATAAGCTTGATTGTGGTGTTGTGGGGAGCATACCAGCTATCATATACGTATGCTCTTACTGGGGGGGCAATCCAAGCTTCCTTCCACTTCCCCACACACTCAGTTTAGCCTTCTGACAGCGTTAAAGCTCCACGACCCAACCCACGATCAGACCAGCCCATGGGATCTGCTTCCAAGTTCTTGAGAGAAAGCTCCCCCTGAGATACGCGCACCTTTGCTTCCTAAGACGTATAGCGATACAGTCTATCGAAATATGTTTTTTGGCTTATCTATAGAAGCCAAGCATCTGCTCAGCTGAAAGATCGCTACCATGACACCACGTCCGCATGATCATGATCAAGACTGCTTACCAAAAGATAACTACTCGTCATGACTTGTCCTCGGCCCGGGCTATCAACAAGATCCACTCTTGCTACATTATCATGGGTCAAGGGATGAATGGCAATGTGCCTCCCGTATCTGCCCGTCTCACTGACGGATGTCGCCGTGGTGGTTATCCGGAATAGCCTCCGCTTCCGCTTCCGCTTCCGGTCCGCCCCAGTCCAGCCCCTGGCTCGTGAAGCAGGTGAGGAGGGGACTTTTACCATATGACGCCACTGGAATGTTGGTCAAGATTGTCAGCATACATATTCTGGGTTCTGGATCGAAAGCATGCTCTTGAGTGACGTTAAATCATCTGTCGGGGATTTTCTTTTCCATTCGTATTCGTGTTTTGTTATATTGTTTCTTTGGAGCAACATAAGCTCTCTCTCGGGTTGTACTGTACTTATATGAGTTTACACCATAAGATAGGAGCTGATCTGTACCTCGTGTAGGGATGCTGCAGCTTGTCACGTAGTTATAGATTATGATGCTGTGATAATCTGGCAATAATTCATGAGTTCCCTTATCATATTTACTCACACCAACGCCCGAATCAAAGGGCTGGACAAGATTTCCCGATAAATGGTGCCAGTAGTATGACTGCGATAATTACACCATAAGAGTAAGAGACTAGGACTTCTACGACTTGTGAAGACAAGTGAAAGAGAAGTGTGTGTTTATTGTGGCATTCGATTATGTACATGGATGATGGTGATGATGCTGTCCCCCATACCTCGAACAAGCAAGTCACACAGTATGGTCGTCACACTCAATCCGAGTAGCAAGCTGCGGCCTTGGTGGTATCTCGTGTTTGCTTCAAGAACGGAATCAGGACAGTTCCTCCAGTACCATGAACTCCATCAGTAACTCCTTGTCCGTTCCAGCTTTCCATGCGCGTCGATGTCCTGGTCGCCAGATTGATTTGCGAGGACGTCTCACTTAGGGGCGTACCGCGCGCAGGCCCGATAATGTATCGTGTCACCATCTTGACATGCTTGTCTCGGAATCTTCCCAGTGACATCACGGCTCCGTTGTATGCATCCCGTACCGGCGAGTCAGCCTTGTGGCTCAGAGCATATGAGCGGACATTGGCTGTGCGAACCAACATCTCGAGGAAGCGGCGGTGGGGTCCTGGCATGTATTTGCGCATTTGCTAAGTCACCGGCGTTAGTATCATGACGCGGCCATCATACCTGGAGAATTGGTACATACTTCTATGAATCCGCCCTTGGAGGCAACAGGGGGCTTCCCGGTAGAGTCCTTTGCTTCCCCCGTCGCATGGTGCACCACACCAAGGAATATATCGAATGTCTGGATCAAGGAGCTTTGTGCATTGCTGCCGCCACTGTGCTGACGCCATTCACCTTCGCCATCTCCCATGTTGTAATACACACCCCTCGGCAGCCCAGCTACCGCCATGTTCTTGCTACCTGCTAGGAAGGGGCGTAGTTGATGATAGAATACGGTTGGTTGACAGTGCTCATACATACGCTCCAGTAGCTCCCCAAGCTCGACAAGACCTTCGGCCAGCTGGTCAAGATGTGCTTTCACCAGCACAGCGTCATCGACACTGGCGGCCTGGATGGCATTGGTCATCAGCGGGATAAGCTGTGCTCCCTTGGCCTCTAATGCCACCGAAAGCATGAAAAACCATTCTTCGTCTTTCGTGCCAGTGAACGAGTTGACAACCGATAGATTATCGGGGTCAGTCAGGTCGGCGTTTTCCTGTGAGATTCTGAAGTTCCAAAGGTTCAGAGCTGCGTACGTTGCACACGGTGGGAGTTCTAGATGTTTCGACACCTCGATGAAGGGCCGCGAGATGCAGGGTGGTAACACCTAGACACGAAGTTACCACAATTAGCAACGGACCCAGCATGGGGAAACGGTGGAGAGCCATAAGGAAGGGTCTCTTACTTCGCGAGGTGTATCTCCGCCCCAGATGTAGGCATGGGTAAGATAAGCAAGCACAACATATGCTCTTCTCCATTCCGGCTCAGATGCTAGCTTGCTAGTGGTAAGAATTGGCAACTCATCTACCGACTGCCTTATCACCCGCTCTTCGATACGAGTTGGCAAGTTGGCGACGATGCTTTCCCATGGGGAGTAGTAGGGGTCAGGCAGCTGTTGCAGAGGAGGACTGTCAGGAAGGAAGCCATTTTGGAAGGAAAGAGCGTATTGCTCTAAGCAGATGCCCGGCGTGTTCAACATAATGAAGGGTGCAAAGTAGTTTGAGGGAATCTGATACTCAGGGATGGATGGTTTTAGTCAATGTGGGCAGTGCCAACAACAGGAATTATATAGTTCTTCCAACAATGAATTGCGGCAGTACCGGAGCCGGAGCGGGTTATAGAAGAGGTCCTTAAGGTATTGTGACACAGTATCGTACCACCATGAAGTAGATAACAATGATCTGCAGGGACATTCAAAAGAGGTGGTGTTAATCACGTCAGTCAATTTTCCAATAAAAGTCCGAAAAATGCCATTATCAGTGAATGTTTTTATCACCAGGAAAGACGGATCTGGAGGCGGAAGCGGAACGGCATCCGTGCCGGGTCAAACCCAAGGAAGGCAGTCGTTGTTTTAGTGATTATCTTATAAATATGTGATAGTGAACCAAGGAATGTCACTGTCATTAGTATAAGTTCCTCAGGTGTTTCTATCTCTTTGCTACCCAGACCTTCAATCACCACCATGTCCAAGCCTGTCTTCACGGAGGAGGCTGCATCGCCCGAGTACGCAGCTGAACTCGACTCACAAGACCCTCTTGCTGCGTTCAGAGACAAATTTATCATTCCATCCAAAGCGAACATCGCTTCTAAGAAGCTTGCTAAGCCCGGTAAATATCAAAACCCCCAAATTTGAGTGGCCTTGATTCCTGACAGTTTGGGCAGGACTCTCCTCCGAGCCTTGCATTTATTTCTGCGGTAACTCTCTTGGTATTCAACCGAAAGCGACCGTCAACTTTGTCGAAGCACAGCTAGATACCTGGGCGTCAATAGGGGTTGGTGGCCATTTCACTGACCTCGAGGATTCCCCTCTGAAGCAATGGCAGTTGCTATCAGAGCAAGCTGCAGCTTCCATGAGCAAGATTGTTGGGGCCAAACCAGACGAAGTGGCAGCCATGGGAACCTTGACGACGAACCTCCACCTTCTCTTAGCCAGCTTCTACAAGCCCACTGCCACCAAGCATAAGATTATCCTGGACTGGAAGGCATTCCCCAGTGATCACGTACGCAAATGCCCTCGGTGAAAGTCCTCATGTTCTAAGTTGAGACTGACTGTCGCATAGTACGCTATCGAATCTCAGGTTGCCTGGCATAACCTGGACCCGAAACAGTCCATGGTACTGATCGGCCCGGAGGAAGGTGAATACGAGATCTCTACCGAGAGAATTTTGTCCCTCATCGACGAAAACGCCGATGAAGCGGCTCTTCTTCTCCTCCCTGGTATCCAGTACTATACCGGACAGTTCTTTGACATCAAGAAGATTACGCATTACGCGCACTCACGTAATCTCGTCGTCGGATGGGATTTAGCTCATGCTTATGGCAACCTGGAGTTGACGCTGCATGAGTGGAATGTGGATTTTGCGGCGTGGTGCACATACAAATATGGAAATGCGGGCCCCGGCGCGATGGGCGGACTTTTCGTGCACGAAAAGCATGGCCAAGTCGACTACTCGGAAGGAGAAGACTGTCCCAAGTTTCGTCATCGTTTGACTGGTTGGTACGGCGGTGATCGGTCAGTGAGATTCAAGATGGACAACAGTAAGTCCCACCGAACCTTCCGGGTCCACGCATCTACAAGAGGATTGTGAACTAACGATCGGCTCATAGAATTCAAGCCTATCCCTGGCGCTGGGGGCTTCCAGATCTCAAACCCCTCGGCCATCGATCTCGCAGCGCTGTGTGCCGCGCTGTCCGTCTTCGATGGCACATCAATGGCAGAACTTCGTCATAAGTCTGTTCGGTTGACTGCGTACCTTGAATATCTATTGCTCAAGGACTATGATGAGGAATCAAGACCATTCCGCATTATCACTCCGAAGAATCACGAGGCCAGAGGAGCGCAGCTCAGCTTGTTACTTAAGCCTGGCTTGCTGCAAAACGTATCTCAAAAGCTGCAGGAAGCCGGTATCATCTGCGATAAACGGGAGCCGGACGTAGTACGTGTGGCACCCGTTCCGCTGTACAACACTTTCAGTGAGGTATGGACATTTGTCCAGATCTTTAGAAAGGCACTGGAGGTTTGATCCAAGCTAGTGGTGTGAAGTGACAAAGCCAGGCAAGATGAATGTACAGTTGCCACGATTAATGTATACAAAATTCATGAATCCAGTTTTTCGAAAGCGCCTTGCGTTTCCCACGTCTTATAGTCCCGGTGATTCGTGATGATCTGGCGAATCCAGTTTAGAACTCTCTCCATTAACAGGCAGCCGGAAACACTGAGCGTAAATTTCTCCTAGTATGCGGAAGGACATAGACAGACTTTGGCATGTAGCTAGGTTTCAAAGGTGACCGAAACCATCTCGGCCATCACCCCTCGGCAAAAAGTCTTGAGCTTGAGAGAAGAAATTCGCGGCCAAGATCGAGAATTCGTCATTCATTGGGTCGGGCGACCGAGATGAACCCATAGACCCCATTGGATCTTGTCCGCCTACAAGGAGCGAAGTAGGCAGATTGAATTGTGAGCTTGGTGATGACGCTGACGTGTGGTGAGAATTTAGGCGAAATGGTTCAGGTAAGGGAGATGTCTGAGATACTTCAGCCGCGATTGTAGGAGGCTCAGAGTACAAAGAGTCCCCGAACATGCGACGGGCTGAGTCGGTGTCACTGTTGGAGGAGTATTCGAGGATCTCCCAGAAGCGGGACAGGTCTATGAGAAGATATTTACTCTGTGAGCCCGAGGCCGGCTGATAGGATGCAGACACAGCATCCTCCAATTTCTGTAGCCTGTCCGCCTAAACACACACCCTCTGTCAGCTCATGCACAGAGATAGCGGATGGGCGCGTCAGCTTACCAATCGTGCCATATGAGGCCATTTTTGCCCCAACTTCTGCACAAACCTGACACACCTGTAGAAACGGTCCCGCTTGTCATCACGAATAACAGCATTCTCGGTAAAGCTAAGCTGCAATTCGATTGTAGCTACCACAGCAGCGCTATATCCCAGGAACGGGTCCGAGATCGTAAAACACCGCTCTTCGAAAAAGTTGATAAAATGTATGATCCATGTCGTGTGAGATGAAATGAGATCCGAGCTATGCTGGAGAAATATCTCAGGAATGGTACTTCGAAAGTTCCTAAGACTGAGCGAAAGGAGAAGCGGGTGATTGACCAGGCATAGTATTGTGTGATATAAGAATTGGTTCAACAACCACGGACCCCAGTAGTCTCTTCTTGCCTGAAGCTCTTCCAGTGTCCTTTCATTTAGGCTAGCTGGCTTGAACCTGTGAATGTAGGGCATCTGAGTCTCAAGGTCCATTTGAGCAGCCAGGATCTCCGAGTAGTCTGATTCGGACGACCAAGGAGGCAATTTCCCGGGTTTCCCATGACGCCGGACATACTTGGCAGTTTTTGCGAATACACCACTGAGCATTATCATGTACGCGAGGATACCCTGGTCATGCATTCCTGATGACCGAGTCTCGTCGGCCGTATCAATTAGAGAATTCGGCGGTGGAGGCCTACTTGGACTCTCGGGGAAAGGAGGGAAGCTTCCCTCCGGAGAATCCAAGTTCTCAACGTCAACACCATGAATACGTTTCAGCAGATAGATGCTCCAGAAGCAGCGCCTACGTTCTTCACGTGTTAAGGAGAACTGTGACGAAGGCGATTCCGAGCCCAGATTGGCACACTGTGCCAGGTTCATTGCCAGACTACAATGGATACTTGAGCGATGTGTGTTTCCGTCTGTTTCAGTTAATTAAAAGAATGCCATGCATAGATGTAGCACCTACTGGTAAAGTCAACAAGGCTTAGTAGGCACAAGCTTTGGAGTGTGGAAAGTTCAACTGGCCCTTCCGAAACCCTTTTCATGACCAGACCTCTAGCCACTTCCGTATAGCCATTAATTAGAGACGGGAGTTCATCAGGACTTGACGCTTCGTCATCTGAAAACCGTACACTCAAGGCTAAGATAGCATAGATTATTTCTGGATCACGAGTTGGCAAGGTTCTCAGAAAGCTGTCCCTGTGAAACAAGGGGAGAGGCTGAGAGTCGCAGTATTGCAAGTACAACTCTGCTATTGACACTACCTTCTCCCATCTGGGTAGCGGAGTGAGTGCATTGGGTGCCGAAAAATTCAAAGAAGGGGCCAGAGAAAGTAGGTCGGTAGTTGCTGTGTTCTGTCGAGCGCGACTCTGTGCGTTTCGCCTAGCGAGAAATTATCAGTCACTGATGCAATAACAGTGAGAACGTGACGTCTTACTCCAGGGTGTCAAGGAACTCGCTCATCTTAACTTCCCAGCTTCCCAGACGATCTTCCTATACGTGGCAAAGTTAGACACAAGCGAAGTTCAGGGCAACCTTTGGCCGAATTACCAATATCTGTGAGATTCTGGCCTCTGAGGTGGAAACGCCAGAGATTGATTCTCCTGAATAATTAAGACCATTGGCCAATGGCCTTCGGTGCTCTCCAGCATAGGTGCATGTTTGATTCAAACGCGCACATAGAGAGCAAGCTGGCTGCTCCCCAGGACATTTTGCCTTTTTCCGCCTGGAAATAATCAATCATTAATGTGTCATATAGCGCGATGCCGGGCACTCAGTCCGGCTTACCTGCACGGCTCACAAGCTTGCCGCACTCGCTTAGCGGGCCGCTCAGGAGTAGCGGACTCCAAATCCATATCAGCGTAGTATCTATGTCGGGTATTTTCCACGAGTCTCGATTTTGAGATGTGTTCTGTGCTAACAACAGCTCCCCGGAGTGCGTAGCAGCCTAACGCAGGAAGATTAGTTCCCTACGGCAGCCTCCTGATGGTTGTAAATATCAGGAACAAGGCACATTTTACATCGGTCGGGTAATTGTATCGACCGTGATTGCAATGGCAATGACTCAAACTTGATAAGTTCGGATGTCACAAGGTTGTAGTCAAGGAACAATATCAACAACAGTGAGGTATACCAGTAAGTGCTTGCTTGCATGTGGACGGGATAGTTAACTGAACCGCGCTGAGATGACTAATCAACGGCCTGTGAACCCACTCGATAAGGCTATATCAATAACCAGACATAATAACGATGACTGAACACGATGATGTAGATGATAGTTGAAAGGTAATAGCACACATAAAAGATTCAGCTGAAGGTTGGGGTGTGCATTGACGTTGATGATACCGTGAGAGGTAGGTCGTTATGCTAATTCTAACCAATCACGAGACGTTCATTTGACGTATTCTCCATCCTAATTGTCATATGGCATGATGAGAGAGATGCTTCATTTAGGACACGGCATTCAAGTCTCGCAGTCAGAAAGTTGGCCGATCTCAGGTGGTGTAAGGTGCTGGCATTATAATCTGCTTGTTGCCGCAAGCAGTAGTCCTATACTAATAACATGATGCACTTTCTCATCGTTGGGTGATAAAGAACCTAGGTGCTCCGCGTGTCCTGCACTTGTATCGAAACTTTGGAAGTCGCCCGGAACAATTGTACTATGGATTTTCAAGCCGAAACAGGAAAGTCGAGGAAAGATTTCACACATTGACGCCCTAGCTTAATTTATGTACAACGTCGATTATCCCAGTCTTCCTCTCAAATAGACCGTTACAAAAACCCAGACATACCGCCAATTGGTGTCAAGGAATGTCAATCGCAAGACGCTGCGGGATCATACTTGGCAAAGTATTAGGCGTTTACTCCTTACCGAACCAGGTCTTGTGGCCCTATTTTCAAGGTTAGCAATTGGCTCTTCAGGCAAAGAACGCAGTCAAGTGTAGATTAGATGTGGGCAGCACTTACGAAGACCATGCGGCCCATGGCATAGGTGGTAGCTGAAGAGACGTTAGTATGGACAACTCGATAGCGCGAGAATGAGTATTGCTCACCAATGCCGAGACCATAGACGGAGATGAGGTAAGGGTACATGATGTAGTTGCTGCGCTCGGTCTGTGGGTAAACGGACAATGGTTAGACCTTCCATGCTACCATATAATCATTCCAACCCAACTAACCTTATACCACTGACGCTTGCCGTCGTGCTTCTGGAAGAGACGCTGGTAATAGGGGACACGGTTCTCACGGAACACAAATCTATGGAGATATTCAACATGTGTCAGTTATGTGGAAGTCAATTGGGAGATAAGCAGTGGTCAGAGCCCGGTCAACGGTGCGCTGCCCGAGCTGACGAACGAGTTATGATCGGGAGCGCAGAGACCGTGCAAGGGGATGAAAATAAGAAAAGAGTAGTAGAGGCTTACCCAGCCATGCGAGGAGCGGTGCGGAACATTTTGGCGGTTATGCGAATGCGACAAGAACGAGGTTTTCTAGAGAATGAAGACGAGAATGGCAGCTAGAAGATTGGCAGTAACAATGATCAGTCGATGTCGTGAAGTGTGGACCCGAGCATGTCCCGATCACGTGGTCACCCTCGCACTTCCGCCTTTAGGATGCAAGGCTTAATAATTTCACGTGATGACGCAGTACCAGAGCTAACTCAACTAGGTTTGGCTCAACAGATTGGTCTCCCCCAGAAAAGTAGTTTCCGCGGAATCCAAGTGCGCAGCAGTTGAGCTCAATCCCCATCGATTCACATGTGCAAGAGATATTCCATGCTTTCAGGGAGCGAATGAGGAGGATGGTCAGATCTATCGTTCTCCTCTCTTCCTTTTCGTCTCAAGACTCATGCGCCCGGCTCTTCTTCGATTACTGAAGAGACCGTCAGCTCTTTCGGTTCTCGACTCCCTGATCTCAGCACCGGCCGGGGTTGAACAATTGGAGCTTAGACGCAATCAGAGGTGTCTGCGATGTCTATCCAGGAGTACCCGACAAGAAAATTACATATCCTCCGTCAACCGAGAACAGACAGCATGCAGCGAATCTCCCTCTCCCTCAACAAGACGAAAATTGAGCTTCCAGGTCCACAAGATCAAAGCACCGAAGGCGCAAGCAGAGGATAGTGTTGAAAATGGTGAAAGCTCTCTCGACAAGCAGAGGTACCCATCGCGATTCCGTATACAAACAGAGAAGCTAGAATTCGAATCGGATATTGGACATGTACGCGACATCGGAACTCGTCTGGTGGATAGCCCACTCCACCGAAATGATTTCAGTCTCTGGGCTGAGCTACTACGCTACCGCCAACGGCACTATGGAGAGCAAGGAACAATGGTCATTTGGGAGGCTCTGACTGATCGCGTGGACGATGTGCGACTCCCAGTGGACGGGGACTTGGCCGACTTTCTCTGGCAGAGCTTTGTCGACCTCGGTTTCAAGCGAGAGATTGTGATGGTTGAGGTGGCTGAATATGCGGGAGAGCTCTGGAGTAAGACTGGGAACCGGTGGCCCAAGCTCTACGAGAGAATTGTCGGCGGCTTCATTGAACGCGGCCTGATTGATCGGGCTGAGGAATGGCATCGAAAACTTCAAGAGCCACACCTTGCAAGTCCGAATGACATTCTACATGTCCTAAGACCGGCCGTCTCTGCTCGCCACTCGAACAGTACTGTTGTGGGTAAAAACAAGGCTAAAAACCAGGGCCAAGGCTTCCTACCAAGCCTAGTGGCATTTCGCAATATCTGCCGGTCGATACAAGGCCACCAGATCTACGTTCCCACCATGTCTGCGCTCCTTCAAAATGATCTTCCTGCTCAAGAGCTGGTACTCATGCATCTATTCTTAGTGGGTCAAGGCGATCATCCCCGTTCCTACCAAGACATAGAGTCATTGATCCACGCTGCAGAAAAGCGTGGCCTACAATCATTCCGGCAGAAGCTCCGAGCTTATGTCGACCGTCAATTCCCTAGTGAGATTGAAGATATTCAATGCAAAGACTCTAAAATTGAGAATTCTGAGCATAGACCGCAGGCGAGCCCTAGCGAAAGACAGCCCTTGCATGACGAAAAGCCCATCAAGGACGACCTGGGCGCGCGCTTATTCGCTACGGACGCTTTGAAGTTTGAACTCATTCTCTCTGGCTTCAAGATGTTTGGCGCTACTTCTATTGGACCACAATCATTACGGGAAATGGCTGTGAGAGCGCACGGCAGCCGCGATCTACTGGAAAGGCTTCGACTTCTGCAGGAAGCAGGTATTTCCATCGGGGACTCGATCTTCTCTCGCCTTGTCCGCAAGCTAGCCACAGAAAATCGTGGTATCGTTCTGACAGATCTACTTCGAAGTGATCAACATCCCGACATGCTGGAGGATATGCGTGTTCAAGAATCTCTCTTGTTGTCTCACTACCTCAGTCAAGACTGGCGTCGCTACAACCTGACCCTAGCCATCCTCAGCGAAATAGCCGACGAAGGACCAAACATGTTCAACATCCATTTTCGAAAACATCTGAGAGCGGGCGAGTGGGAGTTGGCATCGAAAATAGTCGATGAACTAGCTTTGCGCGGAGAGCCCCTCACGAAGACAAGCATCGACTTACTGATCAGTCATGTTCTGACCCCACGACGGCCTGGGTCTGGACCGATCCGAGTTCCTGACCGGCCACCGCAAATTGAAGTGGCGTTCGTCTTCCGTGTTCTACGACGCACCATTCCATTGGGGTCAACTGTATCTGCCAGGCTCTGGATTGAGTTGATCAAACGACTGGGCCAGACAGACTCCTGGGTTGAGCTTCGGAAGTGTTGTCTTTGGCTAGCCCGTCATTATTCTTTCACTGGGCCGCAGAAGGATACACCTCTGGACATCATATCAGGATCAAGCGCGGCACCACATAGTCGGACCTCTCCAGCTTCGGGGCACAATGCTGACATGCTCCGCACAATATTCAGCCGCCACGTCCAGGAAGCCCTCGTGCATTGGGGGTTCCGCAAGCGAGTCTCTCCGAACAACCATCGCTACCACGCGGTCAATGATTTGATTCCATGGATACGGGGCCTCGCTCTCCTGCGTGAGCTGGAGCGTAGCGGTGTTGAGCTTCAGGTAAGCAGCATCAGCCGCGCGTGTCGGCAACGGCTTGCTGTTGTCTTTGGACGAAACCGGCGGTCTAGCCGCCCCATGAACCGCATGTTGCGACGAGAAAATCCTTATACTCTTGAAAAGGTACTCGGCGATATCAGCCGCGTCTGGGGAGAGCCATCCTTGTTTGCAGGCCGAGAGCACATCGATGTGTTTCGACTAATTAATCCACCGAGTTCCAAGATGTCGTACCGCAGGACACGTAAAACCCTCTGGAGGGAGCAAAAACTGCGGGGACCAGCTTTCATTCAGAGTCGGTCATAATGTATCAACAGACAGTGACAGTGTATATAGACCCCAATAGACCGAATATATCACATATCTACTTGTAGCTTCTAAGGCCAGACAGAGCCTGAAACTTGGATGCCTTAAGGGGGTGGGTGGATGGCACGTGAGGCGACCGGGGCAACGTAAGATCCCAAACAAACCCAACAAACAAAGACATGGGATGGCGCGTCCGACCGGGCTGAGCCACTGTTGTGCTAAGAATAGGCGGCCACACTTCCCGTTCATTCTCCATCTTTTCATGGCTACCCATGACATCTCAACTGCTGTATGGCCTGCCTAGACCTTCTGGCCCACTGTCAATAAGCAGATCAACGCAAGATTCTAAACTCTCTCAGTGACCGTGCTCTCGTTGACTTACATGAGTACCACATCCCATCCCCCTGTCGTAGCTTGCTCATTATCCCTCTTTTTATCTTTTCTAACCTGTCAGTCAATAAATAAATGCGAACCTCTTCTATTGTTCCGCAAGTGGGGTCATTGTTTCTTCTTGCTGCATCATTCCTATACATATTTACTCTCATCTTTAGCATTGGATCGTGACCCTTCTCTGACCGTTGACATCTAATTTTGCCATCCCTACGCTCCTCCATCAATTCTATAGTTATCGTCCTAATTCCCTAGGTCATTTTGCGGCGGTTTTCCTGCATATTTGTCTCCTTACACCTAAATACCATATCGCCCGAGAGTCGCCTGCACAACCACAATGCGAGGACTGGGAATTCTGGCCCTTGCCCCTTTGGCAGCTGCAAAAGCTTTGCATTCGCGACAGACAGCATGCAACAACTCGCCGTCCCTGTGCTCCAAATCCTACGGTGAGATTACTCATCTAGGCGCACATGATAGTCCGTTTCTCCGGGACGCATCGACCGATTACTCAACCTTTGGAGATCAGTGAGTAGTTTCAGAACCACATACGCGACTCAAGCTTGGAGCTGACTGACAGTCGCGCAGATATTACAACACGACACTACAACTCGAGGCGGGCGTACGTCTAGTAACGGCGCAAGTGCACAAGTCAGATTCAGAGTGGCACCTATGTCATACCAACTGTGACTATCTAGATGCAGGCAAGCTAAGCACATGGCTATCGGAGATCAAAACATGGCTAGACTCCAACCCAAACGATGGTAAGTCGCGCACCCTCCGTTGAAATCCTTGACCCAGTGACAAAGCAGGAGAGTTAATATTTCATGGCTGCATAGTGGTCACGGTCCTGCTGGTCAACTCGGACGACGCAACAGCATCGGATCTTCACTCGGAGTATGAGACAGCGGGCATTGGGAATTACACCTACACGCCTACCTCACAGACCTCCGCGCCCAGCTCCTGGCCCACTCTACAGGAGCTGATCAACGAGGGTACTCGGTTGATATCATTTGTGGCATCGCTAAGCGCCTCGAGCAACACGGTGGCTCCATACCTGATGGACGAGTTCACCTACCTCTGGGAGAACCCCTACGATGTGACCTCGGCGTCGAATTTCTCTTGTACACCCGACCGCCCAACGACCGTGAAGAATGACTTGTCTGCTGCACTTTCTTCCAACCGGCTTCCCTTTATGAATCACTTTCTTTACCAGACTACCATCCTCGACATTGAGTACCCAAATGTAAGCTATGTGGGCACGACTAATGCCCCCTCCGGCGGCACGGGCAATCTCGGCGATACTGCGAAGAAGTGTAAGAGTGCTTACAGTGGCCGCCAACCGACTTTCATCCTGGTGGACTTCTTCAACAAAGGACCCGCCATATCGACGGTGGACAGTCTGAACAATGTCACCGACGCTACCGGACGCGCCAATCTCACGTCGACTACTCAAACGAGCTCCGCCTCCACGTACTCGAATGTGTTCAAGGGACTGGTGGAGACGGTTCAGAAAGCAATGGACGGAGCGAATCCCAGCATGGGGGAATGGATCTGGGCCGGCGGGGACTGGGGCAGCTTGTTGGGCGGTGGGATTGCTCTCTAAAGTCTGTCGCACGCGTTCTCTCCCGCCTGCCATCTTATTGGGTTCTCTTTTTCATTCCCTTTCCTTGCAAATTAGCAGCATTGCAGTTCTCTCATTGGCATGCATAAATGCAAGCTCGGCGCTCCTTCAATTTTTGTGATATCTGGATGATTCTCATGACGCTCCTTCGCTTTATGATGGTTCACATTTCACTGCACATAGAGACGGCGTTTTTTGTTTGATGGATCTTAACGACTTGTCAATCATTGTACTTATATATATGAAATTACCTTCCTTGTCCGGCCATCCGTATCTTCCATGCCCCGACAGGTGCAGGCAATCTGTCGTCGTAAGCCAGATTGAGCTCGACCACAAAAGCCCTTACAACCGATGCTCACTGCTGCCCAAGCAAGGAGCGGACCTTGTTCACCTTATCCTCAAATGACTGCTCCTTATCGGTCCTGCGAGAGGGAGACATGATACATTAGCCAACGCCATCCAATTAGACATCACCTTTCTGGGAGCGTTTCCCAGTTCGAAAATGCGACATCATAGGGGGGAGTCGAAGACCGAAGTATCTATAACCAGACGAGAAATAGGAGTGGGATGAAAGAGTGTGTTCTACCTTGATCCAACCCGAATGTCCGTCTGAATCCTCACAATACCCTGTTGATGCAGGATCGTATGCGCCTGCCCAATGACCTGATGAACTTTGTCCCACGGTCCCTCTGTTTAAGTCGATGCCGCAACCCCCCGTCCCGCAAAAGGAGCACAGGGAGTGGAGGGCGGGTCCTCAGTTAGCCAAGAACCATGAGATGATTACGTGCACGAGTCGGAAAGAGAAGAAAGCATTGGGCAAGAGGAAAATGAGATTAGGAGGGACACAGCTGCGCGACTCACCAAGGGTTGTCCCGGCGGAGTGCATGACGAATTTGAGGCCCGACTTCTCGACTAGGCGTTGGACGTCGGCGATTTGGGCGGACACTGATGGGGACGAGGTGCCGATCTGCGCGGATGGGTTAGTCTCACTGAGGGGAGTTCGTTCTGCAGCTTAGTGTTCAGGCTCAGGGGGTCCACTCCATATGGTGTTGGCAAGATAGCATGGAATAGAATGGGTGAGTGGGTGGACGGATGGATGGGGATATGATGGATGGATGGATGCATGGATATGCATGAAGCAGTCGGAGTCGTCCCGTCAAATTGAGGCATGTCATGAATGCATGGAGATAAGCACTACTTGCTGGTGATACCTTGTCGATGATGACGGAAGACGGCCTGCTCATGTGGGACACAGGTACAGCAAATCGATGCGACAAAGGTAGTCTGTAGTGTACTTACAGGAATCAAACAGAAGTCCGCCGTGCAATGCGGGGGAGTTGGGATGGACGCGATGTTGTCCATTTTCAGATTAGCCTGTTTGTTGAAGGTTCACGGAAGATGTACAATTATCTGTTGCAAGCCAAACGAAAATCTCAAAAGCCTAAGCTGTATTTCCCAGTAAACGTGGACGATGGTGAGACCTCTGGTGTTGGATGACAGCAGTTGTTGTTGTTTCTCTCGCGTTGCTCTTCCCTCAGCGCGGGGCCGAACAGCGGAGGGGCAATTGGGGAAGGGGGGGGGGCGACATCATCTCCCACGTTTTCGACTTCCCCCCGTTCCATTCATCGACATTAACATATGAACATTGACCTTGACAAGGATTAACTCCCTCACTACATCCCTGACTGACTCCATCAGATATTCTCTCTTCTAGACCCGATGAGCAATTCTTAGTCCACCCGGTTCTAGCATTGTACATACATAAGACGCGCATCGCCAGCCATGCACCGGTCTGTGGGTTGCCGCGAACAACTCATCAAAATCTCGTTTCCCACTCCGTAGGGGAGTCAATAATCATACGGTGCATCAGTTAACTGTATCTGTCCAAATTGAACACTTCTGGTCGGAATTTACGGTCTCGACTGGATAGACTAGCAATCCTTTATTTGTGCGCTTTGACGAGTGTCTCTCTTACTTCGCCCGTCATCTTGTCATTCTCTCTGCACTGTTCGCCCGCCATCAGAATTGAGGACCACTAGGTCTCACTACGGTGCGTATCGTTGCATATGCAATGAACTATCCTGGGGCCGATACCAATGCCGAACGGGGCGACCATCCGGGAAAGAAAAAAAAAGGGAAGACAATCAAAAGCAAAAGTGACAAGAAGAGACCCCAATGAGGCTGCATGGAGAGTAAGGAACCGAAGCAAACAATTAGTCGAATTACTGATTGGCGAGAGCCTTTGGAGGCTTGTTGACAAGGGAAGACGTCTCGAAAATGTCTCCAGGGTGAGTTGCACTTCACTTCCAGGATCAATATATGATGCCTCCAAAATCGGTCCGTTGAGCTTTCAAATGAACCACGGTTCACCTCGCGTTTCTAAATCCTCGCCAACTCCTCATTTCGGTCGCCTCGTACCCCCACTGCACTATTGAGAATATATCGTGGACTATAACTAGCACTTTCCCTTCAATCTCCTTCTCTTCTCCTCTTTCTTTGAATTACTTCGACGCTGGTGGGTTTGCCTACTACTCTACTCGGGTGTGACGCAGTCTCGTTGGCCGACCGGTTCAATCGACCATTCATTCCTCCACTGGCTCAGCCCGATAGATCGACGTTAGCCGTCCCTGGAGTATATTGCTCGCAGGAGTTAGCAGAGAACTAGGCAGGTTTCGTGACATTGTCGACCAATCTATTGAATACGAATCACCTCCTGCTATCCATTTTTGACCGCCTATCGCCAGCTATTGTGCAGCAACCAAGGCAGCACGGGTTTCCTACCGACGTCCGTGTGCCCGACGCCCTGCGCTCAGCTGGGTTTACCGGTGCTGTGATAGTCCAATATCTCCTCTCCTCGAAACTAGCTGCTTCTATCACCATTTCCAAATATTGGTGGCCGGGTCGCGCCTAGTGTCAGCAGATCCGCACTCCCTGAATTCAACTTCAGGGCTGATCAAGGAATTGCAAGCTTAGTGTTTCCGCCTAAGAACAGGAAGTCCGACCGCCACGGTGGCTGATGCGATTCAAATCCCTGCACAAGGCTCAGGTCCTAGATCTACAAAGTACCAAGTAGTTGCCCTTGCACTAAACGAAATCGGGCTGGGGGCTTTTCCATCAATATTTGGAGTGGCTCATTCCTTCACGGACGAATCAACGAGCAGAGGCTTACTTCCAAGGCAAGATCACCTGAGCCTGATTTGGAGCGATCAGATCTCATTTTCAGCAGCTTATTCTCCATCGCCTGCACATCAATTGGCTGGGTTTAACGAGGCTCAGTACTGACACAAGGACGTGAGAGCCTGGGGACAAGCGATTATTGCACTAGTTCATAGATCAGCTACTCCTGTCTGCCCACGTTATTTGACTTGCTGCCGGATCGAACATTCGTACAGCAGGGTTTGGGAAGGTCTCTTGCCCTTTTTGAGAGATCGGCATTCTCATACATCGCAGCCTGCTCTTCTTAAACCTTAACTGCTACATATCTTCGCCTGCGCCCTACGGACTTTTTCTTCCTCGAAGGAACTACTTCAACCACGTGACTCTATACATCGTTGCTGAACATTCCCCCTTGGTCTTTCGCTATCATCTTAAAGTGCGTTGTAGGAAGTCCGAGGCAATTTTTATTTGTATGGATATGAGTTCCTGCTTGATTCATCAACCTTGACCACAGATTCCGTGAGCCCTCAACAAATGCCAAAGCCCAATATGCTGGAGCTCCCGGTAGGGGCCGAGCTCGTCTATCTTGCCGAAGGGGGCGCCAATATCATCTATCGCATCCTCTTTTCTACCCAAACTCATAAGGGGCGAAATCCTAAAGATGTTCCGATAACCGTGTCTTCCAACCTGCCATCAGGCGTAACGGATCGTTATAGTATACCCGCCAGCTTCAAAGGAAAGCTGCTTCGTCTTCGGAAAGACACAAGCTCAGGAATCCCCTACGAAGAGATTGCACGAAACTTCGACCAATGCATTCGGCCTCTTTTTAAACCAGAAGAGCTCGTCGATCAGGAACTTGTCTGTCTTCCCAGAGGACTGGTTCAACTATGCAATGAGCAGCTTCTAGCGGCGGAGCAAACCGGGCAGCGTCCCAGAAGACGACAAGGCGTATATCTCTCTACGACAGAGACATTCGGGCTTCTGATAACTGACATGACCACATTCGCTAGTCCTGGGACCACGTTATCCGAGCTGAAGCCTAAGTGGCTCGCCCAATCTCCGTCAGCCCCAGCTAACTCTCGACGGTGCCGGACATGCGCACTCCGCGAAATGAAGAATAACAAGGCGCGCAAAACCGGCAAGTCCGAGGAAACATCATTCTGTCCGTTGGACTTGGTGAGCGACAGATTCGAGAATGTTCTCCGAGCGGCCCGGTTCGTCAAGGGATGCAAAGATCAGGCCCGGCTGGCAAAGGTACTCTATCGGAATAGTACCCTGCAGAAACTCCTGGCACACCAGAAGAGCATGTGCGATGTGGGGCTCCATGGTCCTCCTGTCACCTCGGTCGAAAAATCGCTCGGGATGACTCTCCGTGACTGTACAATGTTTATCAGGGTGTGTTTTTCTGCTTTTCCTGGCTGGACTGCCACACCCACTAAGCTAATCTCGATGCAGATACCGAAAGATGAGACCAGTCGGATCGAAGTACGCCTCGGAGACCTAGATCTCAAGACTGGGGCGGGAGGCAAGGCGAAGTATTGGCTTGACTTGGAACTTCGCCTGAACGATGAGGGCTGGTACATGGGAGCGAGGAGCAGTGTATCTGAGAATGAGTGTGCACTACAAGGCCCACGCAATCACTCTCAACCATCAATATGAGCTGGACAGCAATTGCTTGATCAAGCTTCATCCACTACGAGTCCAGGTCTATGTCGGCACTGGGCTGGGGTTTGTAGAAATCATTTTACGGAGCGATACAGCATCACATTCATTACCTACAACTTCACAACGACGAAACGGCCTTTTACCCCCATCGTGGCCCCTTTAAATTGTTCTCTTTACCAGCCTTTACAGAACTTGTCTCTCGGTTTCCAAGGGAAGTATTGCGCTGCATCCAGGCCCGACGTGTTTATGTTCGATGCTGAGCATGTAATGGCGTTCTCTGCGTGTACACTAATCAATCAGACACCACTCAGATTGTTGTTCAGTCTAATTATCCTAAGAAATACATCACCCTCTGGTCGACATGGCCACTATCTGTCGCACATATCGAATGGATGTAGCTATGACTCTCAGCCCACTGGATAGTTTGCATCCATGACCATGTGACAAAGTAGCCATCATGTTACCAGGAAAAGGATGTCATGATGTCATCCTATACCCAGGAATATTGGATCTCGACAACAATGGCTACAAGCTTTTATGATTACAACAACAAACCACAAGACCAACGAACCGATAAGCAAAAATTTATGGTTTAGAGCTTCAATCCCCACGCAACACAATCAATTTGCATCACTTTTTTTCTGTCTTCGCAAGATACCTCATCAGCGGAGCTGCCATTACCAATCATCTTAGCGAGAGTTCAATCCTTACATCTTCGCGATCCTCTCATCCTCCGATCCCTCCCCAACCACAACCGCAAACGACGATGCCAGATCTCACCCCTGACGTCACGATCTGAACTTCATCCACTGAATTCATTGATAGCAACACAACCACTTTGGCCACTCAGCGGTTCAAAAAGCCGCGTACTCGTCACTCTCAGTCCCTCGTCCTCGGAAGTATTCTCCAGCCTTCGAGCCTTCATTATCTCTCCGCGTTTCTGCACACTACTCCTCACCTCATACAATTCTTCCCAGCATTTAGCGATACATATATACATTATACAAGTACACCTACAGTGATACATCCATACATCCATACATCCATACATCCACACATCCATACATCCATACACACATCCCTACACACAAACATACATTCATACATCCACACATAAACATACACATAAACACCTGGCCCATCAATAATCCCCGTCCAACAAAACCCACAAGATGACCGGCATCGCGACGAAGATCAAGCATTCCTTCCAGCAGGCAATGAAGCCTTTCCGCTCCACCCAATGGCGGGGCTTGATGGCAGCCAAGGACAAGGAAGACGATCTCGACGCGCAGTACAACTTCCCTTCCGGACGGAGGGCCGGTCAGGGGGGATCTGGATGATTTCATATTGGACTCAACCCAACACAGTTGTGTGAATTTCCCCCCCCCAACCTGGCATGCGGTATGCTTGGCATGGAGGCAGCTGCTAACAGACCTTGGTCTTGCACAGTACATCGAGAAAGTCATATACTATACTTGTTCGAGTTTTCGTCATCAAAAGTTCTGAGTCGGTTCCCGTGACACCTACAGTTGTACTGTACATTCAAAAGTTTAGACCTAGATGGGTAGAATTTAATAATTTCAAGCTACAGGTAGCTATTCCAGTTCTTCCCCGGGGAGGACATGATTCCACCGTACATGGACCCCTCTAGTATGTCCTGGTCTATTAGTGGGGTGTGAATGCGCGCGTGAAATGTCGTTTCTTTGGGGTACTCATGTAAAAGAGTCAAGGGTCAAAAGCCAACTGAAATCTATATCAAAAATTAGCTCTACAAACAATAAAGGTGTGACGAAGGAAAGTTCATCCCGAGACAGTCCGATATCCTGTTTTCCGGAAGGCGCAGCCTAACCGACTCTAATCCTCTAAGGCTTCCTCTCAGTTCCCGACATTCCCACTGTGATGTACCTTATTATGGAAACAAATACCGAAAACAGCATGAAGACTAAAACATGCATTACAGAACAGAACTAAGTAAAGAAAAGCAGCCAAGTGGGCGTCCACAGACTGCCTTGATCTGCTCGTGGCATTAACGATACCAATTATACTCCGGGTCTCCCAAGCATTCTCCCACCGGGACAGCTAGAACCAGCACCCGTGACATTAGCATTTGCTGCAGCAAAGCAAAGCAAAGCAAAGCACTAACAAGACTTATATGTGACTTACGAACTAGCCCCCTGGCCACGATCTCATCCAGCATCGCCCGTGTTAAAGTTGCCACGGTCTGCTCATGGGTGTCGTGGGCCAAAACCACCGAACCCCCAGCATTCAGACCCTCCAGGAATCTCGTGAAGCTCCTCGGGATCAAGTCTGGATGGTCGTGCGCATAGTCTTTGGTATCTACGCTTGTGCTGATCACATGGTATCCCAGTTCGCCCATCGCGGCGAGGACTTCTCCATTGATGGCGAGATAGGGCGGTCTCATGTACGTCGGAACCACGCCGAGAGTGTCGTATAATGCTGCTTCCAGCCGGCGCATTTGTTCGACAACCTCGCCGTATGGTAAAGCGGACAGACGAGCGTGATCGTACCTGAGTTTACGTCTCGTGTTCAGTCTTTGCTTTCTCGGTATTTCTTGGTGATGCGCAAAGGGAAGGAGACAAGGTTTCTCGCTTACGTGTGAGAACCAATCTGGTGTCCTTCGTTCAGGGTCCGGACCAGGATGTCGCGGTGGTTGGAGAGCTGGTAGCCATTGACGAAGAAGGTGGAGCGCGCACCGTACTCGCTGAGGAGGTCGAGGAGTTGCGGAGTGTAGATGCCTGGTCCGTCATCGAAGGTGAGGGCCACGGTGCCGGGAACCGCACAATGAGTGATGACTGCTCCGTAGAGTACATCTCGTGCTGCCTCGTTCGAGGCCAGGCACACGGGGCTGATGTTAAAGAGAATTGTAGTTAGAATGAAGAAGAAGAGGAGAAAGGGCGACTTCGTAGTCCTAAAAATGAGCGACATAATTGAGATCAGTAAGAATGCGATGGAGTTATCCAGATGGCTTCACTAAACTCACCAGACAGAGGGAGAGAGCACTTGGATTCCTTTGAGCAGCTTATCATTCACTGTGGTTGTTGTGAGCTGCCAAAAGGTTGGGAAGGAGCCATACAAAGCTCCCTGGCCAAAAAGCGAGCTGTCCGAAATAGGAAAGGCAGGCTTGCATCCATCATGGATCCATGATCATGGATACTAATGGATTACCTGCGGAAGTTACTCCAACAGACATACTTTACGAAGCATATAAGGGAAGAGGATTGTCGAATAATCATAAAGACCTCACGGCGTTGAGTATGAATGAGTACAAAGGTATAGGAGTTGCAGACAATGATGTCATCCTGCATCCGAAAACAAAACAACGATGGCCCACGAGCTTCATCGAGAAAATGCAATCGCAGACTTACTTGTACAGATTATCAGACATGATAAACCCCCTCCCCCGACACGAGCTCCATATTGTCATCCTGAATCAGCCTTACCCAATCGGCCCAGAACCCCAGGGGCCATGCCATTCATTGGTAATTTCGTACCTGAACAAATGACGCTATTAATAAGCCTATCTCCGCAATTCCGCGCGAATACGAGATCCCGTCGGAGCTCGACTCCGCAATCCGCATACTGTAAATCCGGCACAACTATAAGAACGGCACCACATTCCCAAAAAAGAGGAGAGCGCAAACTGACCCTAGCATTCTAGTCCATCAATCGAAGACCTGTGCATATACCACACAATGGCTACGCCCCGACTCCTCCTCCGCCGCTGCACCCCCGCAGTGCGCTTCACCCTCCCCCGCACCGCTACCACCAACTCCTTGTTGACTCCAGCAACTACAATCCGACTGTCCTCGTCCTCTTCCTCTGCCCCAGCTAAGACTCCCAGCGCACAATCCCTCATCTCTCTTGCCCAGAACCGCCGCACGATCTACCAACTGGGCCGCAACCACTCCGTCCCCGACGCCCAGATCGAGGAGCTCGTGCAGCAAGCCATCCTGCACGTCCCGAGTGCCTTCAACACGCAATCCACCCGCCTGGTCGTCGTCCTGCACAAGGAGCACGAGCGGCTGTGGGACCTCGTGATCGGCGTCTTCCAGAACCTGGTCAAGACGGGCGCGGTGCCCGAGCAGGTGTGGAAGAATCAAACCTTGCCCAAGCTGGAGGGGTTCAAAGCTGCGGTTGGGACGGTGAGTCCAAGTTCCTGTTCCCACCTTCCCGCTCCCATCTCTCGCCCTCTCTATCTGCTCTTGGTTTGGATGTGAGCTGAAGTGAGAGGGGGTCCCTGACTTTTTTTTTTCTGTTGGATAGGTCCTCTTCTACGAAGATCCGGCGCACATCAAGCCATTTTCCGAGAAGTTTGCGCTCTACAAAGACCAGTTTGAACCATGGGCCCAACATTCGAATGCTATGCATCAGTATTTCTGTAGGTTTCTTTTTCCTGTGTTCTCCTTTTCCTGCTTTGACACCCCCTCTTCTTATTCCCTGTGCGCTGCTGTTGCGGCAGCAAAGGGTAGCTCGTGGGTCGATGGGCCGGCCGGCTGACTTTCGGTGCCTTCGTCTAGTGTGGACTGGTCTAGAGGCTCTGGGGTTCGGCGCCAACCTGCAGCACTATAATCCCCTGATCGATGCCCCGGTGGCGGAGGCGTGGAATGTGCCTAGGGAGTGGAAGCTGAGTGCACAGTTGGTATTTGGCAGCCCCGAGGGAGCGCCGGGGCCGAAAGAGCAGAAGCCTGTCGACGAGAGGGTTAAGATCTATGGAAAATTGTAGATGGTCGGGGATATCATGGCGGCGTACAACCGGAAAGGGGGACATACTGTACGGTAGGACTTGGTTCCCGTGATAGAGTAGATAGATGTAGAGTATAGGATAGATAGATATATGAGTTCAGATCTTCAAATCTACAAAGCTTAAGTATAAATCGAGAGTTAGCTATTACCAATGGTCTTATAAGTACAACATGACTTGTGCGCCCTACGGGTATTCGCCGGTCAAGAGTCGCAACAGAGTATGTGGCAAAGAACCTCAACTTGACCAGCAGATTAGGAGCGTGCTCTAATCAACGCATTGTTACTTCTCTACGCGCGACCAAAACAGCTAGATCCAGTTACTCAATCCTGCAAAGCCAAGCCTTGACCCTTTTAGATCTCACGTCTCATACTTATAGTTCCATCCAAACCGCATGATTGGTTCAGCGATGCCAAGTGGTATATTCTAACCCAAAGAACTGATGCCGCTCGTAACGCCCCCGCCATCTATATGTTATCATGCAGAAGGAAACAAAACCGTAAAAAGAAAACCTCCGGCGCCCTCGCAAAGCGGAACAATGAAGAAGCAAAACCAGAAATCAGAAAAAGTCCTGCTCATCCAGCCACTGCGAGTCAATCGCGTAGGCGACCAGATCCGCAGCACAGCACATGTCTTCATGTCCGTGTTCGAGGTCGAGCAGCTCCAGCACGGCGGTCAGTCTCTTCTCGAGCGTCTGTTTCAGGTCTGAGACACTATCAGCGTGAACAGGGGTCACCGTCGGCGGCATTTGTGGTTTTAAGGTGTTCTTCTTGGATGTGGCGGTCGGTTTGAGGCCTTTGTTGGGTGAGCATGGGGCCAGGGGTTGACGGGGTGCTGGGAGCGAGGGGATCTCGGGTTTTCTGTTCTTGAGGAGGGACTGGAGGAGAAAGAGGAGCCAGACGAGGTTGGTTCGAGGGGCGTACTCGGCCCAGATACCCGTGATGTCGGGGCATTTTTCGGACTTGAGGGGATCACCGTGATAGAGCTGGGCGCGCATGCTGAAGGTCAAGATAGTCAACTAATCGTGCACTTGTGATGCCGGCGTGCGAGATTGTTCCGGTGCTACTCACTATCGGTATGTGTTTCTGAGCATGATCTCATCTTCATCCCGTCCGATTGCATCGAAGATTTGTTTCTTGTCGAGATCTGACGAGGCGATCTCATATTCCTCGGCCGCCTCGCTGAGGTGCAATTGTGCGCGAGACAAAGAATAGTCGATGATGGTCGTCTCGAGGGAGCTGAGTCCGAAGCCGCTTTTGTACGACTGATCCATGATCTCCTTGTTTGTGGGTGGATCCATGCACCCCCCTGGCCGAGTACTTCGAATACAGACGTTGCCTAAATGTAGGTCGCGGTGCTATTGGATGTCAGACTTGATTGTAGCTGGCAGAAGATCAAAGGCTTACCTCGAACAATGCGTATTCCTCCGCCCGAGCAAGCGCCATTGCCACTCCCCAGAAGATATCGTAAATCTGGAAGATAGAAGTCCACGCGAACTTCTCCAGTTCGCAGCCAGCATCATCCATTTCCACAATGGCCCACAACTGCAAGTCGGGATAGGCCCTTTTACTGGATGGGTTCGGATTCCAGCAGTCATCCTTGGTATTCTTGTAGTGGTCCCAGGCTCTCTGGAACGAATCGGGGAACCGGCCCTGAACCACGTGGATTTCTCTAAAGCGAGCGAATCCGGGGATCGGATCCAGATACTTGAGCATCTTGACTTCGGACACGATCTCGTCAATGCTGGTAAATTTCTTCGAGCCTGGCCCACTCTGAGCCCGCAGAGGCACAACCTTGAAGACTCCGTCGCCATAGGCCTTCAGGCGGGCGAGCTTGGACCTGGACATCTCCTTCTTGCACACCTCCTCCCGTAATCGAAGCTTGTAGACCTCTCCATATGACCCTTCAGCAATCTTGACCACCTCTAACAGGTTCCCCGCCCGGCCAGCCCACGAGGCAAACTTCTGGACACTCTGCGCCGCAGCCGCGGACAGCGCTTCATTCAAGATCGGGCGAACATATTCATTGGCCTTCTCATCCGTAACACAGCCAGTTGACACCCGAGCCACTGGCTTGTCCTTGTTCCTTCGTGATGCCCTCGTCTCAGATTCTGCGGGAACTTCGCACGTCTTGTTCCGTCGTAGGGTTCGCTCTGCCGGGATCTTATGACTGACTCGGACTTCCACCATCATGTCGTACCGTGGCTTCGCTGTTTGTCGGGTATTTTTTTCCGGTGTGCCGGTGCCCTTCGATTGGACTTGCGCGGTTTCCGGCTCATCTTGTGGTTTCGAAGTTCGGCCGGACCGATCCCCAGCAGATGTAGGCTTCACCTCCTTCTCTTCAACTGACTGCACGACCTCAGGTCTGTCCTCTGAGGTCTTCTTCCTCGTCTTTTCAGCTTTCCCCTTCCTCGTCAGATCCATAAGCGTGCTCTTCTCCTCGATCGCCACCTCCGCTAGTTTCACCCGCACACCCTCCACCGCATCCTCGCCGCTCTCTTTCTCGTGCTGCTTGGGGTCCAGCCACTCCGGAGCCTTGGCGGGGCTTCGCTGATCGAGCACAGCCCTCGGGGCATCTGCCCTCCTCTTTCCGTACACTTTTCTCTGAGCGACGGTGCGGGTTCTGGTTGCCACTCGGGGCATCCATTGCTGTTGGTCACCGGTCGCAGCGACCGGGGAGGGAGGCGGAAACATGGCGGCTTCAGTGCGCTTCACTAGTAGGAGGAGACTTTCGATGATGGTCGGTGGGCTAGCTGCCCGCTAATGTGAGGGACGCTGGGAGGTTATCGATTGCGTTGATGCGAAAGAGACAGCTGCAGCGGCACTGGCATACCGCGGAGGTAGCTTATTGTTCTCTTCCCGTTTTAGGCTTAGTGCCAGTCGTTGCTGAGGAGAAGGGAAAAACAGCGGATTATATAAGCGGACCTGGCATTCATAGTCTCATACTCACTGGAGAAGGTACAAAAGGAGGTACTTAGGAAATGAATATAAGGAGTTACGAGCAGAGAAAGGAGAGCGGTCATTTCGAAAGTGTAGATAGAGAAAAGGGTTGCAATTCGTGCTTGTCGATGATGAAATCTTTTAGTACAAGACATATATTATTGCGTCTATAGTTCTTTTGATAATATATACAAGAACTATTTGCTGCATGAAACAACAAAACTGTCTATGGGCTTGATCTCAAGAGCAACTGCGGAGTACACCATGTTTATTGTCTAGCAAGAAAAAGGGCAGGCTGAATTGCAGGTCAGACTGCGAATGTTGCCTACCTCAGCATGTAAGCCAGCGGGCAGGAATTAGAACCCGTCGGGCAACCTCCATACAAACCTTGAACTGGATCTGAAGCACCATAGTCTGAAGGTTCCTTTTCGGGCAATGTAAGGTGGCGGGGCATGTTCAGTACTGTGTTTTGAGACAGTAACTAGTTAAGGATATCAATGAATCTACACCCGTACTCTGTAAATAGCATTGACACGGGCTAGCCGGGAGTTTCACAGGGACGGGTGGACCGGGAATGAGGAAAAATTCCCACTCTGTTTCCCAGCACGGGCCTTTCATTTGGAATGTGAAGATCCAGTCAGGAGAAGCGGGAATAAGGATGGTTTAATGCAAAGGATGCACGGATGGAAGGAGGAAGAGGTCAGCAGATAGGCAAGTTAGTTTGTTAACTCCATCATCCAGTAATTAGAAGAAGAGTCATCAGGATTCATTTGTTCATAAATCCCCATTGAACATAACAATTGAGTCTTCGGAGCAGAACGGAAGAAAGAAACTAAAAGCCGACAGCTGAGCCTAGTGACGTTATCCCTTCCCCTTTTGGCTGCTGAGCTTTTTTTTTTCTCTTGCTTCTTCATAGACACAAGACACCACACAGCGCTGCGGTCGCAAACACTGCTGCTGGGTCGCATCAGGTCAAACCCTTCCAGAGATGTAATATCAATATCATTCTTACATTTGAAATGATTTTGGGACCCCTTTAGGTAGAAGGGGAAGCTATAACAAGAGCTACAAAGGTCCGTCGCGTCGATCACGCGAGCGCCGCAGGATTACCGGATTGAGCCAGCAAACCCTCGGGAAATGTTCGCCGCTCGTCTTTTTTTCCTTTCAATCCGCCCATCCATTTTTATTCAGTCTCCTCCCCATTCACGGTCGGCTTATCGGCGCATCGACCTATTTCCTCCTCCTCCACCACCACCACCAATACTTCCTCCCCCTTCTCCATCACTCTGCTCCTTCCCCTCCTTACCCCGACCTCTTGTCGCTCTCCTCCTTGTAATGGGCCAATAAATAGGCTCTTCTAAACTTCTTTACCTTGTCTGAGTTCCGTCTCTCAGTATTCCTTCCCCATGTCGGCACGTTCGAATTAATAAAAAAAAGTGACTCCATCCTTTCGATGAGCGACGATGGCGTTCAACTTCAACTGGTCGCCGCTTATGGCGGACGCGAGTTTCTATACTCGTGCCCAAGATCTGTTGACTGCCGCATTGAATAAATCTCCCAAGCCGCCCATCATCGTGGACGATATCATCGTGACTGAATTGAATCTCGGTTCCATCCCGCCCGAACTAGAGATTCTGGAAATTGGCGATCTGGCGGAGGATCGATTTCGGGGCATTTTCAAGATGTCATACACTGGAGACGCCTTTCTCACCCTCAAGACGCGAGTGCAGGCGAATCCACTCAACACCTATCTTCTCACCCGACCGTCGTTCGCGACTCCCATGCCCGTCGCCGCAGCGTGAGTGTGACTCCTACAAGCGAACCCTATCGCGCACCCTCAAGATTTATTGTTAACATCTTCACTCGCTGCATTACAGAACTCCTCTCACCATACCTTTGCAAATCACTCTCTCCGATTTCAAACTCTCCGGCTTCGTCATATTAGTGTTCTCCAAGCAAAAAGGAATCACTGTTGTCTTCCGCAATGATCCACTCGAATCTCTCAAAGTCTCCTCAACCTTCGATTCCATTCCCTTTGTGCGCGACTTCTTGCAAAGAGAGATAGAGGCACAGCTTCGGATTCTGTTCATGGACGAATTGCCCGCTATCATCCACCGCCTATCCCTTCGACTCTGGGTTCCGGAATATCGCGCTGGTGAAGATCTTCAGAATGAAGCTGCGGACACTGCAGGCGAAGGACCAGGTCAAGATCCCTTGGCAAGCCCGCCACAAGACCCGGTCGATGCGTCCGGAAACGCTTTGGATGAATCGGAAATCGCCTCTCTCTCCCTCGATTCCACCGTTGAGACCCACTCTCTCTTCTCCCAAAAGAACCTTCTCCGACTCGCTGCACTCACGGATTCCCAGCGGACGCTATCGCTTTTCACTCCATCTATTCAGGAAGTTGTATATCGCGCGTGGACTTCACCTTCCGACTCGGGCGATCTTCCTGGAGGCGTGACGTCACCTCTTGGCTCAGTCCTCTCTAGGACCCATTCGCAGATTGGGGGCCTGTCCTCCTCCTTCCAGGACACGGCCAGCATGGTATCTGCGCAAAGCAGGTCTTCTGTGAACACGCACACTTTCAGCAGCTACGGGTTGAACCTGGGTTCAGGACGTCATTCGAAATCCAACGCGAGAAAGCGGAAGAAGCGCGTCGTTGATTTGCGTCGCCCCAAGACGACAGATGATGCCGTCAGCGTAAGTGGTGAGAGTACCTATACGGAGACTACGAGCGCCGCATCGGTTTACTCAGCTCCTCTACCTGTGGTGAGCGAGCAGACCGATGATCCAGTGACGCCCCCACTTTCGCCAAGCAGCGACCTTCATCTTCCAACGATCCCTGAACGACATCGTGCCAGTCTATCCAGACCTGCTATGCCACGGCGTAATATCGCCACTGAAATGTTACGGGACGTCGGCGAATCATCATCCTCTGCGGCTCCTCGTCATCCTGCAGTCGTTGACGTGGATGCCACTCCTCGGAGTTCTATGCATCCTCACATGTCCTCTCGCCGGGAGAGCGAGAAGCAGCAAGAAGCAGGTGTAACCCGCAACTTACCTGCGACAGCCCTCCCGTTCACAGACTCCAAACCAACCTCTAGCGGGGTGGATCAAGCGCTGGTCGAAAGACTCGCTGGGGAAATTGCCCGTCGCATGCGTGATGAGAAGTTGACCCCTGGTGGCAATTGCAGTGCCTTTTGGGATCGTTTAAGTCATGAAGATGCTCCTCCGGCGTATGGTCAATGATCATACTTCTCCACCTACTTAGACCTTTTTCTCTTCTTATCAGGACTGCCATTGTGCTCAGTGCATTCCTCAAGGCTCCAGGTTCAGGAGCCATTCACGACCGCTACGACATTGATTTTAATTTTTCCGCTCTGCTTCTTATTTTTATTCTGATCATCTCGCGGGGTGAACTTTGGAGCGGGTGCTAGAACTTGTATATTGATTGGGCTGTATCCATAAAAGAATTGGGCGTGTATGTTGTGTTTTGTGCAATTTGTGCTTCTGTGAGCGACATGCTTTCTTCCAAGGATACCACCTCGCTCGCTGACCGACTCTCTTTGACATTGTAAATATTTCTCTCATTTCCCTCTCTTCTTCGCCTTGGTTCCTATCAGTATCAGTGTTGTTGCAGGTGAACCAAGTCTCAAGGATTGGGCCCGCAATTGAGGATAAACATCCTACCAACCAGGAATTCTACTACTTTGTACTATTGCTTACTTGCAATTGACCTGAGTTGTAAGAGTAGGAGTAAATACACAGAGGGTCTTATCTCGTGGAAACTGGCGTTGGAGGCCGAGGGCGGCTCCACCAGCCGAACTCGGCAGCCTCCGATTGCGACAAACGTCAACCGGTCGACCCAACGCCAAACCTCCTCCTCTTCTCTTCCTTCTCGTCTGCTTCCTTCCGTCGCCACGTCGCCAGATCCTCGCTTGTCAACATCCCGGATTCTTCAATTCCCCTCCAAATCTCGTTATGGCGGGCATGTTCCAAAACCTATTTGGAGGCTCGCAGCCTTCCAACCCGGCCAGGGTCGACGATGGTAAAGTCACGCACGCAACCCCATTTCCCAAAATCCGGGGTTGAGCTCCATCCAGCCCCGACCGACCCGTGTAACACCCCCAGCGCAAGCCTTTCCTAACACAACCATCCATTAGATTTTGCCGACTTCGTTGAGGCCCCAGAGCCCTCTCCGGCCTCCCTCGTCCCCGGCTCGTCCACCACTCCGGCCATCAACACCCACGGAGTGGGCGCTGGTAGCCCGGTCCCGTACACGAAATGGTACCGGGTGTGGGAGCGGACCTCGCCGCAGGACTTCATGCAGGAAGCCATGGTCATGCCGATCATCCTGCTGATTGTCATCTTCCACTTCTGGGGCACTCGCAAGAACCGGCGTCGGGCCCGCGACTGGGCACAAGCGCACGCGTCGGCCCTGCAGAATGAGTTCGCCGTCGTTGGCTTTGAGGGCACCAAGACCGAGGACGCTCCCTCCCCGGATGCCTTGCTCAAGGAGCGGTCGGCGCAGGAGTTTGCGTCGTACGCCACGGGTCGCCAGAACGTGGCCTTCGTGGACGTGTCCGTCAAGCTGCCCAAGCGGTACAACCCGGTGATCTTCTGGACCGAGTCTGTGTTCAGCTTCCTCTTCGAGAGCTGGGAGGCGCCCACCGAGATTTACGAGGCCACCGCGTACACCTTCGACGGCAAGGAGAAGGACGTGGTGCCCGTGCCCGCGAACGACACCTCGTCCCTGAAAGTCAACAACTCGACCTACGATGGCTTCGTCTGGGCGATCGTGCACAAGAACCACATGCGCAAGTTCCGTCAGGAGCGCTACGATGCCTCGCTCACCTTCACCCGCGAGAACCCCAAGCTCCCCAGCTGGGTCACTGTCATGACCGAGAGCGCCGAGATCACCGACGTGCTCCTGACCCCCGAGCTGATCCAGGCGGTCGAGAAAGCCGGCTCCGACTTTAAGTACCTGATCGTGACCGACCAGCCGATCGACAAGCCCCTGAAGTATGATGAACCCTTTTCCTCCTCGAAATGTAATTGAGTCACAACACTAACACTTTCTTTTCTTTCAGGATCGAGGAGACCACCCCCCGTAAACGCATCCAGCTCGCCATGACCCTCCCCTCCTCGGCCGCCGGTTACGCCACCTCCCTCCCCCTCTTCTCGCAGTTCGTGCGCCTGGCCGACCGCCTCGTCGCGGTCGCTCACTTCCGCCCCGAGGTCACCCGCAAGATCCGCCACACCCGCGAGGAGGAGATCAAGAAGCTGCGCCGCGCGGACGAGGACGAAAAGGCCGAGGAGCGCCGCCTCGCCGCCGAGAAGATCAAGAAGGAGGAGCGCGAGCGCCTCCTCCGCGGCATGTCTGCGGACGAGCAGCGCAAGTACCTGGATCGCGAGTCGCAGAAGGAACAGAGACGGATGATGAAGAGAAGCACCCGTCGGGGTTAGTCGCGTCGCGTCTCGCACCTTTTTGCTGGTGCAACGGCGAAGCTGGCTGACAATCTTCTCTTGACTTCTTTTTCTTCTTGACTCTTCTGCATTAGGCATTTAGGCATATGGGGGAGCAAAGGACCTGGGGAACGAAAAGTTTTATTTACAACGCTGTTGGTAGCTTTTCCGGCCTATCCTGCTTGCCCTTCTTCGCCTGCTTGCTTCCTTCCTTCTTGTATTCTGGGGGTGATTGATGATGATGATGATGCATACTTTCATGTACAATGTATTCATAATTAGCTGAACTGAGATGGGGTGGGGGGTTTGGTTGGTGGTGGGTGGATCTTCTCTATTAATGCATCTACTGATCTTTAAAATAACACTGAGATGGACTTGTGTCGCTGTCAACTGCGTGCTGAATGTTTGTAGGACCGGCAGCTCTTTGAGCGTACCTACCCCATCGAACCGTGAGCCGGATAAATTGGGTACGATATCTCATCCCATCCTCTACAGCAAATGGGAAGTACAGTAGTACACATAGTCTGTTAGAGAATAATCCCAAGAACACACCAAGTCCAACCAAGCATAGAGAAACACGCTCACCCGCCCGCAGCCAGGAAGCTCAACAGACTCCCCAGCGTCAGCCCCGCGACCAGCATCAACCCCATAAACGCGCCGGCGGGCTCCCGCTCCTCGGCGGGGACCTGCCCGGCGCCCATCATACAGTTACTGCCCAGGTACCCGTTGGAAACGCCGAACAGCCACTGCACGACGACCAGGTAGAAGAAATCGCTCTGCACGACGGCGCCGCGGCCGCGGATGTTGCACAGCTGGTACAGCGGGATGAAGGCGGCGCGGGCGCAGGCGAAGACCAGCAGCGCCCCGGGCCCCCAGGGCCGGTGCACCAGCGAGAGCGGCGGCCACAGCACCAGCATCCGGCCCACGAGGTCGCCGGCGTTCCAGAAGAAGAAGGCTAGCGGGATGAAGACGGGGGCGTCGAAGAGGCGCGAGGATGACCCTGACTCGCCGTTTCGGTGGACGGATTCGATCTGCGCGGTGAAGACGGGGAAGGTCATCGTGATGGTGAAGCAGAGGATCATGGCTAGGGCGGTGAAGCGAAGGCGCTTGAACAGGGTCCAGAGGCTGATGGTTCGGGTTTTGGGGTTGGGGTTGGATTCGGAGGTGTCGTCGTCATCGTCGTCGTCGTCATCGTTGTTGTTGTTGCTGCTGCTGTTGGTGGTGGTGCTGGGAGCACTGAGGCTGGGGATGTGGGAGCGGCGCTTGACGAGGGAGGTGAAGGCGATGAGGGCCAGGGAGGAGACCGCGGTGGCGGTGATGAAGTACGCGAAGGCCGATTTGGAGGATTCCTGCGGGGAAGCAGGGCCGTGGTCTTGGTCGTTGTCGTTATCGCCTCCGCCTCCCCGGTTGGGTGCGACGGAGAGGACAGAGACGATCTGAACAATACATGGTAGTACGCCGGCCACACCCTGGCCGCTCATGATGGCCTGCGTGTATTCCTCTCGTCCGAAGCCGGCAACGTACGCGTAGACGCCATTCTGGTTGATGCCCGTGGCGAGGCTGGCACCAAACACCATGAACATCAAGAAGGCGAAGTAGGTGGCCACGGAGACATCTTTCATGAAGATTGTCGAGAAGGCTAGGAGGGTGAAGACCACGATGTTGATCAGCAGCGAGACGACCGTCCGCTTGGGGTAGGAGGCGCCCTTCTGGAGCTTGGCCAAGATGAAGGACGACCCCAGGTTCGTGACCGTCGACACGGTCAGGATCGAGGGCTGATAATGAGTCGCTGCCCAGTCGTCCGTCTGGAAGCGATGATAGAAGTATGGAGCTGCTGCGAGGAACATGTTCCTACAGTCATCGAGGCACGCTGATTAGCAAGTGGACGCTCTATAGTTGGTGAACGATAAGGAGACGCATTGAGCTGGTCCTTCCGGGCTCACAATAAACGTACCATGCCCATAGCATAGAGATCCCCAAGAGGAGGAACACCGCATACTCATATGCGGAGAACGGGGCCTGCTGCGGAGCCGTCGACGCGGCATCGCCAACCTCGGACTCGTTATCCTCGTTATCCGACTCCGCAGGCTGCTGGATTGCCTCATACGTCACTTGCGGAGCGAACTGTTTGCGGATGCGGTTCATTGTTGTGGTGGTAGAAGAGTCCCTTGGTGGAGAGCTAGAGAGACCCGGAGAGAAGGAAGATCAATCCATAACGTTAGTATGTATGTCGGTGGAATGAGAAGAAGAGGTCACGATGCCAGGGGACAAGCAGTGAAGGTCATGAGGGAGTGTCGGAGGTGCCAAGGCTGACTGATTGATCGACTGGCTGGTCACGTTCGGGTGACTAAGACAGGCAGGAAATGTGAGTTATGAGGAGGAGAGTTGGGTATTTCTTCTTCTGTACGATCGATCTCTCTATCCAGTCATCCAGGAACAATAATAGAAAATACAAAAAAAACACAGAAATATTACATACATCGTCAGGCGCCCCACCTTCTAGGAACAGGTATATATGAGTGAGCCACCTTCAGACACAAAGCAAGCCCGGTGGTCTACGCGGCTCGAAAACGTCAAAACATGTAAATATAGAACTGAAGAATGCTTGAAAGTGTCGTCCCAGTAACTCCTTCTATTGCTTTTGCTGAGCAGATTCCTCGCGAGGCTCTTCAGCCTCAGCTTCATCTTCAGCATTCTCATTCTCCAACTGCCACAACTTCTCCTCTGTCTCAGGGCTAACGGGTGCCCGAGGAGGAGTGGCATCGCCGCCACTCAATTGCCATTCCATCAATTTGGTGAATGCTCCATCAGGGCGGGAACTGAGCTCCTCATAGCTGCCTTGCTCGGCCACCTTGCCATCAGGGGCAAGCACAATGATTGTGTCCGATCGTTTGATGGTAGAAAGCCGGTGGGCGATGCTGATAGTCGTGTTGTTGCCGCGGAGCAAGGCAGCAAGGGCACTGTTAACAAGGGTCTCGGACTCCGCGTCAAGCGCTGAAGTCGCCTCGTCCAAAATCAGAATATCAGGATCCTTGATAAGAGCGCGAGCAATGGCAATGCGTTGCTTCTGGCCACCAGAGAGTTGAGCTCCGCGAGGTCCAACCTGAGTGTCAAGGCCATCCGGCTGTCGAACATGTGTCAGCTGAGAATGCTTTCCGAATCATTTCAACCCACTTACAAAGTCACTGATAAATTGGCAGTTCGCCTTCCTAGCAGCCGCAATGATCTCTGACCGAGTTGCGTGGGGACTTCCATAAGAGATGTTCTCGGCAATTGTCCCAGAAAACAAGACAGGCTCCTGTGCAACTACACCTATCTTCCTGCGGAGAGACTTAGCGTTCATCTCACTGATATCCTTGCCACCGACCAGAACGCGTCCTGCAGTGGGATTATAAAATCTCAGCAAGATAGAACCAATGGTGGACTTTCCTCCGCCTGAGGGTCCGACAATGGCGACGTTTGTACCCTGAGGAATCTCGAAATTGAGATCGCGGAAGATAGGAACCGCAGGGCGGGTAGGGTAACTGAACGAAACATTCTCGAAGCGGATGGGGCCACGAGCAGATTCAACCTTGACACCCTTTGTGGGTGATATCGTTGGCTGTCGGTCCTGCAATTCGAAAAGACGACTAGCCGCACCGACACCTTTCATTAGTTCGGAATAGAAGCTAGAGAGACCAAACATGCTGGATCCAGCATAGGCAGTATACATCAAGAAAGATGTGAGCTCTCCAATGCTGATGGCGCCTGATTTGACCATTCCACCTCCAACATAGAGTAGAGCAAGAATGGTCATATTACCCATGAATCCGGTCTACGAAGAAGTCAGCGAAACCTTCAACATATTTCGACTCAGGGTACCATACAGAACTGAAAAAGGTCGCGCTGATCAGAGACTCTTTCTTGCCGAGCTCGAAGATCTTGCGAACTTGAGTGTTGTAGCGGTTGACCTCCAGGATCTCACCAGCAAAGGATTGGCTAGTTTTCACATTGCCCAAGCGTTCTTCGGCGATCTTGGTAAGGGTTCCGAGATTCCTCTGGATCTTGCGGCTCAGGTTTCGAATCGATCTTCCATAGAAGAAGGCTCCTAAGCCGATCGGAGGAAGCAAAAGCGCCAGGATACTGGACAATTTGAGACTGACATAAGCCATGAGGCCAAATCCTGCCACACCACTGACCGTCGCCCGGAGACCGTCGGAGAGATTTTGAGTGATACTTTTGCCAACGATAATCGTGTCAGAGCCAAGACGTGAGATCAGATCACCCACGCGGTTCGCATCGAAGAATTCCGCATCTTGAATAAAGGTCTTCCGGAACAAATTCGAACGGAGTCGAGCAACGACGCGCTCGCCGACGATACGCAGAATGACAATGCGACCATAGTTAGCGGCAGCACCCAGGGTCATGATTCCGGCCAATGCACCATAGAACATAGGTACACTCAAGCCAAAAAGCTGATCCGGAGCACCCTCATCTGCTGTCTCGTTGTCTTGCGCCGACTTCGTGGCTGCGTCCATGATTTTGCCAATAGAGAAGGGAATAGACATCGTGATACCCGAAGAGATGAGTAGGAAGAAGAAAGCGAACCCGAGCTTTTTAGCCTCTGGGCGCGCGATGGATAGCAGTCGCCAGATCTCCTTGAGCCCAGCATTCTTTCCTGAAGCCCCGTCTTTGGCTAGCTTTGCCCGGAGGTTGACCTTAGCTGCCTGAGCTGCCCGTTCCGAAAGTTCAAATCCCTTGTCCAGATCCTCGTCATCCTTATCCTGTGTCGTGTCTTTTTGAGTTTGCGATGGTGTCGTCTGACCCGTTGGCCTGGCCTCCAGTGATATCTGAGAGGAAGAGAAGAGACGAATACATCCGAGCAGTTGCGAGGGATCAATTGCGGTTCGTGCGCGTTTGACGTGAGAGGGCGGCGATCCGGAGGGTAGAGGGGTTCCGTGGTAATTGCGTAATATGCTCGATGGTCCTGAAAAGTGTCTCTTGGATCCAAGAAAACTCGTCCCGACGGGAGAGGTATTATTCCGAGAGAATAGCTCGGAAGCGATGCTTCCAGGCGTTCGAGCTGTCTGTCTGGCAGCTACTCCTGGAGCCCAGGAGGCCAGCAGCCTGGCTCCGCGCATGTCGGAGAAGTGTAGAGGGCGGGATCAGATAGCTGCTGAAATGAAAGGCGCTTGAGGGAAGGCGGATGCCATATCCTGCTAGATGCTCTCAGAAATCATGGGGTACGAGTCCTAGACGAGCTCAACTTGCTGTTTCCTGGGGGCTGGTTGTGAGGTTGATGGAGGGGAAAGCCAGAAAGCTGGAGGTCAGCCGCGAAGCCCGCCGAACCTCCGGTCCCGAGCATCGCTGCTTCGGCCTCGCATCGGCGGCGGTTCTGCTCTTCCACACCGCCTGCTGTGATTCCGCCGCCATCGAAGCTGGTCGAGAGCATTCGATGGATGTTGAAGCAGCTGTCTGCGCTTGTTGCTGTGGTTGCGCACGATTTATTTCCTTGCCGGAATAAAGAGACACCTGCTTTCTGATCTGGAATTCCCCGCCTTAATCACAACCATACCCAACCAGGCTGTGTTTTGCAGTACTAGTTTAAACAGTTGCTGTTTTGCTGCCTACCCCACCCCCACCTCTCAACTATACTTTCTTGAACATCGGCACACTCAACCCACCATGGTTCTCGACTATAGCAAGTGGGATGCTCTCGAGCTGTCAGATGACTCCGACATCGAAGTGCATCCGAATGTCGATAAGCGCTCCTTCATCCGAGCCAAACAGGCCCAGATCCACCAGCAGCGTGTGCAGCGCCGTCATGAGATCCAAACCTTCAAGTATGAGCGCATAATCAACGATGGCTTGCTTGCCCGCATCGACAAGCTTCTTACACTCCTGAAGCAAAATGAAGGCTCCTCCAAGAGCCCCGAGGAATTCATCTTCCAGGCTTTAATGGAATTTGCCAGTAATCCGTCAGAGGACCTGCCTCCCCCGCCGCCGGAGGGAGTCCATACGCAAGAGAAGGAACAACCCAAGTATTCTCAGATGATGGGTGCTCTGGTTGATCAGGTCAAGAAAGAAATCGGTGAAGTCAGTGATGATAGGCTTTTCTCGGAGTACATCAAGGGCGTACAGGGACATAAGGATAAGGTGCAAGGTCTACAGAAAGAGCTTCACCAAAGACTTGCGCAACTGGAGAAGGAGGAGAGCAGCAAGATCACCAGCGACCAGCTACACACTGGTTTTGACACTTCGCATATCGTCAAGGGAGGCGAAATACAAGGGGCCCAGGGCTCGTCGGCGAAGACCCAGACGGTCGAGCTTCTGAACCCCGGAGCTTCCGCTGGTGCTTCGTCCCAGAAACCTGCGGCAGCCGATGATGAGGATGAGGATGAGGACCCAGAGGACATGAAGGCCAGTGACCTGGCCAAGCGGTTTGCAAAGATCGACCGCAGCGATTACCGCGCTTTGTTGCAGTTCATCTCCGCGAACCCCCAGATCGTCGCTGAGAGAGAGACCGATGGCCTCCTCGTGGAGGCCTTCAATAGCCAGATGGAAGGCAAGGAAGAGTATGCCCGTCAATGTGTCCACCAGGCATTGCTGTTGCAATATTGCCGGTCCCTCGGCCGCGACGGCATCTCTCTATTTTTCAAACGGTACGTGTATGAAGTGCTTACCCGTGAAACCAATACGCTAATAGTTACTTCACATTCTAGCATCACAACGGCAGACCACCAGGCCGGAACCCTTTTCCGAAATGACGTGAACGAGACCTATAACAAGATCAAGACGCGTGCTGCACAGCTCGCCAAGGATGGCTCCGCATCTAACGATCCGGCTGGTGTGGAGCAGATCCAGTTGCATGCGGTTGACCCCAACACCAAGATCAGTATTGCTATCCCTGCAGCCGAGAGTCAGGATCCCATCGAGGTGGAGGCGCGTAAGGTCTTCGAGTCATTTTCGAAAGAAATGCAGAATGCCTTGGCATCCGAGTCTCTGGACGAAGTTAATAAGGTTCTCGGGGAATTGAGCGTTGAAGAGGCTGAGGATGTCGTTGAGAAGCTGGGACAATTTGGCATGCTAAGTCTCGAGGAGGGCATTGTCGACGCCACGACTGAAGAAGGTCGGAAGAAGTTGGAAGAGATCGAGGCGGAGAACAAGAAGGAGAGGGAGGAGATAGGCGAGCCAGGAGGTGATATCACCGAGTTGGATTGAGGAGTGTGAATGTACAGCCTAGATGCCATAGGCATAGGTCTTTATGTTGTTATCATCTGAACCCCGACCGGTAACGATGCTAATATTCCGATCATCTACTTTCCACATAATTGCACTTACTAACCCAAGGCCATCACAGCTTATGCATGCAATAGTCTCCGGAATTGATCTGCAGGTGTTGGGGGTTGATTCCGTTATGTTACGTAGTTCCACGAGGTGTGAAATAATTTAGTGTTCCAATATGCATGATCTAGCTACAGAAAGGGAATAACGAAGATATCAAAACATGTGACGAAAATAGGATAAAGAAACATGTGATTAGGAAGCCACCACGGCCCCAAGCGGTCAACATAGGTATATTCAGGTTGGTGAGGAACGTGTAGGCTCTTGGAGTCGATGCGGAATAACATGATTTTCATGAGAATGGCGCTGAAGTAAGTGATGAGGTATAATTTCCAGGAGACTTTTTCTTTTCGGTCCCGTTCGCCAACCGTGGAGTTCAGGTGATTCGAGGTCTAGACACCGCCAGCACCGGGTGCATTCTGGTCCTTCTTCAGATCGAGCAGTAACTCTCGGAAGCGCTCCTTGCCAGATCCGCTGGCGCCACCCTTGCTACCCTTTCCAGACACGTCAACCAGTTTAGCAATGCGTTCCCAGCTAGTGCCGCCAGAGGATGTGTCTTCACGATTAGAAAGGAACTGCTCGGCTTCGGCGCGAGTCTGAGCGCGCAGCTTGTCTGTCTTGTTGTTGTAGGAGACGTAGAAGTCATCAATGTCCTCCTGCGCCTTCTTGATGGTCGCTTCCTTCTTCTCCTCGGAAATCTCGGCACGACGCTGAATGTCTGCATTGCGTCTTTCACGCCATTCCCTATAGGAGTCGCAATGTCAGAAACATGGGCAGCATGGAAGCGACGGAGCGGTGCAGAGCGGGGATAGTGGCGTGTCGACTTTCTCGAGCCTGGGATGGTGTTTACCTGACGGGCTCAGGCTCCTCGTCGGGAGCTTGGGAAGTGTAGTTGGTGTATCCAGTAGGCGGGAAGGGGGCCCCCGTTCCAGTGATTGTACCACCAGGGGCAACTTGCTGTTTGACCAGCAGTACATTAGTACGCTTGAAACATGACCGTTAAAAGAATTGAGTACAATGCGTACCTCATTTTGTGTGTCGAGAGCTGGGAATGAAGATTCGAAGCCGCCAATCTCATTAGGAGACGCATCGCCTGCGGCTGGGAAGGCATCCGCACCACCAAGTAGATCGTCATCGTTGTTTACGTCTTCGGTAGCAGCGACATGGTCTTGGGGAGTTGCAAATTGCTCGGCATCATCACCAAGCATGGCTCTTTCGCGAGCCAGAAAGTCGTTCTCATCAGCACCGCCATTAGTCTCCACCACCTCAGTTTGGCCTAGCGACGGGTTAGTATCATGATGTAGTAGAAGCGGCGATGATGCGGGTTGCTCACCCGCGGAGAAATCCTCCAATGAAGGGAAGCGGTCGGCCATGTTTGATTGATTATGTGAGGTTCAGAAATGTTATGCGACTTTCCACAGTAATGTGCAGTAACTGCCAGAAGACGAAAGCGATGAGGAGGAAGAGGGAGGGGAGCGGAGGGGAATGGATGTAAGGTACCAGCTGGCGGGTTGGGGATGCGGGCGGAGAGTACGTTTGAATGGGCAATTGGAGAACCCCCCGGATTCTGCCACGGAGGGCGGTAAGAGCTCTGGGCTGCAGCTTGCATCGGACCTGAGAGAGTGACTTACTCTTCAGGGAATCCTTCACTTTCACCTCAGTAGTCCTTCTTTCTATTCTCTTCTGCTCCTCTGGACCTCGTCTTGGCCTTTCTGTATTCCCTCCTTGTCCCGTTTGTATCTCCAAGGGTTAGCCACCACTTATCTACCTATAACAACTCGAGTCGCCAGCCCAAACATACCGAAATCCACAATTGCCCCATCACACTTGCCAGACCACAGTAGATTGCTGTTCTGAAAGAGCGAAGCAACCACAATGGCTTATACCGATGACGCTGTCAAAGCGAAGCTCTCTGCGCTCAACGAGACCCAAGAAGGCATTGTCACAGTCGCCCAATGGGTTATGTTCCATAGGTAAATGATCTTGACAGCTATGGATAACCAATTGGTCTTGGCTAACCAGGTCCGCAATCGATAGACGACACGCGGAGCGGACAGGGCAGCTTTGGCTGCAGAAATTGCGTGAATCGCCTGCGCCGAAGCGATTGAATCTGATTTATCTCGCCAATGGTACGCACGGCACATACTACTAGCCTGGTCCCCGATGACTGACCCAACCCAGAGGTCGTGCAACAGTCGCGCGCGCGGCGCAAGGAAGACTTCCTCCTCGCGTTCTCTCCAGTATGTTACGTCAAAACCTCGTAAGATTCAGGATAAAGCTGACATCTAGAAGATCATCGCGGAGGCGACGGCTACTGCATACAAGGGTGCCTCGAATGACATTCAACAGAAGCTGCGACGAGTAATAGAGGTTTGGAGGGCACGGGCAATCTTCGAGCCGTCAATCCAGGATGTTATCGAGGCTCGAGTGGATGGTAAGGACGCTTTAAATGGACGCTTTAATACAACTTTAGCTCATATGTTTCCAGAGATTGACAAATCACGCTCTACCGGGAAAAAGCCGCCATTGGGCGGATCACTCTTCTCAACGTCGTCCGGTTCTACCCCATCTGAGCTTCAGCCATTGGTCCCTTTGCAGACAGCCCTTTCAAAAGCTACAGTAACTTCGACTGCATCCGCCACCGCTGCCAACGCAGAGTACGATAAGCTACACGATCCGAAGAACCCGTTGCCTACCCCTCCGGTGCACGCTGCACGGCTCAGCCAACTATTGAAGGCTCTGGCGAATGCTGAGAGCTCCGTGTCGGAGGTTATCAAATCGCGGTTGGCACTAATTGACGGTCTTGAGAAACTGTTGGAGACCAATCGCTCAGCTTTGTCAAAGGAGCAGAGACTGGCCACGCAGCTCGGAGAAAGAAAGGCCGAAACCGAGGCGACCAAGCGGGAGGTCGAGGATGGCATCATGCGAGGCCTGTCTGCGGAAAGCTCACCTGCGGCTACTGGAGACCTCGGGCTTGGAGGAGAAGCGAGTGTGCCTCGGCCGGAGGTCGAGGCTCTGACTCCTCCGCCTGTTGAGGCCCTAACACCCGTTGGCTCTCCGAAACAGGCTCCCCAAGAAACAATTCCAGGACTCACCAACGAAACCCAGATTGTCGGCGGGTTCACACTTCCTGGAATTGAGCATCCTCTGAACCCATCTTACCCCACATCAGACCTAGGCCCGGCAATTTTTGACGGGTCGAATGGCCTCCATGCCAAGAAACGCAAGGTCACCCACGAAGAAGAGGACTACGCTCAATTTGCGAGCGGCGATTTGGATGCTGATGTGGCGGAGCTCTTGAAGCAGGAAGGCGATGCACAGAATTGATACCCCGCACTACTCGGTGGGTATATGGATATGCAAGCTACCGCTCTGATTTCGACATATTCACCAGCTGTTCAAGTTTCATTGTGTGCTTCCATTGGCACGCACATTTTCAAGCTCCGTATTTCCGCTGTTTAGCCATGCTTCTGCAGGGAGACACTTTTTACAATATTTTATGATGTTGGCTGGCTGTTGGCTGATTTTGCTATTGGAGAATGACAATGTATCATCGGAACCAGGCGAAAATACTGGACTTAACGGAAAGAACTATGGGTATATGTCCGGATCCACCCATTTGTCCCTCGCGACCCTGGTCAACGACGGTCGTCTCTTTCGGTGGTAGCTTGACCTTAATGCACGAGAGCTCAATCCAGGGAGTGGTTGGTTTGGCTGTGTAGAGGGTGGCTCCGATGCTGGTGCCGGTGCCGGTGCCGGTGAAGGAGGCGCGGGGGAATCATGTTTCTTTGGTTTGACTAGTAATACGATGAATAACCCTGCCACCAATATCACCAAGAGGAGGAGAATCTTGCGTTTGACCGTGCGCCGCTGGTAATTAGTAGCCTGAGATAGGATGCTATGTTAGTCTCATTTCGCAATACGACGACCAAATCGAACTTACTACTTTGAGCTCCTTATCTGCTGCCTTGACCTCCGTGCCCATACGTTCAATGTTGTAATCTATGCGATCCAGCATAGTACCCTGATCAATCACCATAGCCTGTAACTCGCGGAAGATGTCTGACAGCTCAATGATGCCTTTAGCGATATCATTAATTTCCCGTTCCCGTTGTACGATAGCGGCGTCATTTGATGTTGACAGACGCTGTGAGGTTTGCATGAGAGTGGACTGGGAGAAGGACTTGTCCGCGTCTGATTCCAGGAGGGAAGGATCTGTGAAGGGATTCTGCATCGGGGTCGGCGACCGGTCAAAAGAGGAAGCGCCACCCTCCAAACCTCGTAGCTCTGCCAGCCAGACAATGGTTAGCGTATAGAACCAGAATGTACAGGGCCCGAGAGCGAGGGCTCCCAGCCGCAACACTCACTCTTCAAGTAATTGCTTTGTTTCTTCCTGAATCGAGCGCTGGCTTCCTGCACGCGTGCGGCCAGCGAGATCTGTAGATTCTTCGCCATGGTCTCATCTCCGCTGCTGACTCCGCCCTGCTGTTTAGCATCCCGCACCATCATCTCGATCCTCTGCACGGCCTTCTGGCATACGTGGAAGGAGCGCGTGATGTCCTGGGTGAGTCGCTCGATGGCGGCTTCATCCTGCTTCCTGATCTCTTCGTCGCCAAACCCAGGGAGAAGGTGCTTCTGGTGTAGCTTGTCCAGCTGTGCGGACTTCTGCGCGATGTCGGCGAGCAGCTCCGTCACTTCATCCTGCACATCGACCCAGCGCGGGGGTAATACGTCCATCTCGATGATAGCGTCGCCATCCTCATCTGATCCGCCCGTCTCGCCGATGAGTCGGCGGCTCTCTTCAAACTGTGAGGGGATGTCGGAGAAGCCATTGGAGGCGCCGAGATAACGTGGCTTCTTGGCCGGATGATGTGTGAACGACTGACGGTAGGAGATGTAACTATGATCAATCGAAAGATCAGCATGACATGTTCGCAAAGACGACCGGTGTATAGGTATGAAAAGTACAGATTGGTCCGGTCCCGCCACATTGTGAAGCAATGTCTGTGGGTGTTGCCCTTGTTCTGCGGTGTTCCGTCAACGGGGGGGTGGTTGCGCCTCTAGACTGCTACCCTGATCATTGTCGGGCCAAACAGGAGAGATAGAGTTGGGACGAGGGTCTTGCCAGAAGTGAAATCAAGAGAAAATAGACTGTTTCGCGTAAGTACAAGGACTCTCTTGGTCACTGTGTAGATGATTAACACGAAATGCGCCCGATAGGACCTGTCGCTGTTCCTGTACTTCCGTAGCTGGACCTCCCGGGCATGTTGCACATGAAGGCCAATCCGGCACTTTCCCTCTTTCGGAAAGCACGACATGGAGCATGGATGGATCCTCGCCATTACGTCAGCCATCAGCACCCTGATCGCAACTTTGTGTACTCCGTACTCCGTACTCAGTAACTTATTGTGCTGGTATTTCAGTGATGAAGACCCAAGCCTTTGGTGAAGTCTCAGATAGGTCCAGATCCTTCTTGCTTGAAGTATACAATTTAGAAGTCAAATGTTGGTTTGTCCAGAGTAGGGTAGAGTCGCGCCTACATCATTGAAAGGCATTCAACAGCATGCTTCCTACTGTTAGTATCATGCTCCTCCTGCTTCTTCCGGGCTACAGTGAGATAAAGGCATTGTTGTAATTACTTCGACGTAGTTCGAGAGTCGGTCTTCAACTGCGTCTGTATACTATATCGCTTACCGTATCAGGACAAAAGATACATATTTTCTATGACCAGTCTCGGAGTATGGATGATAACCCAAGAGAAACCATAGAATATCTCTCTCTTCAGTGCAACAAGGGACCACCGTTGGGTTGGTTTCCAGCTGTGGCCATCCAAACACTATTTTTGCGCGCAGATGGGAACGCAGCAGACAGGGACAATCATCGCATTCGACACAATTTAGTCTCAAAGTAGCAGAAGGAACGCAGCAGTGAATGGACTGCCAGGGAACTCTGCAGCGAAAAGTACCTGAATAAAGTTGACCCTGGGACACAGCTGCGGAACTTGCTGCCTTCAAGCTTTGGTACTGCCGGGGATCCACGGGTGCGGCCAGACACTGCTTTCTAGGCGGTAACCTAACTGGAACAGTACGAGCGGCGGTGCGAGCACGAGGGGACGACAGCAAATGCACGAGGGGCACAGCCATCACGCAGGGCTGGCAGGAAAATAGAGAAGCATGCAGCGGCAATTGAAGCCAGCAGCAGAAGCACTTCCGAGCAAAAATAGCAACTACAGACTGTAACTAACTACTACCTATTCATGGCAATAAATAATAATTGACAGTTGAGGACACATGGTGGCCCAGGCGGGTCACGTTTCGGGCATAAGCGACCGCCTTGCCAGGCAATCCCGCTCAATGGTCCTTTTATTATTATGATGGGTTCGGGTTCCCCTTAAATCATCTTCCACCACCACCACCACTACCGACTCCTCCTCCCTCCCCCCCCCACTACTTTCGCCCGCTCCTATCAAACCAACAGTTTCCCTCTTCTTCCTTCATTCCTCGATCCATTACCTCCTTCTTGATTCTTTCGTGATCCCATCACATATATTTCATTAACCATGGTATGTCTATCTTCCTGTTCGCGGTCTTGGCTCAGTTGTGTTGAAAATCCCCCACTTTGCGGGGCAGATCGATCTGGAATGCTGGTCAGAATTGCTAACATCCCATCATTTAGGCCGATTCTCTGACCGAAGAGCAAGTTTCCGAGTACAAGGAGGCCTTCTCCCTTTTTGTAAGCGACCCCGATGCTTTCTCGTCTGCTATAAAACAATGTTTACTGATTCGTTTCTCGTGATCCCTGATAGGACAAGGATGGCGATGGTTAGTGTAGTTCTTTACCCCTCAACGAAACCCGCCTGGCATCACCTGGCACTATAGCCACCATACCGCAAACGCCACAGAAACTATCAAGAATCGATCGCATTTCTGACAGAATCCATGCTACAGGACAAATTACCACCAAGGAGTTGGGTACCGTTATGCGCTCTCTCGGCCAGAACCCCTCCGAGTCTGAGCTCCAGGACATGATCAACGAGGTTGACGCTGACAACAACGGCACTATCGACTTTCCCGGTATGTGATGGCCATGCATCGAGCTCCGGACATAGTATTGACAGCTGCCCAGAATTCCTTACCATGATGGCCCGTAAGATGAAGGATACCGACTCTGAGGAGGAGATCCGTGAGGCCTTCAAGGTCTTCGATCGCGATAACAACGGCTTCATCTCTGCCGCGGAGCTGCGCCACGTCATGACCTCTATCGGCGAGAAGCTCACCGATGACGAAGTCGATGAGATGATCCGTGAGGCGGACCAGGATGGTGACGGCCGTATTGACTGTATGTTTCACACATTCCCTGCTTGAGTGTCCGCCCGATGACTAATTTTCGCTCCTTCCTCCAGACAATGAGTTTGTTCAGCTCATGATGCAAAAATAGATGGCTGTTAATATTCAATTTGTTTTATTTTTTTTGTTAGCGAAAGGGTGGGGACAGAGAAGTGTACTCCACAGTATCCCATCTCATTCCTGATACAGCTTCTTGTAGTCTATCTATTCGATTACGGTCACCAGGGGTTGGGCATCAGCGCGCTCTCCATTGTCATAGACGTTTTGTCGTCATTGTTGCAAACAATATTAGCGCCGACATGAACCCTAGACCACGCCTGGTCGTGTCAGATGAGGGACAACAATACCTGTGTGCTTCACAAGAGATTGGATTCTCTTGGTTTGGCCGAGGATGCTTTGGGTTGCATGTTCACATCCTTATGCCCTCGTAACAGGTCGCTTCTCCCTTCTAGCCCTCCTGCCAGTCAATCTAGCCGCCTAGGTTCCAGTTGTCGTGCTTCAGCGGTAATTATGCTCAGGCGAAACAGCCCAACAAGAAAAGATCCTCAGGTCCTGACATGTAATTTCAGGCTGCCAAGTAACTTGCCCTGTAGGGTTGAGGCTTATGACCTGCCAAGAAATCTTGAAAGGAAGCATACCACAACCCAACCCAGATTTACCAACAAAGCCCCGAGAACAGTAGCATACATAATTATCATTATCCGTAAGCTAGTCTGGCAATCTTCCAAGAGACATCTTTCTACAATGGGAACACACCTGAATTGCTCCGCCGCGTTTCGGCCTTCTCTTCCATTGATAAAGACTACACCGAATACGGATTGTCACCGATTGAACCGGAAAATCTCCATAAACTGCCTCGCCGAATCCACTCCCGCCGTTGGATCGGGATCTTCGTCCGGCTGTTGCTCCCGCTTCTCCTCGGACTCTCTCTGCATACCGTGCGCCTTAAGCCACCTCAGTTGCTCCTTGACCTCCCTGCCGACATCCGGCACCAGGATTGCCTCGCGCGCACCTTCGACGCCCAACCGAGCCCAGAACTCGCGTACCAGCGCCGCACTCGCCGCGTACTCCGCGTCCACATCCGCCTCCTCCACCCCGTCCGGAAAGAAGCTCATATCGATGCCGGAGTCGCCGTCTGCCCCCTCGTCAACAGTCGCGGTGGCGGCGTACGGACCGGGACCCATCTTCTTGGCCAGCAGCGCCTGCGAGGCAATCGAGCTGACCAAGGACGGGCCGCGCCATTCGATCTCCACGACCGTGCCGCGGATTCGGGCCGCCGGCTGCGTCTGGCGCACGTCGCCCACGCGCACGCGGAAGTCGCCCACGTCGTAGACGGCGCCGCCGGGGACGGTGACGGTGTGGCGGTGGCACCAGAAGGGTTGGCAGGCGTAGCCGAAGTGGTGGAAGAGGGTGCTGCTGGATGCGAGCGGGACGGTGGTCATCACCATGGGACCGGCGGCTGATGACGATGATGCTGGGCTGCCGGAGGATGCTCCGGCTGTCGTAGGCGGCGGCGGCGGGGCCGGAGGGTTAGTCGGGGTGGATTCAGAGGTGTAGATGAAGCCGTGGTTGGCGTGGTAGGAGAGGGAGAGGAACTGCATGTATCGTGGTTGCGCTTGGCGCTGCTGAGGCGTAGACGCTGGAAGGCATGATGGCGTGTCTCGCATGAGCTTGTGCTCCAGGAACCACCGGCCGACGAGGGTGGGCTCCTCTGCTAACGCGGTGTGGAGGCGCTCGGTGACCGTGGCCAGTGCCGTTGAGGCATTGGGGTTGGAAGGGACGAAGTACACCCTGCACGGGGTTGGGTAAGTCAGTTGTCGAAAAGGATCAAGCTCGATGGGAGCAACTGAGTGAGAGGTTATTTACCCTGTGATGGGCATTCTGTCTGAGCAGACGGTGGCGTCCCCGTTATGGGACCGGTACGGTATGAGCTGGGCACAGCACACCTTTGTGTGGTCTGATGGGTGACGTGCGCAAGGTAGCAGAGAAAGTCGAGTATGAATACGGACTAAGACAGCAAGCCCAGAATAGGACTGAGTTACTGGTCGATGGAGACTTATACTTTGCAGTAAGTTATTGTCTGCTATTGTGTTAGCACTGGCTGAAAGAAAAGTATGGGTGTTTTCGTGTTCCTCTCTACATACTTGATTGCTGTACTTTATTATATAGTCTTTGGTATATTGAAGCAATACTTGGAGCTGGAACGATGCTATAACTTTGACGGTGGAGGTACAATCATAGATATCAGCCTTACTTTAAGCCTGTCAGTGATAGAAGAATTAACCCAAAGTAGTGAAGCCAGCCGTTGATGCCTAGTCGATAAGGCCGCAGCACAAACAGAGCAAACAGCGAGGGGACGGAATGGAACAACCAGATTCCCGCCCTCACCCGTGCTTTTGTGCGCCCGCAGTCCCGCCTCCACTCCCATTAATCACAGTCCAAGCAAAAGCACTGGATCCCTTGGAAGTTGGGCCCATCCAGACTCCACATTCATCGTTTTATCCGATACCCAGCCCTCTCTACCCCGACGGGCGTGCTTCTAGTCTAGCAAGCAGTCTAGGCTGTCTCTTCAGACCCTGGCTGGCCTCATTCACTTGCATTCCCGGGATACCAATAAAATCCCCAATTAATCTCCCTTGAGCTGCTGGTGTTGCTGCTATTGCTGCCAAGAGGCGGGTTACAGTTCCATAACAGAGGCTCAGAGGCTCAGAGCCTGAGACCCTTCCGCCCCCCTCTCTCTCCAGGGGCCGTTTCCCACGGGATATGTCAAAGGTTAAGAATAGAAAATCCTACCAATCTGAGTCTCACTAACCCATTTCATTTCCTGGGATCCAAGGCCCCGCGGCCAGCCAGGGTCGAAAGCGCCACCAGCTTACGCAATGGGCAGATCCTCCCGCCGCGGTGCTTGTTTTCCTTGCTCGTCTCTTACTTACTGTGGTAAGCTCTGTTGACTTTCTGAGCCACTCTGATGCGGTTTGTCTCCTCTTTGCGATCAGCATGCCACACATTACTGGCTGTTCGACAGTGCAATTGACCCGTCTGATACAACATTCCACCTAAAATGCTGGAATTACCAATGACACTGATGCTTATGAGCTAGCCTTAACCTGAAGTAGCAGGAAAGGCCCTTGAGCTCCCCCTACAGCCAGGGGTGATCGATCCCTGATGGCTATATACGGGCCATATGTCTTTTTCTCATCCATATTCTCCTAGACAATACCTGTTTTCCAAAGGTCTCGCGAACCTGGAAACTCCCCCAATTCGTTCGCTCTTTTGTACTGGTCTCAGAATCCCAAGCCCGGGGTGACTTCAGCCTGAGTCTGGTATTGAGCCTCCTCTCGATGCTTAAACTTGTTTCTATATTATAACTTCTGGCCGTAGCTTGAACGGCTGTCCTTTCTCTCAATCAATCAATTCTGTCCATTTGCGCCATTACTTCATATAATAAACCAATCACCATGATACTTTCGCGGAGAAGCTATCTCCTCCCTACTGTGATTCTCATCTGTCTCACCTACAGTCTGTTCTCTAGTCTACCGCCCGGCGCCAGGAGACCACATTCACATGCTCATGACAATGCGCAACAACCCACCTTGACTTCAGCATCGTCAGGTGGTGATCGAATCCATTGGACTAAACAATCCGAACATCATCCAATCGAGGATTACATCCCTCTTCCTACAGCAGTACCATCCGCTATACCTAAGATACAGTATGAGTTCCCAAGAGAGTCGTGGGTTGCTGGATGGAGGAGGAAAAAGAGACAGAACGCCGTGAAGAAGGCGTTCCAACATGCGTGGAAAGGATACAGAGACAATGCCTGGCTACGGGACGAGCTGTCTCCCCTCAGTGGGCGCCATCGCGAGACGTTTGCTGGATGGGCAGCTACGCTGGTTGATTCCCTTGATTCTCTGGTCATCATGGGCATGACAAAAGAGTTCGAAGAAGCGCTGGAAGCTCTCGACCGCATCGATTTCTCGACCACGCACGCTCTGCAGATCAATATCTTCGAGACCAACATTCGCTACCTGGGCGGGTTTCTGGGAGCCTATGATCTTACCGATGGAAAATACCCTATCTTGCTCAGGAAGGCCACCGAGATTGCGGACATGATATATGGATCGTTCGACACCCGTAACAGGATGCCGCAATCCAGATGGGAATGGACCAGGTAAGGCAGACATACATTTGATCACGATGACCAGACGGATCGCGCTACCCGAGGCGCTGTATCCGTATGATAAGAGCAGGTGCTGACCGGCCTCTAGATCTGCAGGAGGTCACGGCATTATGCCCAGTAAACAAACTATTCTTGCTGAACTCGGATCGCTCAGTCTGGAATTCACCCGAATGTCTCAGCTGACCAAGGATCCTAAGTACTTCGACGCCATTCAAAGGATTACAGACTTCTTTGAAGAGAATCAGGGACTTACGAAACTGCCAGGCTTGTGGCCTATGATGGTGAATGCACAAGATATGGAATTCAGTGACCCTCGATTTACAATCGGAGGGATGGCTGACTCGACGTACGAGTATCTCCCCAAGGAGCATATGCTGCTTGGAGCTCAAACAAATCAATATCGCGGAATGTACGACTCGTTCATGAAAGCTCTCAAGAGCCGTCTCCTCTTCCGCCCAATGACGAAGGACAATCAAGACATTCTTTTCGCTGGGAACGTCCAGGCCAATGTGATCTCCCCCAGCAGGGAAAGGCTGGATCCACAATGGGAACATCTGAAGTGCTTCTTGGGTGGCACTGTCGGCATTGGAGCCAAAGTATTCGACCGTCCCGAAGAACTCTCTATCGCGCGGAAGTTGGCCGATGGATGCATCTGGGCATACGATATCATGCCCACTGGTATCATGCCAGAGATACTCCATCTGAGCGCATGTCGTGACCCGAATGATTGCAAGTGGGACGAAAACAAGTGGTATCAGGATGTGCGACACCGCTTGGCGAAGAAGTCCAGCTCTCAGAATTCCATCGAGCAGGCCGAATCACTCATTGAAACATACGGGCTGCCGCCGGGGGTGGTTGATATTCCAGACCCGAAGTATCACCTCAGGTTAGTTTTCTCTTCCTGCTGGCATACTCATGCGCTGACATTGTTCAAAGACCAGAGGCCATCGAATCTGTATTTATACTGTACCGTATCACCGGCGATACGAAATTACAAGATGCTGCATGGCGAATGTTTAAGAATATCGAGAAGATGACTTGGACGCACTTTGCCCACGCTGCAATCGCCGATGTGCGCGATCCTGAGTCACCACAGCTGGATTACATGGAGAGCTTCTGGCTAGCGGAAACCCTGAAGTACTTTTACCTCATCTTCTCCGAGCCGGATGTTGTAAATCTGGATGAATACGTCCTGTAGGTGCCACACCAGCTGTCATTCCAATCCTCGACGCTAACTCGAATCCAGGAACACTGAGGCGCATCCATTCAGGCGCCCTTCTGTCTGATCGTGAAAGCCGATCCCCAATTTTCTCGTTTACATGCTGAGATTAGCGCGACAAAACTTGCATCGGTGAGGCGTTATTCATGCTTTGGTTTCTTTAGACAGACCCAACCTTTTGTACATAGACTAGGTTTTCCAATTTGATAAAATGCCTCCGACTTACGCGTCCTCATCATGAGCAGCAAAGAGTCGATCCTAGGCCACTGTATTGACTGTGTTGAAGCCACGTACCCCTTTCGAAAATCTCCTTCTCTCCCATCTGCTTATGAAGTCATCTCTGCTTGTCAGTCATAGCATTGAGTCCCAGCAGACTTTCCTCTGTCCACCATCCACTGTTGACTGAAAAAAGTCTTTTGCTGTTGGTCATAGCACGTCCGTGCCGCTATCTTGAACTGAGTTGTAGCAGGCTTGCATTCCTGCAAAGCCCGGCGACTCTGAAGCAATCGTGATCTCCGTCAAATGTACGGGTAGCTTTATATAGGTCAGTGATCTAATAGAAGTAAAAGGACGCGTCCTTCGCTCCGCTTGATCTGAAGCTCTGTCGTGTATGAAAGCAATTCGATTTGAATGGTAAGACAGTCACAACCCTGGATCCGTCCCGTGCCTTGAACGCAGGTACACTTCCTGAGAAAACAGAAAGCAAGTATGCCTGCCCACTGTGGTTGGTTTGATCTTTACAATGAAACAGCAGGTCGTAGCATGGCATGTAGCAGCCGGTTCTATTCGAGTTGTGAAATGAATGGGTTAAAGGGGGGGCGGGGGTAAGGAAAGCTAGACTGGTTGGTACACTCGATCTAGTCATTCTTATATCTGTCGGGTGCGCTTTTTGTTGTTACGTCCTCTTGTTTTTCGTGGTGGTGTATAGATTCCGTGACTACGCTTAGGGGAGGCAGGCTAACGGCAGAGAAGATATGTCTTATGTAGCTGTCGGGTTTTTGACCAAATCGTCCCGATATAGGACAGGGATGGATGGCTCCGTTCTTTGTGCCTGTGTGTGTGTGTGTGTGTGTGTGTGTGTGTGGTCATAATGATGCAGGGATTGTGGCCGTGACCTCGAATATAATATCTTTGAATAATCCTCCAGGCTTGTGATCAGATGCCCAATTTTCGAAAAGAAGTGCCTTGGAAAGACGCATGATATGCCAGCTGTGTTAGTTAATGTGAATGTGACGGACATCATTCCGCGAAATCCCTCATTGTCTGATGATGCACAGTAGAAGGGAGCGCAGACTCGAAGAATCCACCATATCTGACCAACGAATCATGGGGCCTGTCATTAGAAATCAGAGTCCACACCCCGCATCATTTGGGACTCGGGAGGTACTACTGGAACCCGCGGAGAAACTCCGGCTAGGGCTAAGGACGGACATTAAACACAACACAACCCCAGCCTGTGGCCCCAGATACGAGAATGGGTTCGTTGGGTATCGATCTCTCTCCCACCAAATGTCGCAGAAATGGCTCTCCGGGCTAGCAGGCCAGGTTGCGTGAAGGTCGAGAATAGTTTCATGTTACGTCAAGTGGTCTGGTCTGGTTCGGTCCTCGCCCGATTCGGTGCAGGATAACAGCTTCATCAGTCACAGGTGTCATTATGATGCCAACCCGAGAGGGGAATTGGACTCTCAGGGAGCTGTGGCAAAAGAGCAGCATCCCTTTCTTTGCGGGGTTAACATAGCTTGACGTCGTCTTACATGTATGTATGTTTGCTGGTGTGACGTCTGGAAGGGATCGGAGGGAGGGGCGACTTGGTTTCCGATCATCCCAGGCTGTCGGATGCCGCCGCCAGTTCGTACCGCATGTTTAGGCTGCCAATCTGAAAGAGGCATTGACAGCACTTCGGGGCTTGGGTGGTATCTAAGGTGGCCAGACCAGGGCTGACTCAGGTCCTGGATTAAAGGGAGATAGAGTGAATGAAGGGACTGGACCAGCAGGTTGAAAGAGAGGTCTTGTCTACTCGAACGTACTATGAGTACCACCGCGTACCACTCAACGAAAGGAACCGACGGTCTAGACAATCTGCTGGATCCGAAAGGAGCCCAGCCCCAATTTAATTTGCGCTTTGTTACACTCTTGCTCCGCACAATCGGGTTTCAGCAAGATCAGATAAGAAGTGGTTCAAGGAGCCGATTTTAGTCTGCTTTTAGCCTGGGAAGTTGGAGGCCCGTCTCTATGGCGCAATTTTGACGTGATATTTGACCGGATATACTTGGACATGCTTCCTCTCGTCCTGATTTTGCGCTGTATTAGCCAAGTCGATGATTGCAGGGATTTCCCCCCCGAGTGCGAAGTACGGCTACGTGCGGCACAACAAAGCAAAAAAAACCCTCCCTCTATTCAACCGTGGAGCCTAGTCAGAGCCCCCTGCAGTCGGATCAGCAGCCCCTGATCGACTTAATGGAGCTGCTGCCATGAAAAATTAACATTTGGCTTCCAGAACCTGTTTAGCACGGTTGGTGCCTTGCTAGGATATTTCGAGAACGGGATGTGGGCACACTGGGGCTGGGGGGGGGTTGTGAATCTTATGGGGTACGCGGCTGCCCTCGAGAGATTGAACGCTAAGTCAACTGGTTCGCTGCTCCTGTGCCCCTGATGACCTTCTCCAGGAGAAATGGAGCCCCGTTGGGAAAGGAATGCGCTTCTACGGCTATCTGATTGATTGATTTGATTGATACGGAAACGCCCGGTCGGCCGATGTCGGACGGGGCCCCACACACGGTTTGGTTTCCAGACCTGTCACATGAGTTACACAATCCGAGCAGCTCAACCGCCAGCTCCGGCTCTCGTCGATAAAGTCCCGACAATCTGCATCTAGTAGGAAGGATAATGTATCCCGTGTAAGGGGTGATCAATAATGCCGTTTCAAATCTGGTTCTAAATATGCCAGACTGACTGAAAAGGTCATTTTTACTGTGACAAAAGTATAGTGGGATGAACACGGAGCAAAAAGTCCCGTCGACCACTTATCTGATCCGGAACGAGACACCCCGGCTACACAACAAAAATACGTACACATTACCTCGCGAATGCACTGTTGATCATTACAATCCCCCCCACTAACTATTGTCTGCTGTAGATTATTCTTTGCACTAGATGTTGACGGTAAGAGCTGGTTTTTGGTTTTTTTGAGACATATGTCCTGCAATCCTCTGGTCGACATTACCTCAACGTCGCCAAGCGTTCAGCTGGCAAGGAAAAGTTGTGTGTTAGCCGAGGAATAGGCCGCACCCGGATCAGATTAGATCGGTAACGTAACTCGGCTGCTGATGCGGTTGTTACGTACCGTCTCATTGCCGTTGTCAGGCCACCGGATGAAACCATCTTGGATCATGCTATCCAGGACAGTATTCAGGAGGGGTACCTACGAGACGTTCAACACTTCTGATGACCTGGACGTACTATGATAATCAACACGAGAAGTCTACTGAGGTTGCAGATGCCGTGTCTCCCAGTCGGGATAGCTTTTCCACTCATTTGCCTCCCATTTCCTACCGACTCGAGTTAAACAACCCGCTAGCTGCAGATCCAGACTACCCCGCGGAGAGACTGGGAGGGGTCCGTTCGCTTGAAGTACCCGATCGCTTGGCACAGCAGCGTATAGTAATGTTCTTATAGACTGTAGAATTGACTGAACAAGCCTATCGGACGCTCTGGCTTTGCAAAGACCCCCCGGATGGGAATTGAGTCAATTGACGCCCCAGTGTTGTGGGATAAACGTTCCCGAACGGTCGCTGGAAGTGGACGGGTATTGTTACATACCGTGGAGAGAAAACTGGAACCAATGGATGGACCTGTACGAGACATTTCCTCACCGAGTGGCAACCAGAAAAAGTCATGCTTTCATTCTTGAATAATTGTTCCCTACGATTTTTCGCCTCGCATTCTTCTCCCCTATTTGAATCCGTCATTGGCAGCTTTTGCACGTGCCCTATCTCATCGGTTTCTTTTCTCTTTCTTCTTTCTCCAGGATTTCCCCAACAATTTCCTCTCCTCTCTTAACCATTCTTGCTCTTTTGCAAAATCTCAATTCTATCATTCAGTTACAGTCTCATACAAACCGGGAGAATCTTTTCTGACACGTACAGACCCTAGCGCATCCGGAACCGTCCTCCCGGCGCCGTCTTGCCCCAGGCACATTATTATCCATCTTCCACCTCCCTAAAACAGCATCGCTCTGATCCTCCGGGATTTCTTTCATTTCCGATCTGCTTGCTCCCTGCATCAGTCGTCCGTCCTTATCTGAATGCCCACTCGCTTTGCGGTGTCCACTGGTCTAGTGTAGACCGTCTTCAATTGCCACTACCTTTGCTCATCCCTTTTCGTTGGGCCCTCCTTCTTTTTAATTCCACTGTCGACCAGCAATTACGTTTGCTCGATCCTTCAATCCGCCCAACATCTTCTCTCTCCGCGCTTTGTTCTAATATCGTCACACGCTCAGAATTGGCGGGCAATTCTTTCGCTCTATACACCGCTTCACCGAGATATAATGGGTAAATTATACTTTCTTTTCTGCTTCCATTCTTCCGTCGCTATCCCTACGCCACCAACTCTTGCGGTCAATTTACAATGGCCCAGTTCTTGACAAATGACTGACCTTTCTTTGTGTATGTAGTTCACGCCGTACCTCAGCCGCCTTCATCAAGGCTGGCGACGCCACAGCCTCCCCTTGCCTCCAGTGGTGACCACAAGAGCATCCCCGTATCGTCGACATCTCACCCCGATAACCCTGTCCCCGAAGAGCCCCGTGGAGTTCGGGCACTGTCTGTAACCGATATCAATTTCAGCATCTCGTCACCATCATTGCGCGATACCGAATCCACCGGTTCCGAATCACCATCGCCTGCCCAGACGCCCGACACAGAGATCTCATCCGATGCGGAAGAATCATTGAAGAAATCCTCCGTCGAAGATGGCTCCGAGAAGCCCCGTCGGGCCTCCACTGTTCTGATCTCTCAGAACTCTGAGGATATGAGAAGAATTTTGGAGAATGTCGGCGTTGCTGGCACTCAAAAGCTCCAGCCTCTGTGCTGTGGTGGTGGTTGCTGTCGCAGCCAGCCTTTGGTCAACATTCCTACGCCATCGGTTGGAGCCAATGTCGTCACTCCTCCGCACAACAAGGCCTATGAGAGCCTCAAGCTCAATGTCGCTTACCTCGCCTTGGACAGCGAATTGACGAACCTTGTGCCACTACCAGAGAAGACGGTCTCTTTTTCTGCAATCCCGAAATCGGCAGTAGATCTGCAGCTGGGTTCTGCAAACCACCCGCCTCCTTTTGTCCAACCTCATCCCCCGTATGACGTCTTCCGTGCGCCTTTGCACCATGCCCGAGAATTGACCAAGTCCGGTGCCGAGAAGCGTACATATCATTTTGACATTGACGTAACAGACTACCCTGCCGAGAGTGGTAGCGTCGATTTCGTCGTGGGTGGCGCCATTGGAGTATGCCCCAAGAACAAGGACGAGGAGGTCGATGATATCTTCAACCTGTTGGGTGTGCCCAAGTCGATTCGTGACAAGAAGATCACCGTGCGCACCACGAAGGGTCGGTGGCCCACGATCTGGGGAGACGATCAACCTCGGGAGCTAATCACCACGCGGCGGGAATTGCTGAACTGGTGCTCAGACATTCAGAGCTATGCACCCACCAAGGGTCTATTCCGACTGCTCGCCGAGTATGCCAGTGAACCAAATGAAAAGAAGATCCTTTCGTTCCTCGCCTCCGCTCAGGGACAAGGTGCCTTCTGTGACCTGCGTACTAGCTCGCACATCACCGTCTCTCAGCTGTTGCACGCTTTTCCCTCATCTCAACCTCCCCTGGATCATCTTCTCTCTGTCTTGAATACCCTCATGCCGAGGTTCTACTCCCTTTCTCAGGACCCGCTTCTCTCATGCAAGGATAAGGGTACCCAAACCCGTCGTTTGGTCGAGGTGGCGGTGACTGTTGCCGAATCGGACGATTGGAAGGGGGGCATGCGCACGGGCGTTGGGTCTGGATTCCTCGAGCAGCTCGCACGCCAAGTGATCGAGGCGGAGAAGAAGGGCATTGACCCTTCCACTCTTGACCTCCATGTCCCTATGTTCCGGGGCTTGATGGCCAACCCGCTGGCCAAGCAGTTTACTTCCGACGGCCCTATGCTCTTGATTGGTGCCGGTGTTGGCATCGCTCCCTTCCGCGGTTTCGTACAGCGACGCCTCCAGTCGGCCAACTGCGCTAACAAGGTCTGGGTCCTGCAGGGCGTCCGTGACTCCCTCTTGGACGAGCTCTACCGAGGCGAATGGGGTGTTGATGAGGAGAAGGTGCGCACGGTAGTGCAAAGCCGCCGTGGGGAGAGCAAATATGTTCAGGAAGAGGTGCGCCATCAAGCTGATCTGGTCTGGTTTGTCATCAATGCTCTGGACGGCCGAGTCTTCGTCTGCGGTAGCGGTAAGGGGATGGGCGAGGGCGTCGAGGACGCTCTCGTCGATGTTGCCATGGCCAAGGGCAATTTGAATATGGAGGAAGCGAAACAGTTCTGGGCGAACAAGAAGGAAGCCGGACAATACATTGCCGTAAGTTCTCCACCCTCAAGGTCGGGCTATTTGATTCATGGATGCTAATCTCAGAACAGGAAACCTGGTAATGTTCTGAAATCGTGGGTTAGATTGACACCAACCGTATCACGTGTTGATATATTCGCATATGTATATCGCACTGGGCTGTTTTGCTTTTGTTCTATCTTGGGTATCTCTGTTATTATGTTGCTTTAGCGGGGTGGGCTTTGTTTTCAAACATCTGTTCACGGTTGATCCGGAATCTCTGTCATCATCATGGAACTAAACATAGAATTAGTTGGTAGCAAATACCTAATGCACATTTCACCATCACAGTTGCTTAGTGTACCGTGCAGAAAGGAGCACATGACCACGAGTCAAGATATCTTCTCCATAGTCCATACCCACACGAATCATGGAACAAATCTTTGCTCGCCAGATTTGTCCCTGAAAAAGGACGCTAAGAAAAGGTTGTTCCACTTTTTTCTTCAAGATCAAGAGACTTTTTAGGCTTTCAGCTGCAGTCTAGCCACAAGCTATCTCGGCTAAGATGTCTACAATTTGTCGAATGTGGATATTAGCGTACGGGACTATGCAAAAGGCTTTTGGCCACCATGAAAGAATCCCCTGAATCGCTCAATCACCTTCCAGTTCAGCCGCAGCTCGGCCTTTCTTGCCTGGCTATTTTCAGCTCTCGTATAATAGAGGTTTAAACGGTCTAGCTTAAGACGACAATGATGGGATGGATTGGGACGGATTGGGGCCTTCCGCCGGCTTCATCATCTCTTAAAAGCTGAAGCCGACCATCCATTCCATCCCTGATTGAGTCACTCTTTCCTTCTTAGTTTCTCTTCACCGGTCTCTCGTTCTTCTGTTTGCTGTCCTCTCTGGCTTCAACCGTCAGGTGGACGAGCCCGACCGACGGTCCTTTCTGCCTCATTTTCTTTCTTATTCAGACACACACTCGCTTTCCACAATGCCTCGCTTACCGTCTCTCGTTTCGCTTCTGTTGCTTTCGCGCTCCTTTCTTCCCCCTGTGTCGGCTGAAGAGACCGAGGTGGTGACATGCGCGACATCCACGCCCAATCCCCTGTCAAATCCGTCATTTGAAAGTGGTATCACCGGCTGGGGATTTGCCTCGGGAACCACTGGCAATGTTATCTCAGGCGATGCAGCTGACGGCTCTCTATATGTGTGAGACACGACCGTTCTCAAGAACCCTCAACGCTTGGATGCATGCTAATAATTCTGGTAGTGAGACGAGCGCGACCAGCACATCGGTAACGGTCCTACTATATCAGAGAAGTAGCTCGTTCATTACGAATGGCCAATATACCGGATCATTCCAATATCGCATCAAGCCGACTTCCTCTCACGCCAGTATGACTTGCTATATCAAGGCGTACATTGACTCTTTCACCACCGCCGGCCTCGTCGGAAGTGCTACCGTGTCTGTGTCTTCAAGCACGGTTGGTTGGGACACCCTCTCGTTCAGCTATACTCCTACCACCGCCGGAACACACACCTTTGAGATCTATGGCTATTGTACCGGCACCTCCCAGTATGCTGGAGCCGCTATCGATTTGGACAATGTGCAATTTGTTGGACCTGCGGTCACCTCATGTTCGACCCAGACCATCACGATTACCCCTACGCAACTCCCAACATCCACCGTGATTCCAACCACCACTTCAATTCAGACATCCTCCTTGCAAGTGCCATCTCCATCTGTGCTCTCATCGTCGATGGTTACTTCTCCCACGCCATCGGCTGTGACACCAGTGGTGATTACCAGCAGCAGCACACCCTCGTCGCAGGTCTCTGTGATTGTGCCTTCTCTTAGCACTGCTTCTTCCGCCAGCGCTGTCGCACCGTCCAGCGTTGCTTTTCCGCCCAGCGCTGCTGCTCCATCTAGTGCTGCTATTCCGAGAATCAGCTCTTCATCCGCCGCCGTCAGCTCTCTGAGTCAACGTCCTTCTACCCCTGCCGCCTCTCCTTTCTCGACTATTGCAGTCTCGGTTCCTTCTTCAAGCGGAGCAGTGACTCTGTCTGTTTCTTCGTCCCCTGTGTCTGCATTGACCTCTCAGATTGCTGTTTCTGCACCCAGCTCTGTGGCTGTTATTTCCCCAGTCTCTTCCGCTTCTCCAGTCATTCCTTCTTCCTCCGTTGCAGTTATTGCATCTTCCAGCAGCGGTGTCATCGCTTCTGGCGCTCCCTCCACAAGAAGAACAACCTACGTCACTGAGACTATGACCGTCTCGGAGACAATTTGCTCCACAAGAGCGTCTCAAACTCAACCAACTGCCATCGTGACAACCACTGGAACTTCTGACCAAGGCGGCTCGAGCGGAACGGAGGGCGGAAGCACTACATCAACCATTCTCAGCACTCGTACTGCAACCATCACCGCTTGTCCATCGAGTGTGTCGGACTGTCCTGCCTCTGCAAAGAGTACTTTTGTGACAACCGAGACTTTGGTGGTCTCTACAACTATCTGCCCTGTCACAATGACCCAGGCTCAACCTACCACTGGTGCCTCGCTTACAGGAGGATCCAACACCGGTCTGCCCGGCGGCGACGACGGCCGAAGCACTACCTCGACTGTCTTCAGTACTCGTACTGCCACCATCACGGCGTGCCCTTCCACCGTCCCCAACTGCCCCGCTTCCGCAAAGAGCACCTTTGTTACTACCGAGACTCTGGTCGTCTCAACGACTGTGTGCCCCGTGACTGCTTCTGCCACGGCCCTTCCGACAGCCAGCAATGGATCGAGTTCTGGCTCCAGTGCAGCTTCCGGCTCCTCGTCTGGGCCTGGCGTTGTCTCGGGCTCGGGCTCTACTACTGGCTCCAACTCTGGCTCCGATTCGGGTGTTTCTTCTGGCACTGGTACTAGCAAGCCTAGTGGCTCCAATGCTGGTTCCTCTACTGGCTCTTCTGCCGGAACCAGCTCCGGCTCCGGCGCCACCTCTGGTAACAGCTCTGCTGGCACTAGCTCTGGCAGCAGCTCTTCTATCGGCTCTACCTCTGGTAATAGCTCTGCTGGCACTAGCTCTGGCAATGGTTCTTCTGCCGGACCCAGTTCCGGCTCCGGTGCCACCTCTGGTAACAGCTCTGCTGGCACTAGCTCTGGCAGCAGCTCTTCTGCTGGCTCTAGCTCCGGCAGTGGCTCTGCTTCCGCCGGCTCCAGCTCTGGCGATGGTTCTTCTGCTGGCTCCAGCTTGGGCAATGGCTCTGCTTCCACCGGCTCTAGCTCCGGCAGTGGCTCTGCTTCCGCCAGCTCTAGCTCTGGCAATGGCTCGCCTGCTGGCTCTAGCTCCGGCTCTGTCTCCAGCTCTACCTCTGGTAGCAGCTCCACTACTGGCTCCAGCTCGGGCAATGGCTCTGCTTCCACCAGCTCAAGCTCGGGCAATGGCTCTGCTTCCGCCGGCTCTAGCTCTGGCAATGGTTCTTCCGCCGGCTCTAGCTCTGATTCTATCTCTACCACCGGCTCTGGCAATGGTTCTTCTTCCGGTGCTAGTGCTGCCTCTGGATCTGCCTCTGGATCTGCCTCTGGCAATGGCTCTTCTGCCGGTTCTAGCTCTGGCTCTACCTCTACCACCGGCTCCGATAATGAATCTGCTTCCGGTGCTAGTGCTGCTTCTGGTTCTGGTTCTGCCTCTGGTTCTGCCTCTGGCAATAGCTCTTTCACCAGCTCTAGCTCTGACAATAGCTCTGCTGGCTCTAGCTCTGGCAATGGCTCTTCTTCCGGTGCTAGTGCTGCATCTGGATCTGCCTCTGGATCTGCCTCTGGATCTGCCTCTGGATCTGCCTCTGGATCTGCCTCTGGATCTGCCTCTGGATCTGCCTCTGGATCTAGCTCTGATACTGCTCCTGTCACTGTCAGTGGTGTCTCGCCAGTGTCTCAGTCTGGAGACCATACTGGAAGTGAATCTGAGCAGGAGGGAACCACCTACAAGGCACCTAGCTCAGCTAACTCTCAGACCATTGGTGCTGCTGGGGGCAAGAACATTTCTGCTCCTGCCTCGTCTAGTACTGGCTTCCAAAGGATCTACAGCAGCACTCCGACGGCTACGTCTTCCACTGCTCAAGTGACCGCAGTCTCAACCGCGTCCAGTGCAGCTGGTGCTCTTTTCACCGGTGCGGCTTCCGCCATGCACATGACAAATGGGCAAATGATTGGATCCCTTGCCGGTGGCTTGGTCTCTATGCTCCTCATGTTTGTCTAAGGAGCACGCCACTATGTAGTCCAGACACTTTTATCAATAATTAGCTCTCCGAGACCAGACACTTTTGCCTGTCGTCGTCTGCTTGTTCATACCTACTATAATAGTTTTTGTACAAAGATGAATGTATATTCATGTTATTCCTAATGAAGCGATATGATCCAGTCTGTTCATTGTAAGTGGCACTGAGGATATGCCAAGGTAGATGACACTGGAGATGCCAATGCAGCGCTGAGAGGCAGCGGTCGGTGAGAAGACTGAGGTACCAATGATGATGGTAGCCCTTGCTTATTGGAATATAAAAGCCTTCGTCTTGCTCACGATTTTCATCTTGCCAACCAATCAAAGTTCCTGTCTTGACTCATGATTCAGTGTTATCTTGGGTACAACAAGCTTGCCACGCACCACACATTAGAAACCGCATCATCACGATCCCCGAAGTAGAGTAGAGCCAGATGATAACAACGAGATCGATACTGTCTGCCAGCAGAATCACTGCCTTCCGCGCAGCCTCCCAAGGAGAAATGTACTTCTATATATCCCGAATTAGACCCAGGATACTAGGTACGGGTAAGTTCCCCGGCGCAAGGAACCAAGACCGGCTGGGGCTGGCATTTCAGCAGCGTGCTCATGCTCGGCTAAATCTATCGAGCGCATCTAACCACCTGCGCGGACAGAGATCGAGTCGTTGACTGTTGTGCAACAACAAAATGTCAATATAAGGTAGAGAGAAGGGTTAGACCAAACAAGGAGTGCGGAAGTCGCGATCATGGTTATTGGGCTGCGGACTTCGGAGATCCCGGGGTGGACTTTGATGGCTTTTCTGTGAGCTGGAGTATGTGTATATATATATATGTATATATGTATGTGTGTGTGTGTGTGTGTGTCAATCTGCTGCTGCTGCTGCTCCTGCCGTAGACGTCACGGGCAAAAGATATCTCGACGGGGCATGTGGTTCAGCCGTCTATATCGAAGTATAGTATACACCAAGTCCCACGGCGTGGGTGGGGAAAGACCCGACAGCGCACATAGTGTTAGTTTGTATTCTAATGAGAGTATTTGATGGGAAGTAGCTTGCTAGTTCTATCATTGAGATAGTTTAGCAGGCTCTGTGAACATCTTATATCTCTTGCATACCTGGTGACTTGGAAGGAGCTTGGTATTCAACTGCTACATATATCGAATTCTAGGCAGGTCATTGGCCGGGTATCAATCAGGCGCGAGCGAGATCGGGTTGGGTTGTAGTAGTAGTAGTAGTAGTAGTAGTAGTAGTAGTCGCTGTGGGGATATATTCGGGGATTATGAGGAAGGAAGGGAAGGATTGCTAACTGGGATGGTAGCAGAATATGAGGATGATCGTTTCATATATCCATTGTCATGATGGCACCTCCATAACCACCAGGCCAAAGGCATTAATCAGGATTAGGTGACATCAGGGCGGGATGGAATCTATCATGGGCAGAGTGGTACGTGTGCACGCTCAATGGTTGAAACCCCTGCCTGTCACATACTGAGTACTGGCAGCGGCCTGCCCGTGACACTTCCATTCTTCCCACTTCGGAAGGACTGCCAGTGGTCACGGGGTATTACCCGTGGCCTAGCTGAGCGAGGTCTTCGTGCCCGACGCTTGACAGATTTACAATGTTGATGCTCTTGCGATCGATCCTTCCTCGCGTGTTTCAGATTACCATGGGAGGAGATGGAAACAAGGAGGATTGCCCGATTAAAGCCGGAGGCCTAAGAATAGACTTGCAGATGCGATGACTGGTAAAGTGCTGTGATGACCGTCTCGCAAATGGTGATCGTCCGCCTGTAGAGCCATTTACACATCTACGCATGGTCTTCCGCGGACTGTCAACGGCAACGATCTGAAGCAACGTGGTGGGGGGTCGCATCAAACCACCCTTCGAAGGATCACTGATGCTACCAGTGACAACCAGAAGGGGGGGCTGGGGGAGGCAAGGGAGCAAAACGGGTTGGAATCTAGAGTCGCCAGCCACTTGTTTCTACGACTATGATCATCCAGAAACCCCCATACTTCCTTCCTTCCTTCCCCCACTATCCCGTGTCAGCAGTGACAAGTCCTGGGGAGACAAGACGTGCACGCGACAGTTTCAGAAGAGTCTCAGGATTTCATGATGCGCACAGATCGAAGTAGCCCCGTTGACGCATCTCAGAACTTTTGAAATTGGCTGGTTCTCGGTTGTTTCAAGTCACACACCCACACACACGGCATACCTCGAGAGGATCTGAGACGTTTTAGACAGAAGAACCAGACCTCCAAACATAGAAGCATCTGTCCCCCATCTCTGGCACCTCCTCGTCTAATGCTCCGATTTCATCCATGGCCGTCATCTGCGATAGAAGACACACAGAGAGAAGAAACGGGTGCCTGATTCGTAGTGGGGAAAAGAGGCTTGCCAACCCCCTCGTGTGAGTAGTATGCAAGTGACTTGAGAATGAGATAAACACGGTGAACTTAGTGCCAGGAACCTTGTAGGGTTGAGCCGGACCGGATGGATCGTACTTCTTTCTCGTATCGAGCCACAATGGAGATTAGAGTTGGAAGCTAAAGCCAAGTGGCTTTTTTCCCACCCCAAAGATTATCATGGACCAACTATATAACCGTCTATTTTGAACAGCTGCAGGGGAGGGCTGGTCGACAATTCATGGCACCCAAGTTCACTAGTAATGCATAAGGGAATCGAACAGCCACTAAAGGCCTTAATGCTCATCTTGACTTAGCGGAGGGTCGGAGGAGGTGAGGGGGGAGGGTCGTTGGAACATTGGTCGGAACCAAGGCACATCTCGATATGAATGCAACCGTCTCATTATTGTGGCAAACGCGAACGCAATTCGGCGTTCGAATTGCCAACCCTATCTATCCACTCCCCCTGAGTGTTGACTCCGCTGGACCAGTTCATTTGAAGCGGTGGCAGATGACAAGCCTGGCAAGCACAACCACGCCAAAAGCATGGTCTAAGGCCTCAAACAACGGCCGTCAAGTCTATTTTGGGGAAGACCTGAAAAAAGACACCAAAAAGAAAAAAAGCAACCAGAGCGAGCCGAAGCAGCCGGACAAATCGTCATGGCAGTCTGGAGGGAAATCCTTCGGATCCGTAGTCCGTAGTCCTTACCACCTGCAGGGGCAACTCACAGCATCATCATCGTCCGTCGATCCTCCGCGTGCATGAAGACGAACTGCTGGGTCCGCAAGGCTTGAAGGGGAGGGGGAAGGGTTTGCAGAGTCGCAGGAGGAACCGACGGGGCGCTATTGGCCAGATCGTCCCCATGGTGTGACTCTCCGTTTACTGCACTCGGAACCCGGTGGTCGAGCTTGGTGATGAACTCCGAAGTTTTTCTTTACCATGTTCTAGAAAGGTATTGTGTTTGGTGGGGGTGAAAGGCGAAGGACGGGGGATGTCCGTGATCGGTGATGCGGTGGCTTGGGGGAGCGAGGCAGATGGGGAATGAAAGGCTTGAGTTTGAAACTAGAGATGCAATAGAGTCTCAGGCTATTGAAACGCCATTCTCAACCAGGCAGTTGGTATCTGCGATTGGGTTCGGGACCCAGGGAAAGGGGGGGGGGGGGAGATGTGGCAGACAAACTGGGGAATCTTCGGGGGATTTTCCCACCGTCGTATCAAACCATGCCGCAGCGGTGGGTGTGGATTGAGGAGGGGTTAGAGAGAGAAGGAGGGGGGGAGGGGGAAAGGCATCTCGTGGGAGAGGCTCAGTCAGGAGGAAAATGGAACCTTGAAGCGGGTAAGACATCCTGGAACCGGCGATGATGTCAGTTACGTTCCAGAGAAAAGTTTCTTACTGAGTGCATTCCACTCTTTGAATGGTTGGTTGGATGGGGAACTCGATCCAGATTGGTGAGTGGGAGTGGAGGAAGTCCGTGCCAAGACGATCTCCCAAGTAAGGTTGAAGTCAACTGACGATGCTTGTTCCTGTTTCTGTGCAGTGGGCTGGACTGCACAGTAACTTATACATGTGTATGTACGGAGTAGTGTATAGAGAGGAGAAGAGGTGAAGAGGTGAAGTCAGCGATTCCTTTTTCCGACTCCGATTCGAGTCCCCTCTCGCCGATGCGGAATGCAACACTTGGTTCCTCCAACCAACCTGGAGCCGTCCAACAAGCAGTGGTAAAACGGGTGGTGTGCACGACAGAGGTGACAGGCAAGATGAGCCGATCAGCCAGTGCCAGAGTGCCAGTGCCAGAGTGCCAGTGCCAGTGCCAGTGCCAGTGTCACATCACCCACTTTCTCCTCTTCTGGCAGCGGATCCCAAGAACCGGGAACCAGCGGACGGTGACACGACAGCAAACACCAGAATGACAAATAATCCCTGGCTTCCCTGGCTTCCCTGGATTGTTTGTGTCAACCTTAGTCCACATAGCATATCATTCGAAGATATGACTTTGACAATAGTGAAAGTCTATTGTTGCTTTTAGTGAGACGTTGAAGTTGCCTAAAGAGGGAAGTCTAGTTTTAGTCCTCCAGTGAATCATTCAATTATGCTTTGGCGGTCAAGACGATGCTTCTAGAAGGATTCTACCAAGACGGAGGAGAAAAAAAATTGAAAAAAGAAAAAGAAATAAAAATAAAAACCAAGTCGGGATTTCCGACTGCCACTTTCTTCCTCAGAGTGGGTGGGTGTGTTTCTCCTCTTTAATAAAATTACCGGTTGGCTTAGTTGAAGGAGATGGGTAGCGTTTTGATTGTTTATCTCTGCTATGTGTTTTCGATGATTACTTGAACAACCTTGATTATTGATTTCTTCTCTCTGAATTCTTCGACAGCGATAGGATTGCTGAGCAAATAGGGAAGACTACTGGCGCCTTGCCAGATTAGGGCAAGGGGATCTTTTCTGCCCTGCCGCTCTGCAAGATCCAGGCTGGGATCGGCACCCTGGTTCCAATCTCCATCCCCTGCACGATCTGTCTGGGATCCTGGTGCGACAGGTGCAAAAAAAAAATAAATAAATAAAAAAGGAACAAAAATCCACAATCAGAAATATATGTACTCGAGTAGCAGCCACTAAAGCAAAAACTGCATGAGACTAGACCCAATGCGGTCTCCCGCTGCAGGCTCCGCTCGGAAGTGGCGACTGGGCTGTCAGTTTCGAACCATCACCAGCCTCTCGGCGGCTTGGCTGGACGATGGTGCGCCGATGGCCTGCGTCATCGGTGGCTGTGGTCTTCGTATCGGCAGCTGATGCCACTGCTACGGAATACTCTACTTGTACCCAGGTAATTTAATTGAAAGTAATCGAGACGAACACAGCAATGACCCCATTGACATGTCTCCTAACCACTCTCGACCGCCTTCTCTATTACTACTACTATGTATAGACATACGTACTCTGTACAAGCACGATAGCTACACTATGATGATGATGGTGACGGGTCCAACCGCTGCCCATTCAGGAAGGAGTCAGTCAGTCAGTCCCCGCCCTTTGACTGGTAAGACAGTAACGTTACTACGAGTACTAAGCTACCTAGTACCTATTGCAATGGTACTGTACTATTGAGTAACCTACCGCTATAACAACAAGGCCACGACTCAGTTCTCCGGTGATCCTCCGTCTCGGTGGGAACGCACTTAAGTTCCGTCATGGTCATGAACTTGACACTTTGCGTCGTTCAGTTCACTTCACCGACACTAGAGCAAGTTTGTACAGCCCCGGCGTCTGTCAAGTACCAACTGACAAATCATCAACGGCAGTTGGAATCGTGAAACTCTGATCTAGCGAAGCCACGAGGGCCGCTCGAATTAGGCTTGCACGCGAAGGATGCGACTGACGAGTGACAAGCGGGTTTGCTCGGTCTAGGGACAGATGGAATCGTGGATAGCTCACACTAAAGTGACTAAACTGCTAGAGTCAAAACGGGGCGGTCTCCAGCAGGGCCAGCTAAACTTTGACCATTTCCTGGTTCGAACCGAACTCTCCTGTCAATCGACGCGGGGCAGATTGCCCTCTGAAGAAAGAGGACAATGCTCTTTTCAGAAAGGCCCCGGAGATGGCTGTCACAATTCATCCCAATTTATGCCTTCTTGTGATCGCGCTTAGCAATGTCGAGATGTGGCATCTTCCGATCGCAGCGAATATGCAATTAGAGTTGTGCCTAACCAGATCGCCGGCATGCTCTTCTCGGCCGGCTTGCTGATCTCGGTGCCAAATGGGAGGAGACCAGGCCAAAGTCTGGAACGATCACTCTCCACGGCCAACACTGCGCCCGCGAAAGAGTCGATGGCCGATCGCAATACACAAAGTAAAGCCATTGACGCACGATGGCCGTCCGCACGAGTCGGCATGGTTTGGGGATGCGTTGCTGGCGGGAACCTTGCGACTACTCCGTACACTTACTACTAACTACTAGTTAGTGGTCACTAAGTGCCTAGTACTCATGCTCGGCTGCTAATCTTAGCTGCTGGCGAACCTCGCGCGCGATTTGACCAACCATCGAGCGAGGCAGTTGAACTCGCTGACGCTCTATCATCCCAGAAGCCCATTGATGACTGATCGGAAATCCTATCCCTCCAGCCCACGGAACGACATGCGCATCCCTGTCGCAGAAGTGACCGACCTCTCCGCCTGCCAGAGAAGGAGCTGAAGGGGACCGCAGTTGATTGGAGTGAACCTGTTCCAGGGGAAAGACCAATGAACTGGGTCGCTTCAAATGGGTGCTTTTCCGATCGTCTTAAGGTGGTGAGTGGGTTACATTATCATAGGCTTGTGACTGGGTGCATCGAGTCACATAAACCACGCTAAACGTAAGAGGGATTGCGACCGACACTCCATTTTTCAGCTCTGCCTTGTATCCGTGGCAGGATGCCTTCTCCAACCAATGCTCATGACCAAAAAAAATCAAAAGGAAAAAAAAAAAAAGAAAGAAATCACAACCCACTTGGTGAAGATCTTTCATGCGCATACCCGACCTAGACCATCATGTGGTGTGTTCTCATTGCCTGAGCAAGACTATTAAACCAGTAACCATGGGTCATCTCGCGGTGCTGCCCCTGTCCACAGTCTCGTCTGCCTGTCATCGACCCATTGTCGGATTGCCCTCATGCGCTTGTCACCACCAAGACTGGGGCTTAAGGTTTGGCCCATGAAGTCAGCGCCTGTCTGTCTGCCTGCCTAACTTGTCTTGACTTACCCGAAGTTTGGGACGGTAATCCTCCTCGTGGGTAAGGATTCCCGGTCCATGGAAGAGCGATGCGATGCGGCATCCACATCACATCCGAAAATCTGTGAAGTTTTTCCATTCTATTTGACTACACATATTCCGTAGTATATGACAATTTGTCAATCCTCATTACCCCATTCCTCCACCCTTGGGTTCTCGGATCCTTCTTTCATCTCACCATAATCAACACGAATTCATATAGATTATGTGGGCTACCAAATGCGATCATGATCCCCACCTCTGAATATTATGGGCCCCGCCTGCTCCCTCCCCCCCTCCCCCCTCTTCCTCCCCATGCTACTCGTAAACCATGATGTTATAACAACTGATATTTTCACGACTTACTTCTGATCACGGCACGTCAGTTCCACTTCCTACCCACACTCGAGCCGATAATTTGAGATGTCATATGCACGGGCGATGGATCTTGCATATTATATGGCAGGTCGCACCAATCAATTCAGGGCACTCCTCACCTCAATAGCGTTAGAACGGTAGAACCTCCTTCAGTCATGTCATCCACCTTGATCACGCTGCTTTCGTAAAGAAGGGGGGTGGGGGGGGGGGCGAAGAAGGGCCGGGAAGGGGCGGTGATACGGAAGCATAGCGAACATGCGGCTCTTCGAGTCAGCCAGAGAGCCTAGAGGGCCAAAACTCAATCCGGCTTCTCGACTATTGATTGATTGATACCAGCAAGGTGGCCTGGCCCCCCAAGATCGATTGATTTATCAACGACCATCAATCCCTTAGGGCTTTCTACTGGATTCTGCCAATACGTTCCGAAACTCTATAGACGTAATAGTTAGATTTCCGGGACGTTTCTTAGTAGGAGCAAGGTGGACAAATATATTGTCATTGTTTTCGTCTCTGGACTGATTTATGTCTGACGTACGGATGGATAATTTACATTGACCATTGACAAAGATGGCAGGCGAGTGGGGTGGTCGGTCGGAAAGGAAGAACTGCTCCTGCTGCTGTGGACGATCCTTGTCCCGGAAGCTGGGATTTTTACCGTTCGACTTCGGTTGTACTTTTAGTTGTTCCTAGGTACACTGACACTGGCGCACTTCCCCTTCCTCCCTCCCCCCTTCCCCTCTCTCGAATCCCAGCCTACAGCAGGCATTCGCTTCCAGTGCCAGTTATCCCAGTCATCCAGTCACTGTTCGAGTCCTTTCAGTTACCCCGCCGTGGGGAATGACTGACTGGCTCCCTGTGCGCCTGTCATTCCCTGGCTTTGGACCGATCGATCGCGATCATTCGCTCTGAGCCTTCGATCGAACCTGTCTCTTCAACAACCTTGCAGCGGGAGGGACGCCGTAGCCGTCGCGGTTTAGGGAATGCTGCAAGGCAAGTCGCCTTGGAAAAACCCTGGACAACACGTTGTATACGTTACAAGCCTTCCCTTTTTGCTTCTTTTGCGTCCTCTTTCTCTGTTTGTTTTCTTTTTTTTTCATTCATTTTTTTTTTCCGTTTTATTGCTATCTTGGTATTCGGTGCAATTTTGGCTTTCTGAACATTATCTCTTCTGACTTCCTTTGAGGCCATCTGATTCTTCCTCGGATTGAACATGAAATGTAGCTAAGGCTCCAGGCTTGCCTATCCATAGTCTGGATTGGGATAAGCTATGACTTGGGATCGCTTTGTCGGTTTCTGTATGGTCCAGTGACCGGCCTCCGCGCCTTTTTGACACCACCACCGATGTGGATCCAACCCGGCGATCTCTTTTTCCCTTCATGTATCGTGACATTGTCTCTTGTCTGCTTTTTGAGATTCTCGAATAATTGATTGGCTTGCGACAACAACCTCGCAGCCAAAAAAGAACACTGATCTCAATTGCAGTGCCAATATCTACTGTACTGCATTGTCCTATCGCCCCGCCTCCTCTCCGCGCGAAGACAAGGCCCTCTGGGCGAGGCCTGCAGCCATACCTGCTCCGGACCGTTCCTGAGGAAGGGGATTTGCTTCCTTGCTCCTCCTGTGCAGTTTTCTAGTGAGCTGGTGTTGTGTTGTTGGTCGGTTCAGCTGTCCGTTCGCTGGACTGCTGTGCCTACTTGTATTATTGCGCTTCCGGGATTCCCCCCTAGTATCCCTTTCTCCCTTCCCCCGGGCTACCAGCCATTATTGCTTTGTACGACGTTGAGAGGTGAGTGGGTAGGCCATGGTTGTGGTGAGGCTTTATTACTTTTTGCTGCACCTCCCAATCTTCTCGTCTTCAAACAAGAAATGCGTGCAGGAAGCATTTTCCGTTGACTGAAACTAAGCGCGGTGGACGCTCTGGTCGTCAACCGTACCACCTCGCCTCCTCTTCCCCCACTTGTCTACGGCATTTAATCAAGCAGAGACTGCAATAATTAACCCAGCGGGACAGTTGAATGTAAGGCAGGCCAGAATCATTAGACCAACCGAAAGGGCTGGATTAAATTCTCCCGCCACCGTATCGTCAAAACAAAAAGGCCTGTTTGTATGTCGAACGAATTATACCAGAATTCTTGAGGCCACCCTCATTTACTCCAACTCCTCCGCTGCTGTCTTTCAGCAAGCATCATCCTAGTAGAGGTACGGGGCAAGTGCTTCGCGAGTACTAGATTCCACCCCAACACACACCTCAGAAGCCGAGGCACCTACGCACAGATCACGTCTCAAAAAGTCGCCTACGACAAGTCAGTATCTCCTGTACCTAGGATCGAGGGTTTCGGGACAGGGACACCTGATTTCTTCTACACGGTCGCTAAAAAAAGAAAGAAAAAAGACCAAAAAAATGTTTTGGAAGCAAGACAAACAAATAAGAACGGAAGTTAGCCTGGTTCTGGAAGCTCACTAGCATTAGAGAAGGAATGGAGTTCGATCGCATTTGAGTCCGGGTTCGAGTTCTGGGTGTGCCATGAAGGGGTTTCGATGGTTTGCCCTTAGTTTCAGCTTCGTTTTGCCCTGGCGCTGGTGCTAGCCTAGTCTGGCGAGCCGGGAGGGGACTGAAGAAAGATGGGGAGGGATGATGCTGTCATTAATCAATCAATCCCCTTTTCTGTTAACCCACCCCCAAGCCCCAAAAGTTCATCCAGCAACAAGCGAATACTAATGAAACGGGCTTCTCAGACGTTCCCGGATGACACGGGTTCGTTCATCCACTATTTTGGTATGAGGTTTGGCATGAACCACTCAAAAAGCAAAAAACACAACACATTAAATAAAATTCAAAAAAGGAAGGCCAAAAACATGAACCATGTCAATCCAATGAAAACATGAAAATGGAAGAGTAGAGAACGAGAAAGGCATGGATGGAGATCGGAAATGTGCAAACGGGGGTAAAATCGTCACTCCAAACACCTCTCTGGGCCTACTCATAGTTAGCATACGACTAAAATGTGGCATCTAGGATCCAGGATTCCTTGCGGGTTCCCAGTAGGCAATTTGGGGACCTAGCGCAGGGATGGTTCCTCATGGATTATGGATCCCCCTCTCCAAACTCCATCAAGCTACAAACCTACTAAGTACATCTCTGCGCTGGACAGATGTAGTTATAGTACAACCTCTCCATAGTTACCTAGTACACACCGGCTCAAAACACGGAGTACACCCGGAGTACATCCAGGGAGGAGCTCCAGTAGTGAACATGCTTCGACTCGAGCATAGCACTAATTGACTGAACCTCTAAAGTAGGGGCATACACAGCCTGGTCAGTCAGGCTGCGTCTGAAGACTCTGATCTAATCTTCTCTTGCCAGCCCGTTCTTCCTCCTTTCTATCCACCCCCGGATTATTTTCTATGGGTAGGTAACAAGCCAGCACTCACTACCTTTCGAGATTCCTTGGCATCTGTCAGGACTACAACCCTAAAGACGAGTCAGGCAGGGACCGAAAAGAGGAACAAGAAGGACCAACAATGAATCAGGGGAAGAGGAAAATTAGGATCTCAAAACGATTGAGATCATACGGGGGGGCCATGAGAATGGATTGACACAGTCATTTGATATTTATATTTCTCGATCATTCTTACTAAGTCCTTTCCCCCGTAGTTCCTTTCTCGACCTCTCTCTATTCTCTCTCGGTATACACTTCACTTCACTCATTCCTTCCATTTGTAGTTTCCCTCCCCCGCGCTTGCCCGTTCTATAAACCGAAAGGAGGGAGCGAGCAAGTTGAGACGAACCGTTCGTCCATCGTAGTTTTATGGTCAATGTATCCACTCCACTTCACCTCCCCTCCAAAGATCGTCGATTCTTCACTGGGGGGGTTTTTTAGTTCTTAACTATAACCCCCCCCCCCTTGTTCTTAACTACTTACCATATTATCCATGGTTGACGGGCTTGGCTTGGATGGAACAGCTGACGGACGGTTTGCGCGCGGAAGATGCGCGTGTTGTGTCTTGTTGAAGGGATGATCTGGTCTGATTGTTCGTGTTTCTGATTTCCCCTCTTTTCCCTCTCGTCGTCTCTTGACCATGGTGGACATGCATTGCCTTCCTTATTGGGTGACAATATAATATGTGTGTGTGTGTGGGCTTTGGAAGGATTTTTATATTCGGTCTACAGAGTAGTTTGTCTGCAGGATCTCGGAGGACCGCGACCTGCATGATCTGATCGATGAACGGTGCTATACATTTTTTTTCAATTCAAATTCGGGTAGGGGGGGTTTATAGAAAGGAAAGAAAAGGTAAAAACATGGGCTACGTAAGTAGTTGGTTAGTACGTGGGACGTGGGGGAGAGGATCGAGTTCTTCTTCGAAATAAGACAAAATTAGAAGTATAAAATTGATAGGGAAAAAAAAAAAGTGAATTCGAAGAGGGCATTGAAGGGAAAAGAGATGCAATGAAAAGGGTAAAGTGTAGAAAAGAAAAAGGGAAAGGAAGGAAGGAGGTGGATATCGAAGGGGAGGAAGGGGAAAAAAAAGAAAAAGGAAAAAAGAAGTAAGAAAAAAAAATTAGAAATTTTAGATTAAGGAAGGAAAAGAAAAATCAATTAAAATAATTTTAAAAAAAAACAAATCAAAAATTAAATTGTCTGAACCCCGACAACCTTGAGAAAAGAGATCTGGTGTCCACCCAGCCCAGATCCAATTGTTGAGCTGCCTCACTCCCTACCTTGCATAACCTTGGTTCAGCTGTCTCCATCGTCATCGTGTGCGGCAATGTCAAGGTACTTTTAGATTCAGGCCCTGGTAACTATATTACTATTCTATCTCGCCCATATCTCTCTTCAAATCCACTAATTTCACCAGCAGCAGTCGCATTCATACCAAATACTCAAAAAATCCTACTAATCCTCACGATCCTACCTCCCTCTCTCGTTCCCCTTCAATTCTTTATCTTATCCTTCTTAATCCACTTCCATCCCCTCCCCCCTCCCTCTCTCTCACACCCCTCCTTCTCCTCCACTCTCCTATCCTTTTTCATTCCACCAACCCCACCACCACCACTCACTACAATCCACTCTGGCTAGATTAGCCTCCTTCCTCTCGGTTCCTTCTCTCGATCAACATAAGAGAGACTTGACGCGCGCGCGCCGGATTGCCTCGTCATTGCAATCCGATCGCCCTCCCAGGATTGTCTGAAGAGCCGCAGGTCGGCTGTTTTACCCTGTCTGTCTGTCTTTGCGCTAGCGGATAGTCACATCGTGTTTCAACGTCGCCACCACCACTCTTGAGTACTTTACAGTCTATGTCCCAGTACCGTGATCTGGGCGAGGGAACTTCTGCTGGAAAAATGGCTATCTCATACGCAAGTGGAATGACAGCCGATCATACGCCAGCCCTTCCTTCCTTCCGAGAGGTGAGTTTGAGAGTCACAAACTACCCTGTCGCTGAGGCCTCCGAGAGTATATAACAAAAAAAAACTAAACTGGTCTTGTTACCCCCGCTATAGCTTCTTCCTCCTCATCTCCACGATGAAATTGAGTCGACTTCATATTTTGCCTCCCGCCAGAATCCACACACGCGCGAAAGACCCCTTTCAGCTAGTTTCGACTTGACCCCGACTTCCCGATCTTTGTCCGATCGCCTGCCGTATGCCACTCCCTCGAAGCTACCATTGGCGGACGACTTCCGGCCTGGTGAAGCATTTCCGCGAGACAGCAGCAGCCCCCTTCATAGCCGCCTTGCCGGAAATCCCCCTCAGTCCGCTTCAGCCTCGACTCGATTTACTTCTCGTGGCCCCAGTCCCATTCTGCCGTCGATCCGCGATCTTCAGTCCTTGCCCGAACGGGGGATGTCCCCTTCGTCGTCTGCATTCTCGGAATCAAGGGGTTTGTCGCGACCCGAGTATGCGGCACAGGATTTTCGCGCTGGGCCTATGAGCGGCCACGGTTTTCCTGCGACCAACATTTCCGGCCCCTTAAATGATAGGAGGAGTGCAGATTCTTTTATGGGAGGCGCTGGGCCGCATTCGTTGCCCAACCAGGTCGCATACCCGTACCCCACGATGGCCTACCAGAGCGACTCGGAGCAAGTCACCCCGCAATCGCTATCCCACGCCCAGCAATCCAATTTTGGCATCCTTGGCGATCCGATCGACTCCAAGAATAAGCGCAGACGGGGCAACTTGCCGAAGCCGGTCACGGATATCCTGCGCGCCTGGTTCCATGAGCACCTTGACCACCCATATCCTAGCGAGGAGGATAAGCAGATGTTCATGACTCGTACGGGTCTCACGATTAGTCAGGTAGGCCGATACCACCCCATCCATGTGTTTCCCCTCACACGATTTGCTCATTCTTTCCTTAGATCAGCAACTGGTTCATCAACGCAAGGCGGCGACAGCTCCCTGCACTTCGCAACCAAATGCGGAACGGTGGTAATGACCTCGATTCTCAGCGGCAGTCACCTTTCAGCGATGTGGAGCATACGTCTCCTGAGTCGATGCCGTCTCCCCACATGGGCACGAAGCCCTGAAACATTGCGACCCAATTAATTCCGACGCGGAATCCCGACTACTGGTCACATTTGCCACGAAATACATCCACTACGTCATGAGTTTACGGAGTCCCTGCGAAATTGACAACCGAATAGACATGAGCTTTTGCCGACAGTTGCTTTATTCCCTTTTTATACTTTCTGGATTGTCACAGAATCTACGAGCCGAGCCGAGTGAGGTTGACAAGACCACTCTTGATACCCTTTATCGTTTTCTAATCGACTTCAAAATCACTTTGCATGGTTCCGATCCACGGGGGGGTCATTCTTTACGCGCGTGGGAGCACGTCCGGCCCGCCGTCTACACAGCATTGGCGTCGCCTGGCTTCCTTAATCACTGTTTTTTTTTTCGCATCTGAGGCGTTTGGCTTGCGCTTCTCACGTTTAGGTCGGCATTTTGAGTTTTCTTTCCCCTCAAACATATATTAGACGACCCTTTCTTCATCGATGCACCTGAGGGGTTTGGCCCTGGATGGGTCTTTTGCTTTCGATGAGCGCTCAAATGATCTTGTACAGTACATGGGTGACGTGATCATGTCAAGCTAGACTGGGCTTTTTCTTCCTGACTGTTCTCCTTCTGTCTCTTGTTGTCATTTTTCCTATGTTACGAATCTCTTTGCATGATTCCCGCTCTAGATTTCCGAAAAACCGAGAAGCATTAATGATTGAAATTATTGTTACGAAATGCCAAAGCATAGACAGCGCAGGAGAGCAAGACAGACCTCTAACGAGCAACAACCTTGCTAATACTGAGCCTTTTGCTCCATCAATTATCTCTTCATCCACGGCCAGGTTTAGTCAGCCAGAATTTACTTGCTTCCTCTTTTTCTCTCTCTCCCCCTCGAAACGAAGTAGGTACTACATTTTCGGTCCTTTTCTCCTCAGTGGCCATTTTGGTCTCCGCTGAACCATGGTTCAGTATCTCAAATCTCGCACCCGGCAGCCTGTTGCATGTCTGGCAATCATCGGCCCAACAATTTTTGATTTACGGAAACTACTCCGACATGCGTTGAGTGTGTTCGACTTTTCAATTTCTTTGTTTTTTTCTGCGTTGGAAAAGAGATGCGGTTGGTTATGGGCGGCCTGCTTCCCCTCAGACTCGAAGTATCTCAGAGTATTGTTTTGTCACCATTGGTAAAAACGAAAAAAAAGGCGTTCAAACCCTTTTCAATCATTTTTTCTTTTCTTTTTTACGCACAGATAACTATGTCAAGGGCCAGAAACATATTTCGCACAAGGAGAAGAGGGCGGAGAGAGAACGGGCCTGTGTCCTGTCTGTGTCCTGTGTAGACACCTAGAATGCTCTGCACAATTTCTTCCATTCTTTTTGCTTTCAATTCAAAGCTTTTGCGGTGTGTGTAAATCTAGATGAACAATATGAAGGAAAAGGGAACGAACTGAGTATGCGATTAGGACCCTTTCTCTCTATGCTGTTAACACGTCATGATAACCTTTCCCCCTTTTCACATTGCTTTTCCCTCACCTTTTGGGATTCTACTTACCTTACTTTTTTTCCACCTCTGTCTTCCATAAAAAAAATTTAAAGGACGAAAAAATCAAAAAGGACAAAAGAGAAAAAGAAAAAACTCTGATTATCCGTCGCATTAGGAAATCCGATGAAATCCAAATCGCCCAGGTATCCAATCAAGCCTCAAATTCGGTTCCAGCCAGTCGGGACGGATAGATCGACCGACCGACCCTAATGACCGATTGGCACGGATCATGGGATGGGATGGTTGTCTTTGCTCAATACAATCATGTACCCGCCTACTCGCCTACCTATTTACCTACCTACTCTTCTGGGGGACTTTTGTAGTTCATCTATTTTTTTTTTCTCATGCCTAGGTACATTTATCTAGAACTGGATGACTACGGTCAGAGAGCATACAGATATTATAATCTTGGTACTGTGAGTCGGTATGTGAGTACCGGTACTGAGGTTGGGTTGTAGAAGGGGTACTACTATCTAGGTAGGGGTCCTTGACCCTCCCCCGTCCAATCCGCCCCTCGTGGGACTGACTTACTACCTTACCCATGAACAACACACCACCACCACCACCACCAACTCAATATACATGACACTGGAGAGCATATTCCTCAGAGAATCTACCCACTACCTCCTATTGGACCTTCCAGACCGTTGTACGGTGTACAGCGGTAGAGTACCAACGTCCGCTGGGTTACTCTTTTAGGGTTCCTACATAAGTATGGTGGTTAGGTACAGTACAGATGAGAGCCAGAGAGCGAGAGAGCCAAAGAGGCGGCAGGCGGGGGAAGGAAGTGAAAAAGGACCGAGCGCAACTTGCTTTTTTTCTTTCCCTCGCTCTCTCCATCATACTGCTTCATTTGGCAAGGGGGGACTCTTGCGAGTTGGTTTTTCCGGTAGGGCGAGAGAAGGGTGCTGTGCGTGCGTGCGTGCGTACGTGCATGCGTGCGTGCATTCTGCGCGCGTTGTGTTTGTGACTGTATAGTTGGGCTTCTTTTTGCTTTCTTTTGGGGCGGGGGATGGCAGGTAGGTTGTCAGTCGGTCGGTCAGCTGCTTGAGGAGGCTTTACGTTGTTTTGCTGTTTGGTCAGGTTTATTCGGCTTCATGTTGCGACTCATTTGGAGAATGGACAGGGGACTTGCTCTATCTTTTTTTAAAACTAGGGTTTTTCGTCTTGGTTCTCTGCCCTAGAGTATTGATCTACTGCCTTCACGTTTCCCCGCTTCTTTCAAGATGTAGTAGTCGCTGCTAGCTTGGTCTCGTGCTTCGTGCTTCCCAGAGAAGCATGTTCGAGATGATTGATGAAGGGGGGAGGGGGGGGCGCGGGCGGCTTGGGGGATTTTCGATCGCAACGGTCGCTAAGAAGTCAAATTCTACGTTGTTGTAGAAAACGAAGAAGAAGGGTAGAATATGCAGGTCGAATCTATATGCCTACTGACCTACCTATGCATAGACCACACAGCCAACGTCTTTCTCCCCCGGACTGGGCGGAAGGATCGGCCGTGTTGGCATGTATTGGAGACCAGTTTGAAGCCTTTTGATATGACGGAACTTGACGCCGATGGGGGAAGAGAGGGGCGGGGGGGG